>NC_056744.1:1165046529-1165114029 GCF_019279795.1 Protopterus annectens
ATATAATGCTAACAAATATGGTCACTTCTTGCACATTTCCTTATGTATTATCCTGCTTTGTTAAATCAGACTATAAATTAGTGACCTTTTCCTTTAAAACTGGGGCTACATCCCTTGTAATTACCTTGGTATTTAGGGAATTCTTAAAAGCAAGCCTTCATTTACTTGATGAGCTAAATAAATTCCCCTGTAATCCCTCTATGATGGACCCATTGCAAAAGTTGTTGTCTACGTCTCGAATTTCTATCCCACTTAAATAGTTGTATTGATAAGGCAATCCTTATCTACACCAAATATGTGTAATTTAAAAGCAAACTTCTGTGGTGGCATATCCATATAAATAAATTATTTACCAAGAGAAATAAACTGCTTAATGCTTATAAGAGGTCTCATTATACCAACCATAAGAACATACTTAAGCAAACTAGTAAACAGCTTAAGTGAGCCATTAGGAAGCTTAAAACTGAATATGAACTTAAAACAAGCACTAAAAGTGAAAATAACTACAAATTTTTCTTTAACAATGTCAGCACGTTAAGAGCTAATACCCAACAATATTTGAAGCTAGTCCACAATAATACTACTTACTCTGACACAAAGGAAATAGCTAATACCCTAGCTGATAAATTTAATGCAAATTTACTTCACCTACAGTTAAAGCTATTCCACAGATTACATAATCCTAGTCACACACTTTAATTACTATGGGACACGTTCTTTCAACCCTCTCAAAAGCTAAAAATATTTCATCTATGGGGCCTGATAACATACCAGGTTGCTTGAGTATCAGTCCTAAATGTGGCCTATCTTAAACCCATACGTAATCTTTTTAATCTATGCAAAAATACTGGTTACATTCCTGAAGCCTGGAAAACAGCCATTGTAATGCTATTACACTATGGTGGCCCAATCACAGACCCATTATTCTCACTAGCCTCACATGGAAAACTATACAGCATATTATCTCAAACCTCATTAATATGGTCCTGACCTTGAGTGGCATACTACCTTCACCTAGAATGATACCATAATACAAAGACAAAATGATCAGTTTCAACAATTGGCTAAGCTTCTGGTGTCATTCTAAGGAGATCCAGTGTCTGTCTGCCTGGGATGACATGATAGACAAGCCTCGCTGTTTTGCCAGAGATGGGTTGCACCTGTCACCCCTAGGTTTTCGAATACTGGCCAAGGCTTTTACAGTCCCCATAGTGCCTTTTTTAGGCAAGGCTCAAAGGACAAACCAACCACCGTAACCAGCACCGGTAACCAAAAACAAAGGGTAATGCTACTCAACACCAGAAGTCTCAACCTCAAAATGCACATATTCGAGACTCTCCTCAGCATGGAGAAAATCGATGTTTGTGCAGTGACAGAAACCTGGTTCAAGGCTCAAGAGAGCACCCCAGCACTGCCAGGTTACAATTCATATCATACCTTCCGGCCTCAGTTACCGGATCACAGTACAAAGGGCGGAGGTGTATCCATATTCATCAAGGATACCCATATCGCCAGGTTAGTAGCGCAGCATGATGCCCCAGAGATCATCCGTGTGCAACTATCAGCAGGCAAAACCACATTTCAAGTCATAGACGGTTATAGATCACCCACCATGTCCCAAGATGCTCACTCTGCATTCCTTGAGACATTGGAAAATATAAAGGTCCTACCCAACACCATAATCTTGGGTGATTTCAACTACCCTGGTATAGACTGGGCGAACTACCAATGTTCCAACTCCTATGCTCAGCGATTCATAGAATTTATAAATTCAAATGCCCTTGAACAACTAGTATGTTCCCCCACTAGAGGGGGCAACATATTGGATTTAATCATCACAAATAAGGGCGCCCATTGTACCACACCCGTTACCACCCCCTCCTTGGTCAGATCCGACCACAAACTGATAACCCTGGACATCCTCACTCCTCCACCTCCCCCAATCAAAGAAACCATAGTCAAAAACCTTTCCAAAGCAAACTTCAAACTACTTGCATCTGAAGTGGAAAGCTTCACTATTCCCTTGCAGAAGGATAATGATAGCCAGGATGCGGAATCCTACACCAAGGCACTCTATATGCATCTTCAGGATTGCATGGACCGTGCTATCCCAAATAAAACCAAGACTCCTTCCTCAAGCAAGAAGAAACCAGTCTAGTGGACCCCGGCCATAAGCAAACTTTACAATAAAAGGAGGAGACTTATACAAAAAAAGGCCAAATCTCAAGTAGAAAAATCATCCCTGATCAGCATTAGTAAGAAATTGAGGGCCCTCATCAAGTCAACTAAAGCTAATTTTGAAAAGAAAGTTGCCAAGGATGCCAAGGATAACCATAAGGCCTTCTATGGCTACATCAAAAACCTAAATGTCAACGCTCAGGTCTGTTCTGAGCTAGTACAAAATGGAACAAAATACACTGACCCTTCTGACATTGCCAACATCTTGGCTGACAGGTTCAGTGCAAATCCCCCCCCCCCCCACACCACCTTCAGGGCCTATTACCATTCTAGGGGATTGTGTAAGTCCAATTATTACTGATACATTGGTTAACAAGGCTCTATCTAAAGCTAAAAACACTGCCTCCATGGGACCAGATGGTGTCCCAGGCTGTGTCATATGCGAGCTCCAAAAGGAATTAACCCCACATCTTAATACCCTGTTCAGTCTCAGCCTCTCCACAGGATATGTGCCCATAGAATGGCGCATGGCAACGGTGGTCCCGCTACACAAGGGTGGGACCACAACTGACCCTGGGAACTACCGACCAATAAGCCTGACCAGTCTGATCTGTAAGGCTATGGAGCGAATCATTATGGAACTCATAAATGGAGACATTGGGAACCTCCAGTCACTGGACCCCACGCAGTTCGGCTTCGTCAAGGGCAGATCATGCCTCATGAACCTGGTGGATTTCTTTGAGACAGTTACTCAGGCTATAGATAAGGGAAATGAGGTACACACGGCTTACCTTGACCTTGCTAAAGCATTTGACACCATTCCCCATTCAGGTATTATTGATAAGCTCATCAGCCTGGGCATAAACCCTTACGTCACAAGATGGATCGCAAACTGGCTCTCAGACAGATCCCATAAAGTAAGAGTAGCGGGATCTATGTCCGAATCCAGACCAGTAACGAGTGGTGTGCCTCAGGGCCCCTCCTGTTTGGCATATACTTCTCAGAAGTACAGGCAAGCATGGAAGGGCTGTGGCTGACTAAGTTTGCGGACGACTGCAAACTGGGTGCTATAATAGAGTCTCCGGCTGACATGGAGATCCTCCAGAAGGGCCTAAATGAGACTGATGCATGGTGTCAAAGCCATGGTCTCAAGCTAAATGCAAAAAATGGGTAGTAATCCCCTTTGGAAAAAACAGAGTACCCAGAAACTACAACATAGGAGGTAATCCCCTGAAATCTGAAGAAGAAATAAGGGATCTAGGGACCCAAGTAGATAGTCAGCTTTCCTTTGATAACCATGTTGCCAAAGTAGAAAATCCTTCTATGTGACCCATCTGATCACGAAAGGGTTCGCATCAAGATCTAAGGATGTAATGGTGCCCCTCTACTCTTCCCTCATCAGACCCATTATTGAGTTCAATGCACCAATTGGAATGTACCTGGCTAGACATCTCCAGCAACTGGAGAGACCACAAAGGTACCTAACCAAGAGGATTACTGGCCTCAAACAGTTGCCCTATGCAGCACGATTGAAAAAGCTAAGACTGTTCTCTGTTGCATACCACTTTCTCAGAGGCGATCTCTGTCTAACGTACAGAGCCATGTCCAACCCAGAATTGTTGAACATGCTCCATCTTAGCAAAACCAAATCTACTCGAGCTACACGCGCTAGGGATATAAACCTCAACACAACAATGAATAGAACATGCTGGAGGGATAGATTCCCTTCGCAGAGACTTCCCTTACTATGGAACAGGATCCCAATCTACATAAGACAGAGCCTCTCACTATCACTCTTCAAGAGGAACCTTGATGAGTGGATGGGTAACAGAAAGTTCACACCGGGGATCACACCAACAGCACTACTAGATAAGGGCCAAGGGTACTAGCTGCTAGTACAAGGGTCTAGGGAACTACTAAAGGGGCGGTGAATACCGCACAACGTGGCTGGGCTAATATATGCCTTCGGGCAGATAGCCCAGTACCAACCTATGAACCTATTAGTTTGGCTTTGTCAAATAATGGTCTTGCTTCTTTAACTTCATACATTTATTTGAAAAAGTAACCAAAGCAGTGAATAGTTGTGATGCAGTACATACAGAATATCTGGAACTGGCCATGGCATTTGCACTCTTCTGCATATAAACATTAATGATAGATGTGTAAATCCAAATATAAATCCTTATGCTGTACAGTGGATAACTAACTGGTTGTCTGACAGACCTCTTGTGGTTAGAATTAGGGTGCTACTTCTGAAAGTAAAAAAGTTTCCAGTGAGGTACCACAGATCACAGTGTTGGGTACGCTCCTGTTTGGCATCTATTTCTCAGTCTTTCAGGCCAGCACTCCTTCTGTATGGTTATCTAAGTTTGCAGATGACTATAAAATTAGTGCTGTTGCTCAATCTTCCATTTAATCACAATTGGTCCAGTATGGGTGAGACCATGTTAACAACATGCGCAATGACAATGGTCTCAAATTAAATATGAAAAAATAAGGGCTATAGGCATTCTTGCTTACTGTTTGACCACCATGTATTCACAGTAGTTCAGAGAGCCTTCTGTCTGGCTCATCTGACTTGCAAAGACATCTCCAATTGATCCAAATAATCTTAATTCTACTTTACTCTTATTTCAAATATTATGCACATTTTTGCATGTATTTGTCTAAAGATATCACTCAATTTGAAAGACATCAGAGATTCATATCTAAAAAAGATTAGTGTCTCAAAGATATAATTTATAAGGATAGAATCTCTGCCTTCACATTGTAATTAGTCTCCTCTATACTCCTCCAGGATGACTGTGCCTGGCCTTTCAAGCCATTAAATACAAGTAAACTTCCCATAGCAGTAGATGTTCTAAAGGATCACCATTGCAGTAGTAAAAGCTATTTCGGTTTACCCCTCCTGACTAGCCAGCTTCTCAAAGCTTTGGACAACTTCCATGCGTTCCCCTGCCAGGAGCCTGCAGGTGTTCCAAATAGAAAGTAAGCAGTGCACTAAAATCTTTAGAGCATTTTATTTATTTATTTTTTTGCCTAGAAAGGAGCCAACAGCCTTGAAAATATGTGCCAGGAATAAAGTAGAATTATAACTATATATTACAGATAAAAATAACCACATCCTGGCAACAGACAACTTTTTATGTATAATTTTTAAGAAATACTTTTTTTATATTTTAATGGTTAGGTTTATATGTGATATGTAATACATTTTTTAGCCTTATCCAATCTCTCTTCCCAATTCTTCCTAACCTCGTCTGATTGATTCTTATAGTATATGCTGTACTAATTATTCCATTTTTAATAGCCATTTCTGTTCTAAATTTTACTAAGAACTCTATCAATGCTGGTCTTTCATTTAGCACCCCTCTATTTATTTCTCTTTACGTGTACTCTGATATCAATCCCTGATCTGGAAGGCAATCTCTACCCTGCAGTCCAAATTCTTGGCATCTTCCCATTCTATTACCTTTCCCTCTCTAGTTATTTGCTCCTAATACCTGGGTTCCTTTGCCAATTTTTTCCAATATACTCCCACCCCGTCTTGCCTATTATCTGTATCCCTAATTGCAGTCACCCCTATCGGCAGAATCTCCTTTCTCCAGTCCCATATTGACTTATTTCTTAGAATACCTTCTGCTACTTTATAAATATAATATTCTGTATGATTATTGTTGTTCTCCTTAAAGGTTTGCATACAAAATCCCAGTTTCCATTTGTTACTTGAACTTCCCCCTGTTTCTTCATCATCTCTTTCCATTTTGAGTTTTAGTTTTCTGCTTGTGCTATGTATAGCAGCCTTAACTATGTTGCTATGAAATTCCCCTTCAAATTGGGTAATCCCAATCTGCCATGTTCTATTGGAAGAATAAGCTTATCCCACTTGAATCTTGACATCTTCCCCTCCCAGATAAAATCCTTCAACTCTTTATTAATTACTATCCACAACTTCTCCTCTGGTTGATAAAAATATGCCTGACCTGTATATAAGACTAAAGGAACTAAAAAAATGTTTAAATTGCTTGTATCTTACTACCAATATCCATATAACAGAGCTTCCATTTTCTCCGTTTTTGTATCATTTTTTGTTTGGCCTCTTCCCACATATCATTAGCTGCCACACTGGTATAATGCTTAACCCATACTCCTAAATGCTTCATTTTAGCATGTCCCCATAAGTATGAATATTGCTGAACCAATTTGTATGTGGGCATATAATTTACCGCTATTGCTTTTGTTTTGGCTTCATTCATTTTGTATCCCCAAAAGGTTTGACATTGTCTCAATATGTTCCATAGTCCTGTAATATCCATTTCTGGTTTTGTCATGTATAAAATAATGTCATCTGAAAATTGAGCCAGCTTCTCTTGACTACCATACCAATTATATCCTTGAATTTCTGAGTCCCTTATATTCTTTGCTAATGGTTTTAAATATAATGCAAACAACAAAGGGGAGAAAGGACACCCCTGCCTACTTCCTCTGCTCAAACAGAGATTATCAGAGAGGATCCCACTCACCTTAACTTTCTCCTCCGATCCCTCATATATCCTGCTAATCAACCTTATAATTTTTTTTTCAGGGAATGCAAATACTTCCATTGCTCTGCTCATAAAGTCCCAGTTCACTCTGTCAAATGCTTTCTATGCATCAAGACCTACCAACAACAGTGGTATTTTCTTACATTCTGCTTCCCTCTGAATTATCACTGTTCTGTTAATGTTGTCAGATGTTTGCCTCCCCTCCACAAAACCACACTGATCCATATCTATCAATTTTGGCATCAGTTTTGCCATACATTTTGGCATTATAGACATAAACACTTTATAATCATGATTTAGTATTGAAATGGGCCTGTATAAAGCTGGATCAGATGGACCTTTACCCTCTTTAGGTATTACAGCTACTACAGCTTTCTTCCAGGGTGTCAGTACTTCTCCTCCTCTTAAAATACTGTTAAACAAAACCTTCCAAATCTTTATCATTTTTCCCTGCTAGCTTCCAAACCTCTGCAGGAACACCATCTATTCCTGGGGACTTCCCTGTAGATTGGTTATATATCACCATTTTTATCTCATCTCCTACTATCCTAACTGTTAGTAATTGAGCCTCCTCTACCTCTAGCCTGGGCATATTTAATTCTTCCATAAGCATTTCCATTTGTACCTTTTCTTGATTTCCATACTTCTCTGCTTTATACAGACTTTCATAGAATTTTGAAAGTATTTCCAATACTTCTGCAGGATTCACTGCAGTCAGGTTTGATTGATCACAAATGCAGTACCATTGCATTAATGAAACATTGGGATCGGCTGGTCATCCCCTCAACACTTTGCACTCATGACAGTTGCACCCTCTCTCCCTGCCCTAACTACACTACAGATTGGCACTAATCTTCATCCCTCAAACAGACACTATCTGTTATTGACACCTGACATTGTGGGCCACCCTGCATATGCATATGATGATAAATGTGCCCTTTCTTCATACTCTCTTACTTGGGTAGCCTATGTCTTATGCACATTTTGTTTATTCTATGCCTGATACAACATAGCCTGAGTATAGTTCTGCATGCATCAGTTTTTATTCTACATTATTGCTTTACTCTGGCCCATAATTATGAGTATGCCAGTGCCATGGCATACTACTCAGCCTCCATCTGGCATAGTCATCCCCTGGAGCTGGATCCTCCACAGGGTCCTCATCTGGAACCTACTTCCCCACTGCTATGTCTGGTACTTCCTTCTCCTGAATTTATCTTCACTGCTATAACTGTTTGCATTTTGGACAGCCACAGTGGTGCAGCGGTTAGCGTTGCCACCTCACAGCAAGAGGTTCTCTGGTTTGATCCTCAGCTGGGGTACCTTCTGTGCGGAGTCTGCATGTCCTCTCTGTGATCGCATGGGTTTCCTCTGGGTGCTCCGGTTTCCTCCCACATCCCAAAGACATGCTGTAGGTGGTTTGGACACTCTAAATTGGCCCTAGGTGTGAGTGCATGCATGTGTGTGCCTTCTATGGAAGGTAGGGTGCGGGGCTGGCAACTCAACACTGTAAAAACTCCACTGCCAATCATGAGTGGACAGGTGATCCGCTGTGGTGACCCCTAACCAGGAAAAGCTGAAAGAAGAAGAAGATATAACTGTTTGCATTTCAGGGTGTTGTGTAACACTGTACAGATTGCAAAGATGTTACTGCATGTTGCAGGGTCATACTTCAGTACGTTGCTAGATGTACATAGCTAGTACAAGTGGACCTTAAGCAGGCCAAACATACATTCAGAAAATATTTATGTCTTCTCTGCCATGGTATGTGGTAGTAAGTAATTTTTCTTAGTTGTAAGGTAGCCCTGATTTACACTGTAATAAGGTAATAAAGTCTGGACAAAAGCAAGTTACATTTAATATAATGATGTGGTCTTGGGCTGCTGGGGTGGGGAATGTAAAATGCATTGATCATATTATATGTAGAATTAATATAATACTTCCCCTGTTTTATAGAGGTGGAGACCTAGAGTAATGTCTTTGGTTTATGCTATAGACAAGTTTTATTAAGCAAATAGGTTTGAAAAATTAGATAGAATGAAAGGCATAGACATGGTAGTGTATTCTTGTATTTGAAAAGCCATTAGCTGCTTTTTTTATTAGCAAAGGCTTTTAATGAGAAACAAGAAGTATACAGGTTCAAGCAATTAATCATGAGAGGACCAAAGGGTGTTTTCTGAGCGAAAATGATAAAGCATGTTTCATGCAATTGCCAAACCACTATTCGTTTTTTCCCCATTACCAGCTTTAAGATGAGAAATCTGCAGTTGTACTCAATTAACCATAAGAAGTACACAGTCTGTAGAGTGAATTGTGCAGAATAAAGTGTAATTAACATTTAAAGGAACATGGTCAAACAAGTTAGTGAAAAAATAAATTAAATCTGAAATTGTGAGAAGTAAATGTATTATAAAAGTATTTACCCAATCAGCGGATGTAGTACTTTAATGCATTTGATATACCACAATTTATTAAGAGGTAGCCAGTGCATTTTTTTCTTAGGGCTACAAGTGAATCTTTACTGAAAATGAACAAACAGTTTTTCATAACTGGCAAGGGAATATAGAAAAGACAAGAACAGAAAGAAACTGGTGAATATGGTAACACAGGTTGTAACATTTGCTTTACCAAGGGTAACCTTAATTTTAGATTAGGTCACACCTGTGAGTGAAGCCATTGATTTTGGACAACTGCTCCTACCTGGTGGGTTAAATATTTTATTTGAAAATGTACATAGCTGTATTTGCTTTTTCTAAATTAAAAGATGTTTGGGTTCTAAAAAGTGATTTAGTTTTTTTTTTTTTTTTAGTGTTTTCATTGAAGCAAAACATCTTGAAAAATGTGACAAATGTTCAAAAGGAGATGAGAAGCAGCAGCTACATAAGAAATCAGCCTGCCAAATATTAATGTGTGCATGTAAACTAAATGCTGGAAATATGTATTCAAAAGAACTTCATGTTTAATATGCAGGAGTAACAGCTTTCTACCATAATGGCTATTCTGTCCATATTATCATGGACTGTAAATTACCTTTCAGGTATGAATAAAAAAGCAAAGAGTAAGAAATATGGGATGCAAATAGCAATGTTTCAGGAGGCACAATCAGAATGAAATGAGCATGTGACTTTGACAAAGAAGATATTACAGGGAGACTATTCAGAAGAATATCAAGTAAAAAGGAAAAAGAGAACAATAATACTGATTGATGCTGCAGTTCAAGTAATGATAGAGGAGGATAGAAAATATAGTAATAGTAGATTTGTGGACCTAAGGGGTTATTGGCAGGTGAGGATGATTACGTTGGCATGTATTAATTATTCAACCTAAAACTGATGTTATGGAACTTAAGACAATTTTGGGAGAAATAATGAGTTTTCAGCAGGGAATATTATTTATATGTTGTGATGAGAAGCTGATTTTCAATAGGAATGATGTATTAGGGGGCATAGAAGGAAAACTTTAGAGAAAAGGGCAGATTTCTGAAGAAACATTGGAGACTATTTAGTAAGGAAGATGTGAATTCAGTAGTAAGAACCCAGACAGAATTTACATATTATTCCATAAAATGCAATACCTAGCCTGGACAGAAATTATAATTCACAAGAGCATATGCATTTAATTGACAGCTTTGACATAAATCCAATAACTATTTCAGAACCATGCACCAGCAAAATCTAAAATAAAGATGGATGTAATGAGGCAAAAATGAAATATTGCTACTTTCCTACTTATCTGTTAAAAAGATAGGAATTTAAAGAATGGGTAGTGGAAAAGATTCAAGAGATATTAAGGAAAATATATTTTTCTTTTTCAGAAGGAATAGCTAGTGAGTGGGATAAAATAAAATTATTTTAAAACATTCCAAAAACTGAGGGGGGCTGTATGGCTATTTGTGCAGTGATTTATATTTGACAACGTTCCTAATAATGCATGTATTATTAAACAATGGGGTAATGTTGCTTTAAAAGTTTTAACATGATAGATACTATGTATCCATTAAGAACCATGTGACTGGGTTCCATTGATTGTATTGGATGATGTGATTTTAAACTTTTTTAAATAGTGCAACGGAATTATTTATATTTATAAGGTCTAAGGAAGCAAGCTTTTTAACTCACGAAAATGCTTACCTGTTTTACGCTAAATAAATACTTTATCAGTTTTATATCCTGGCCGTGTTCCAGACTATACTTTTGTTTGGAACGTAATTTTAAAACAGAGAGATTTGGGGAAAAAGTAATATGAATTATTCTAAAGGGTTAACAACGGTTAACCTTTTTTTTAAGAATGAGAAGAGTCTCAAAGAACAAAAAGAGGAACAATGCAAAGTGCTAAAGTGAAAATAAAGGAGTGTATGGAGAATATGCATGAGTTTAGAAACGTTGCTGCTATGTAACTATTTTGCATAAAAAAACTGAATACAAAAACATTTAGCACAATGACTTAAGCATCAGAAGGTGGAAAGGGTTGTTGCCACACTTACAGAGCCTATAACAAGAAAAATAACCAGAGTTCATATAGAGGCATTAGAGAAAATTATGAAAATTTGTATAAAGCAGAGGAATGTGGAAACCAAGAAAATACACAAATGGAAGTATTTACGGAATACTTTTAATGCCAGGGTTAAAGGCAGATGGGGTTCAACAAGTAAAAGTTAAGATAGGTAGAGATTTTCATTTATTTATTTTATTTTATTGCAGTTCTTTACCTGTTACATCCAACTGGGTAGATATAACCTAAATTCAGTTGAGGCCCAGGGAGAAAAGCACCAAAACTGATGTATACAAGAAGAAGAAAAACAATGAAATTGTATACACAATAATAATCAAAAAGGACAAAAGAATATTAGCTTCAATAACAGTCTTTAGCATTACATATCTGGGATAAAAAACACTGATGTATAATCAACCAATATGGAAGTTTCCAAGAACAGATGGTAGTCCTTTAGAAGTTTGGAGGTTGGGAGGGAAAAAAGTGATAAAGTTCTGGAAGGTTTTGTTAAACAGTGTTTTATAAGTGGTGAAAGAGAGTATGAGGAAACATTGCTTTTGGCCTGTCTTGATGTAAAGAAGCCATTCAACAGGGTGAGTTGGGATTTTATGAGTAAGGCATTGGTATAATAATAGGATTAATTACGTGGGTTTCCTCCGGGTGCTCCGGTTTCCTCCCACATCCCAAAGACATGCATTAGGTGGATTGGATATTCTAAATTGGCCCTAGGTGTGAGTGCATGTGTGTGCCTTCTGTGGAAGGTTGGGCACCGGGCTGGCAACTTGACACTGTAAAACTCTACTGCCAATTATGAGCGGACAGGTGATCTGCTGTGGCGACCCCTAACCAGGAAAAGCTGAAAGAAGAAGAAGAAGAAGAATTAGGAGGATATATGAAGGGTCAGAGGGAAGAACAAGAAACTATTCTGAACAGAGGAATAAGGCAGGGTTATCCTTTTGTTTTATATTTAGAACCGGTGGCAAAGAAAATAATGCACACCCAAATTCAAGGATAATAGAGTTGTATGTAAAGTATTTTTCTAATTAAAAGGAGTGGATATATAGTGTATGGATTTGTGCAATGATTAATGTGTTCTGAAGAAGTCTGTGAATATTTAATGTGGACAAAAGGACTCAACATTAAAATCTGATTTAATTGTGTGACAATGTATTAATTTTAACTGTGCTACACTTCTGGGTATGCTGTATCTTCGGATGGTAGCAGTAACACTGTCACTTCATTCATATAATCTTTAGAGTTCATAAACTGTCCTGTTTGATACTTTTTACACCTGTTTTTTTTTAATATCAGACACCTTTTAACTAACAACAGGGATGTAGTCCGGATTTTTGGAATTGTTCACAAACTTTCAGAATGTAGCACCCTCTTCCAAAAGTGTATTCCCCCCATCCCATGTAATCCTGCACAGTGCATATTTCTGGGCAATATACTTTTTTAATCATATGAAAAAAATCCAAACAGGCATGGGGGGGGGGGGGGGGGCAGGACTAGCTGTTCACAAGAAACATGCCTTTTTTAAATTCTAACTTGTCTGGTTGAACAAAATAAACACATTATTCTTAATGCATGTGTCTCTTGTGTACACGAGGCATACTTCTCAACTGTCCCTGATTTGGGCTTAAAACTTTGCTCTCTCCCACCTAATCCCTCATAAAACTGCCAAAACTGTCAATTTTAAGACAAAATGTGGTGGATTATATTTAATAAATTATGGCAATAATCATGGTAACATGTTTCTTTTTCTTTAGAAAATACCTGTCAATGCACATACTCTTATTCTGTCAGCCTGTCAAGTTACTTGTACTAATATCTTAAAAGTGTCCCTGATTGTTCACGATTATTTCTGTATTTATCCTTGATTCTTATTTCTGTATTTATCCTTGATTCTGCAGGTATGATGTGGGGTGTGCCTGGGAACATCACAAATCTAGGAAGGAACTATTGCTTTGATTATTTAGTAAGTGAACCCAACAATTTTCAGCCAAGGTGTAAAAATAAGGCAACAATGATAATAATAATAACAATAATAATAATAATAATAATAATAATAATAATAATAATAGATGCAGTAACAGTCAATTTCAAAACAAGAATGCAAGTTATTACAGTTGCAAAGTAACAAGACAATTAAGCAAATTGTATACAATTTCGAGGCATAGCTCTCAACCTTCCATCTCTAAAATGAGGAGCAGTAGCCCTCATAATGTGGAACAAATGGGCAAAATGTGGAACACATTCTAATAGCTTACTAACAACATCAACTAGGAAGGTCATAGGATGGTTAAAATATGCTGGTTTTACTTATAAAAAGGATCTTTTAATGAACTCATATAATTAATTTCTATTTACAATGGATTTCACTTAAAAATTTCCATAACACTGAATGTGTGACCGTCTTTAAATGTGGAACGTGCACTTTTTTAAGACCCCAAATGAGGTACGTTCCTCGTAATGAGGTACATGATTTGAGGGGTATGCTACTAAGTCATATCTTTTTAAGCAGTTACAGTCTCCTACCCACTGCACGTACTGTATTGTATGTTGCTCTCCTCTGCAATTATCGCATAGTATATATACCCACTTTCTGCACTGCGGTTCACAAAGCTCCAAACGTACTTTACTGAAGCTGTTTGGCGGACTTTCTACCAGCTACGCCGAAAAAGTTGTGAGGAATATTTTTTCCTCGGAACTTTAGTCGTGTGTTCTTAATTCTTCGGATTGTTTAGAAGTCAGTACAATATGGCGGCCTTTGTGGATAGTAAATATGTGATTTTAAAATTAAAAGACTTTCGATTAACGTTTCGGAGGTTCCGCTATAAAAAGAAATGGGTAATGAAGCAAACAAATTAAAGCATTCACACTGCAGTGAGCGATGCATGTGTCACGTCTTTCAGATTTTTTTTTCTTGTTTTAAGTCCTGTCTGGTAACATTGAGGAGGGATATGATAACTGGTGGGGGTGCGGAGTGGAGTTGACTGTCACAAGAAACTACTAAGTAGAAGTATTAAAAGCGTTAGGTAAAATTCCAAACAGTAATGTAATGTTGGTTGTTTCAAAAATATGTTTATTTGAGATAGCTCTACTTTACAAGGACAATGCACTTCCAAGAATTATTGCTATTTTTTGAACACGAAGTAGAACGCATTGTAAGCTACGTTTCCAATGATCACATTTTTTTCATGATTTTTTTTTTGCTCATATCTTGGGGTGGGGGACTGACTTCCTGCCATTTGATTAGGAAGAATCAGAAAAGTAGAGCTGTAACGTTGATAAAAAGTACAACAAGAAAATGTATGATCCTGTAATGTTAACTACTAATTTTATGATCATCTGAGTAGTAGAGCTTCAAGTGTGGAATATCCCACTGAAAAGTTGTGGCTCAGCCAACCTGTCGGTTTGGTGTCTACTTTGATACAGCAAAGTATTGCTGACACCTAACTGAAGTAGTCGCATGTTCTTATCATGTACTTAGACCATCACATATAAGTTAAACATGTACTCAATTGTAAAGCATTTTGCAGATTGGCACATCCTTCTGTATCCTCTGATGTGAGGAGCTGTGCTCCAATACCACCAGTCTTTCCATTTGCTGCCAGTGATGTTGTACCTTCTTGGGGAAAACAGAAAAACAGTTATCAACTTTTTCTGAGATAGTGCAGATTATGACAGACACAGAAATTGCAAGTGTAACTGTTGCATTAAAGCCTTTATTCTTGAGAGTGGTGAGACCGGGCAATGCCATATTTGGCAGTGGTCTGTAATACCACCTTTGTATTGTTAACTATTTATATTATTTCTTGTCATTGTTTTTTTGCTATTGTATTCTTAAACAATCATTGATTTTGTTTTCATTTACCATGCATATATTATATATATATATATATATATATATATATATGTTCATAGGTAGGTACTAGGCTATCGGCCCAAGGGCCTACGTAAGCCTAGCCAGCAAGGCTCCATGGCTTACTCCACCCAAGAAAGTTATTTTCCTGTGCCACTGTCGAGCAGAGACACAGAAGTGATCCCCGAGGTGTATTTCCTATTTCCCATCCATTCATCAATATTTTTCTTGGAGTGCTAATGAAGAACTTAATATTTTATTTCAATATGCATATATATATATATATATATATATATATATATATATATGCATTTTCCATATATATATATATATATATATATATATATATATATATATATATATGCATTTTCCATTTTTTAAGATGTGATGGTGATTGGGAAATGTTTTTATCCATTTTTTCACTTTTTGATTATTGTTTGTTTATTTCTTGGTTATGATTTTTTGGTTATTTGATTAGATCATATATATTATTTACATGTTATTTTTATATTATTATTATGTTATTTTTATATTCATGGTTTAAAACATGAATTATTGAATTTTTTAAGTAAGTGACGTGTATATCATTAGACTATGAGCGCATTAGTATTTTTATTAGCGTGATAGCGTAAAAGCTAGTTAAATTACGCTAGTCGTGACGAGTTTTACTGCGTAAGCAGGTATTTTAAGACAATAATAAAATGTATGAATGGGATGTTAAATTTTAGTATGTGCCTTTAAATTGCTAAATGGATTATTGAATGATTGTTTGAGTTTTATTTTAAATAGTGGTTAGAGCTACTGTTTAAGAGTTTCTGAAGAAGTCGAGACATTGTATTTGACGAAAAGTGTATCGTTATTTTTACACACTTAAATGAAATATAAGTATCTTTCGAGTGGAGAATTTGATTTCTGTTGCTTTTTTGTTGTGGAAGTTGGAGAATTTTTTACAAGTTTGTCTCAGTTTTGTTTAATGGATCCAGATTCACCACCCAGTTTTACGTTTACCCCAAATACCAACAGGGGAGATGGAAATTTAACTGCACTTATCGAATTATTATCCCAAAAGGTGGACTATTTAACACAAAACATCGAAGGGACTAGCAATTCACAGTGCGACTTGCGTGGTTCGGAGAACATGGTGCCTGCACTTTCAAATACTAATGCAGCTCTTCGGATTGGGGAGACCAACCGTGATGAGGAACCTGTAATGTCAACGGGAACGTGTGTTCGTAGAAGCGTTATTGTTGACGGAACCAGCCCGGGGCACAGGCTTGGAGTAAACCATCAGCCGGATGGAAATGTAATACAGACCGAGAAAGATTTAAACTCTTGGGTACGTAGAACATTTACATTTTCCGACACACAGTCGAGTGACTCAATTGAAGTAAACCAAGAGGTAAGCATGGATTTAGCATCAAAATTGAATGTGTTCGATGAAAAGCTGTGCAAGGTTCGGAAGTTACTATTAGAGGTAGCATACTTCTGAGAATACATTCATTTAAGGATAATTCCAAAAGGGCTTAGACGTTGGCAGTTCCCTACAGGGCTCATTGAGGGCTCTGATTTTCATAAAGCCCTAATTACTTTGTTTGACAAACAAGGTATAGAACTGTTGGAACTGTTTTGTATGCATTATCAGCTGATGGTAGATGGACTGTTGGTTGAATCGGAAGAATTGGATTCTTCAATAAAGAAGGACCTTGGTTTTTTTAGGTACCGGTTCGAGTTTGACCGGATTTTCGCAAGTATAAATCAGTATTTAATAAAATTGAATGCAACTAAAGTAAAGAAAATAAAACGTGATCTTGCAAGTTATGAAGCGCGTAATGTGTACCCGAAACCGCCAGGTTCCCAGGGGGGAGCGTTATCTGATGTTAATAGTACAGTGACTAACAACCAGGAAGTGGAAGCCAGACCACGGGCCTTTCCTAATATTAATAATAACAACAATAACAGTGTGCCTTTAGGGAACAATCACCAGGACAATTCGAATACTGTCCGGCGGAGTGAGAGGCTAGCAAAGAATAATTCTTCTTTTCCTGTATCTAACATCACAGGACAAAATAAAACTGCAGGGGACCAAAATGAGAGAAATTTTCGGGTCCGAGCCTCGAACGTAGGGGCACAGAACAACAGGCTAACCAAGGGCAAAAACAAAAAGAAGAAGTGGTAACGGCCTATGCTGGCTTCCCTGATGAAGGAATGAAATGCAGTGTACTGTCTAACTCTAGCCTTGACTTTAAGATTTTTAATTACATGGACATGGCCATCTGTTTGGAAACAATTGATTTACTGTCTAGAGGGTATACCTTTGTTCCTACTGTTCAGTTCGATGTGGTTAATACTTTGATTGACTTAAAAATTTTTATTAGAAAACTTAATTTGTCAGTTTTAATGGGGGAAAATTTAAGTAACACATCTGACTATTATGTTTCGAGTGTATATAACCCCCCTTTGCATCCACTTCTGGCACTTTTTGAAAAAGTGTGTGAGGTTGATTTACGTAATCTAAAGAAGCAGAGTACATTACCCAACACTAGGGTGAGGTGTAAACATAATATCACTAGGGAGGAGAGGGATATCTTGAAGTGGTTAAGGCAGGCCCCAATTCGTATTATGAAACCAGATAAAGGTGGGGGCCTTGCGATTATGACCATTGAGGATTATAATCTAAGAATATCCAACATTTTGGACAGTGACACTTATGTGAAGGCTTCTAGGAATGAGATGTATGGGGCATATAGAAAAGTGTCTGCTCTAATAGAAGAACTTTTCATTGAAGCAAGGATAGACAAGAGTTTATACAACTATTTACAACAACCGGCGCCAAGGATCCCAGTCCTTTTTGGCATCCCAAAGGTACACAAAAGTGTGAATAATCCACCAATGAGATCATTGGTGGATGGAAGGGATAGAATCACATATACCTGTGCTAAGGTTATTGATAAAATCTTATAAAAGTATATTAAATGTGAACGCCAGATTTCAAAAGACTCATGGTCATTCCTACAAGCTATTAACAATCTAGATTTCTGTGCTGATAGCATTTTCGTTACTGTGGATGTAAAATACTTGCATTCATCTATACCACATGAAGTTGGGATTGAATGGGTATCACACATGTTAAGGATTCTGGGTGCACCTAGTAGTGAGATTAAACTAGTAGAGGAACTGATAGATACAGTTCTGTCATTCAATTATGTAATGTTCAACAATGACATTTACCATCAAAAGGTCGGTGTAGCAATGGGCTCCCCATGTGGGGGAGGCCTAGCGAACCTTGTTATGGCTTTTTGGGAACGTACATTCGTGTTAGACAACTTGGATTTTGGGGACAAAAGTCTGTTCTACACCCGTTTTCTGGATGATATATTTATCTTATTCCAGAGGACAGATATTGAACTAAAGGGTTTGCTAGATATGTTTAATAACAGTACTAACTTCTTGAGTTTTACATCGAATTACAACAAGGATAGAATAGTATATTTGGATGTTGATTTAAGAAAGGATTATGATGAAAAGACCTTTGTTTCCAAAATTTATAGGAAGGAAACCTATTCCAATATGTACTTGCATTTTACAAGTTGCCACCCGACATTTCAGAAAAGATCTGTAATTAAGGGGCAATTGGTTAGGGTGGCCAGGATGACCACCAAAGATGAGGAGTTTGAAAAGGAATGCATCTTAATGTTAAATTTTTTTAAGCAGAGGGGTTATCCAGCCCTTTTTCTTCAGGAAATTATTGAAGAAGTCCAGTTTAAAAGATCTACAGGAAACTATGTCCCAATACTAAGTAAAACAAATGGAGGGGGTGCAGTATTTAGTACGAAGAAAGAAATGGTGGATACCTGTGGTTTTATATGTACGTTCAATATTGACTCCCATAAAATAACGGACATCATTATAAAGAATTGAGATTTTCTGATGGGAGATAAATTCTTTAGGGATAAGCTCCCAGAAAGGCCTAAGATAATATATAGGCGTGGTAACAACTTAAAAGACATGTTGGAAGCTAATTATGGAGTAAACACAAATAAAGAAGGTATGTACAAGTGTAATATGTGTAGGTACTGTAAATACATCGATGTAGGCTGTAATTTTAGTATTCGTAATACGAAATACAGGTCGAATGGGAAATATAACTGTAATAGTAAACAAGTGGTATATTTAGCTAAATGTACAAGTTGTCCAGCTTTCTATATCGGGAAAACCGATAAAAAGCTGGGTGAGAGAATTTACAAACATATTTATTGCATTAACAGGAATAAAACTGAAAATGCATTAGCAAGACAAATTAGTGAAACTGCTGGCCATGACTTTAAATTTAGGGTCATTGACCAACTGAAGAAAGATGAAAGGGGTGGCCCAGAGTCTTTGAACCTGGAGAGAAAGGAACTCTTATGGCAACTTAGGGTAAATGCCTGTGTATTTCCAGGCATTAATGAAATGATTTCCATTATGTGTATACTTAGGTTAAAAAATTTAGCTAGGTAAATGTTAGGTAAATGGGGAAAGACCAGCCTAATTAAGATTATATTTAATAAAAGTTAGCTGTTAAATAGGTTTGCCAAAATGATTGAGTTAACCCCTTAGGATGGAGCTAAGTGGTTATAAAGAATTAAATGAATATTATTCATAAAGGAATTCTCCCACTGGTTAAAGGGTTAAATGTAAATTTTCCAGTGATTAAAACGCACCTCTGGGGTAACATTTATTGGGAGTTGAATATATATGTATATGTTTGTCGGCATGGGATACATTTATTCATGTATTATATATAATGTATTTACAAACATAAAGGAAAAAGAGAAAAATTTCTTAATATTTTATTTCAATATACATATATATATATATATATATATATATATATATATATATATATGCATTTTCCATTTTTTAAGATGTGATTGTGATTGGGAAATGTTTTTATCCAGTTTTTCACTTTTTGATTATTGTTTGTTTATTTCTTGGTTATGATTTTTTGGTTATTTGATTAGATCATATATATTATTTACATGTTATTTTTATATTCATGGTTTAAAACATGAATTATTGAATTTTTTAAATAAGTGACGTTGTGTATATCATTAGACTATGAGCGCATTAGTATTTTTATTAGCGTGATAGCATAAAAGCTAGTTAAATTACGCTAGTCGTGAACGAGTTTTACTGCGTAAGCAGGTATTTTAAGACAATAATAAAATGTATGAATGGGATGTTAAATTTTAGTATGTGCCTTTAAATTGCTAAATGGATTATTGAATGATTGTTTGAGTTTTATTTAAAATAGTGGTTAGAGCTACTGTTTAAGAGTTTCTGAAGAAGTCGAGACATTGTATTTGACGAAAAGTGTATCGTTATTTTTACACACTTAAATTAAATATAAGTATCTTTCAAGTGGAGAATTTGATTTCTGTTGCTTTTTTTTGTGGAAGTTGGAGAATTTTTTACAAGTTTGTCTAATGAAGAACTTTGCTTGACATAGATGGGTAGCTTGTTCTAGAGTATAGGAAGTCTCTGGGACAGGAATCTATCCCTCCAGCGTGTCCTGTTCATAGGTTCATAGGTTGGTACTAGGCTATCAGCCCTAGGGCCTATACAAGCCTAGCCATAACAATTCCCTGGCTATTTCTTCCCACATTATTTACTTTCCTGGACCCCTGTCTAGCAGGGCGACTGACGTGATCCCTGGGGTGAATTTCCTTTCTGCCATCCAATCGTCAAGGTTCCTCTTGAAGAGGTCCAAAGAGGCACTCTGCTTGACATGTATGGGCAATCTATTCCAGAGTCTGGGGAGTCTCTGGGTCAGGAACCTATCCCTCCGGCATGTTTTATTTATTGTGGTGACAAGGTTTAGGTCCCTAGAGTGTGTAGCTTGGAGGGATTGGGATTTCTTTAGGTGTAGCATGTCCAACAGCTCTGGGTTTGATGTAGCTTTATATGTTAGGCAGAGATCACCTTGGAGTAGGCGATATGCTATGGAGTAAAGCTGGAGTTTTTTGAGGCGGTCAGTGTAGGGCAGTATGTATGTATATATTACTTTCTCTCTATATCTTGAGCATTTCTTCCTTGGCCTCAGCTGAAAAGGGCTTTTCTACTTGTTGGACTTTCACAGTCATCAAAAGCAATAAATGAATAATACAAAAGTCAGAATTTAGAAAAGTTGTGCATGAATGGGAAATTAAACATGTAATACCCAGTCCATGCTAGATGAAATGAAGTAGGTAGGTGGAGAGAACTATTAAAAAGTGAAAGATTTCTTGAAGAGCTGTAGCAAAAATTATGAGTATTGTTATTTTGCAGTTTTGGATTATAGGAGTTCTCCACTGCAGTGGCTTATCTCTCCTCATCTTAGTTGTTAATGGGCAGAAGTTTGAAAAGCAAGTTACCTCCTTCAGCTAAGTTAGTACTACCTGAAAGTCAAACTAAATTAAATGCTGGAAAGAAATTTAACAGAGGCAGAAATAGTATTGTGGTAGAAGCTGCAGAAAACTATCAGATTTACAAGTAGGAGTAAAAGAAAGAATATAAATTCCATGGGGAAAGTTTGTAATTCAAATCAGTGAGTATTAGTTTCAGTGAGTATGCAGTCAGTAATGCTAAATATTAGAACTGCATACTTAATTTTAGAAAATGTGTGTTGATGCAAAATCTGCTGTTTTGTTAAATGTCTGTGAATTTGAATAATATTTAAACATTACCCCTTATTTTGGGCCCTTGTTCCCTATTGTTCGTTGTTCCTGATTCTTGAGCAGAATAGTTGAGAGCTATGATTACATCAAGGTACAGAGATGAAGAGCAGTCAAAGTAGTCACACCCAATATTGTTGCACAAATGTCAAGACTGTGATAACTGAGTTGCAGAGAGACATTCTTCGTATGTCTCTTTGAAAAGCTGTAGTGCAGCAAGAACTGTCTGAAAAGGAAGATCAGATATCCAGAGTGAAATCTTGCTAAGTTCTTTAGATATTGGAAGGGCATTGAAGAAACCAGACAACTATATGGATTGTTTGGGAGTTAAAAATTCTAAGGACTGAAAAGGTACATTTATTAAAATGCCTTTTAATATGATATAGAAGGGGAACACTTCACAATGCCGAAATCCTAAAAGATCGAATTTCATATGGCCGAGACCATATGATCGAACTTTCGGAATCCTGACATTGTGAATGGAGATCTGCATACAGAGCGGAATGAGAGATTTCCCTTTTCCTCGCTGTAGTGTGATCTTGGAGTTGGAATATTTAAGTAGCAGTGGTGTGGGGCCCCTGCAGAAACATTTAAATTGTTGGGGTTTTTTTTGGGATTTGTTTCAGAATTTCGATATTCCGAAACATCGATCATATGGTCTCATTCATATGAAATTCGATGTTTCAGTATTTTGAGATTCTAAAGTGAATCCGATAGAAGTGTTACTTTGATGTAACAAGCCCATTACATGCTTAGCTTATAGTTAAGGTTAATTTTACATAATCCGTGTAACATAATATTGTCATGTGTGTGTGTAAGAATGAATTTATATATATATATATATATATATATATATATATATAAAACACGTATGTAGTTTATATCTTTGTGTATATATTGTGTGTGTGCACATGTATTTTATTTTATTTATGTATTTATTTTACATTTGTTGACTGGGAAAGTTCAACTGGACACATCCATTTTCAGCGGAGGCCCGGGGAGAAAAGCTCCAAAAAACCTTACATTCAAGAAATATTCTATATCTAAACAGCTATAATCATTTCATAATCATACAGTAATGAACAAAAGCTCCAAAAAAACTTACATTCAAGAAATATTCTATACCTAAACAGGTATAATCATCTCTTAATTATATAGTAATGAACAAAATACAATATTCTGTACCCACACAGTTATAGATATCAAATAACAATAAAATAATGAACAATATACATGAATTATTCAACATAACATAAACAGCTGTAGATATATATATATATTTTTTTTTAAGGAGGGAACAGTGACTGTTTGCCTAAGGTGATGGTAGTCATTAGTATATTTTATAGTGTAATTACTTTGGGATATAAACTTTTCCAGGCAAAAATTAAGCTATGGAACCTAATTTAAATTGCAACAGAGTGGGGGCAAGAATTAATGTGGGGAGTAGCATGAGCACAGCCAGGTGTCTAGGTAGTGGATTTTCAGGAGTTGTTTAAATTGACTGGCACATACAGTGGAGGTTATTTGGCTTGGTAGTGAGTTCCAAGTCCTGGCAATGGTGCAGGCAAACAGAGATTTCCCAGGATCATTTTTCTGTTTGATGATCTGTATGAGAGTTTGGCAACTGGATCTTAAAGGTCTTGTGGGGATGTGGGGCTGAATTAGACCCTGGAGTGCAGGGGTGTTTTCAGGAAGGTAATAGAGCTTGTGTGCTGTTGAGAATTGGTTGAGTAGAAGTAGATGAGGTAGCTCAAGCCACTTGAGTTGCTTCAGGGCAAGACAGTGGTGAGACCTGTATGAGGCTTCAGTTGCAAACTTGGCAATCTTGTAACAAGATTCCATTTTGTTTAATTCAGTTTGGCGCAGATTTGTTAGGACAGGGAGGCATAGAGAAGGATGGACAGGAGATGAGTCCTAGCAATGGTTGCTTTGGATTGTTTGATCATATACTGTTTATCCCTGTAGAGGAGTCCTAATTTTTTATTTACCTTCTTGATGGTTTGAGATATATGGATGTTGAATTTTAGGTTATTGTCTATTTCAACACCTAATAGTTTTCTGTGAGTAGTGGGAATGATTTGGATGTTATCCTTAGAGTTAATGGTAAAATCATTGTGTAGAGGAGGGTATCGACTGGGGCTGAAAATAATTAGTTTTTTTTTGGGATTAAGAATCAGTTTGATATTGGTGAACCATATTTCAGCTAGAGTAAGTTATTTTGGGTTAAGGTTTGTAGCTCTTTTAAGGTGCGGGCGGCACAGACAAGGGTTGTGTCATCTGCATATTGTACTACAGAGGCAGTGAGTGAGGAAGAAGAGATTTGATTGGTAAATAGTGAGAACAGCATTGGGCCTAGGACAGACCCTTGTGGGACCCCTATGGATACTGGTAGTAGGGGGGACAGCTGGTCTTGACAAAGTACAGCTTGTTGACGGTCAGATAAGTAGCTGGTTATCCAAGATATAGAGGAGGAGCATAAGTTTAGGTAAAAAGAGTTTCAAGAAGAAGACTGTGGTTTACCATGTCAAAAGCTTTTGGCAAGTCTAAGAATTTGGAAGATACAAATAGTCCCTTGTTTCTACAGTTGTTGACCAGATTGGTGAAAGATAATAGAGCTGTGGTGGTGCTATGGGAGGGTCTAAAGCTGTGCTGTGATTTGGAGAATAGATTATTTTGAAGGAAGTACTGCTGTAGTTGGGAATGAACAACTCTTTCTAATATTTTGGATAAAGGTGGTAGGATTGCAATAGGGCGATAGTTGGTGAGTTCCAAGGAGTTACCTCCTTTGTGTAGAGAAATAATGTGTGATGTTTTCCACAAGGTGGGGGTACCTTACATTCTGCTAATGATCTGTTTATAAGAATGGATACTGGATAAGATATTGCCTCTACTGCAATTTGAAGGAAATCTGTGGGTAGGTTATCAGCTGCTCGTGTGGTAGTTTTGAGTTTTTTTAGGAGTCTAGAAATTACTTTGGTAGGTACTGGTTGTAGGGAAAAATTAGCGGTGTTATTATTTTGGCTTGTATTTGGGGGTAGAGGAGATCTACTGTCATGGGGCTACTGGTACTATTTTGAGTTTTAGCAAGGGTTTGAACCGTCTTGGTAAAGAATTTGTTAAATTGAGTGGGAATGTTATTATGGTCGTTTGGTAGCACTGGTGTTAGAGTAGAGGCCTTTCCTGGGTGCATTATACTGTTTATTGTGGCCCAGAATTTTTTTGGGTTATGGGCATGTTTTTTTTGCATGGTTTTATAGTAATTAATTTTATCAAGTTTAACTTGTCTTTTGGCCTTGTTGCGGAGTTCGAAGTAGATTTGTCTCAGATTAGCAGTTTTGTTTTTATGAAATTGGATGCAAGCTTTGTCCCTTTCTTTCATGGTAGTTTTAGTATTTTTAGTTAGCCATGGGGCATAATTTGTTTTTACTCTTATGGTTTGGGCGGGAGCATGATGGTTTAGGGTTTTTAGGAATGTAGACTTAAAGTATTGTATGGCTTTGTCTAGAGATAGTAGTTTTAGGGGATTCAGTTGCTGCGTTTTAGTGCATTACTGAAGTCAGTAGTTATAAAGGCCTTTTTATTACGGATGACTCTGAGGATGGGTTGGCTGAAGTAATGCAGTCTGGTCCTAATTAGGTAGGTTGGTTGATGGTCACTTATACTATCGGGCAGACATCCAGATTGCTGTGCTAGAGTTGGGTCAGATAACAGAATCCAGTCTAGGATGGATTTGCGTTTGGATGTTTTGTCAGTTCTAGTTGGGGTAGATATTATTTGGGTGAATCCATGGAGGTTGATGTGGGCAGTTGGATTTTGGTTAGAGCAGTTAAGCCAGTCAATGCTGAAGTCGCCTAGTAGTATGGTTTCGTGTGGTAGGGCATTAGAGGTCCAGTTTAGTAGATTTTCCATTATAGTAGTGTTATTGCCTGGTGGGATATAGCCTCCTGCAATAATTTGTTGTCAAGTTTTAGTTTGGCAGTGATTAGTTCTAGCCTTCGACCTCTTGGTTGTTGTAATCTAATTTTTCTATGATGAGGTGATTTTGGGATAATATTGCAACGCCACCTCCTTTTTTTAGTCTATCTTTCCATATAATGTTATAGCCTGAGGTGTATTCCCATTATTATCACGTTGTGGTTTAAGCCAAGTTTCAGTTAGTACTGCTATTTTAGGTTTATATAGTGCTAGTAGGGCATGAAGGTCTTGAATTTTGTTAGTTATACTTCTTGCATTTATGTTAAGTAGAAGGAGAGGTGAGGTAGGCCTATGGTAAAGGGGATTTTGTTGAATAGAGTTAGTATTCATGGTTGCAGTGGGACATGGCTTGGAGTGTATATCGCCGCAGCAAGTGAGATTTTGGAGTAGGTAGAGAGAGAATTTTGATAGTTTATATATTAATTTAGCTTGTCTAGCAGAGGAGTAGGGGTTGGTTTTGATAGTTTATTTTGTAAGTAAAAGAAGGGTTGGGAGGAGTTAAGGTCTCCGGGTGAGATAGGGAAGTTTTTTAGTTTTAATGTAGTGGGTATAGCTCCAGTTTGCCATTGGGGTGGGTTACTAATTTGAAGTTGGGTGTGGTAGGAAGAGAGGATGGAGAGTAAGATAAGAGTGAAGAGAGTTAATAAATTGAATACTGCTTTAGGTAATTGGGATAGTTGTGAGGAGATCTTGTCTACTTTTAAATAGATTGTGGTGTGAATAAGGCTGATATCTATAATTATGTGGGTAAGGTAGAGGTGAAGTGATAGTGGTGTAGTGGAGTGTGTTGCTGTGGTAATGAGCGTGGTGTGACTAAGGCTGATATCTATAACTATGTGGGTAAGGTGTTTTAGTGGAGGTGAAGTGATAAGGGTATGGTGGAGTGTGTTGCTATGGTAATGGTAAGTGTGGTGTAATAGGCTAATTGGGAGATTAGGAATTTGTGATTGGGTATGGTCTGTAAGTATAAATGTAACTGATATGGGGTGGGTGGGAATAGGAGTAGGGTAGCTGGGATAGCACCCCATTCAGAGAAATGCAAGAGAAAAAAAGTCAGCAAGAGTAGTGTGGCCGGCTATGAGGAGGGATAGAGAATTTTGTAAAAAAGCAGAGAGAATGGATCAGTTAGACCAAGAAAAAGTATAGAAGCTTACAAGGAGAAATTAGATTGCCTCAGGTTGTACAGGTATAGGTGAACTAAATCATGGAAGCATGTCAGTGCAGAGCAGCTGACAATCAAGTTTGCAGTGAGGCTTTGGAGAGACAGCCAGGGGTAGCTCAAACTGCATAAACAGGGGAGAAATACTAGCAGTGTCCAGTATGGCAAAAGAGCAAAAAAAGAGCCCAGGGAAGAGCAAGATAGAGGGAAGGGAATGAGGACAATACAGCCTATCATTGCTGGAGCCTTCCTGTGTCCTGACAGAGTGCTCTTCAAACTATCTGGAGATATACAGAGCTAAGTATATTTTTCTGGCACTTCAGAGTTGTGTACTGTTAATTGTTGCTTGACTAATTTTATATCATTGCTGGCTGACTTCAGAGTTGTGCACTGTTATTTTTGCTTCACTGTATAGTTTTTCAGATCTCTGCTGAAGGTGCTGTTTTTCTCCTATCCACCTTCCCTATTCCTGTCTTGTTTAAATTCGGAGGCTTTTGCAGTTGCCCGCCCCACTGTAGATTTTATCTGGGACACTCCCCCCAGTCCCATCTCTTTACCTCATTCTACCTAATAGACTCCTTCTGCACTTGTTTTTAGTCATTTTTAAGTTAATTGCATTTTTTTAACTGTTTGGTCTAACATTGCTACATACTCAAGTGTGCTAGCTTGCACTGCATTTGAATTGTTTTTACTGCTGTTTAGCTACTTTTCTGTATTAAAACAAATCTAAGCCTGTTTACCTTTCCTGTAACTAGTGTAGTCCAGATTCAGATTTGCTGTATCCAGGACTGTATGTAAGCTTCTGAGCCCCCCAAGCTTTCTGTGTTGGAGGGAAACCTTCTAGCTTATCAGTGGGAGTGGTAAGCACTAGGTAACCTATCTACCACATAAGGAGTGGTTTCGGCCCAGAAATTGTAGTTATTGGCCATTTGGGCAGTTTTACCATCTCTCAACTTTCTAATTTAAAAGCCCGCATTTGTACTTGTTTCCTCCCTTTCCTGTAACTAGTTTAGTCCAGGTACAGATTCTTAGTTTTAGCACTTGAATTTACTTATTCATGATCAGCACTTGTTCAGAACTTGTTGTAAGCACTAAATAACTTACTAATTACTATAGCACTCAACCTTCCTCATTACCTAGAGGAAAACCGTTTTGGTACTTACTTTCCTCACTTGCTTAGAGAAAAACAGCTCTTGTACTCACTTTCCTCACTTATCTAGAGGAAAATAGTTTTTTATTCAGGCATGTCCAAGGGTCAGCTCCCAGTGTTCTCTCCTGATGAGTCTGGGCATCTTGGGGCAGTGTAGAAATTGCCTCATGTACACAGACAACCCTCTCCTCCTACCACGCAACACTACAACATTTGAGAGATGCACTTATCTAGCCAAACTGGAGGTAAAGCTCTCTCTAACCAAGACTGAACTTGACAGTCAAGAAGAGAAGGTAAACACTTGCACCACACCACACTCATCACATAGTCTCACTAAATCTACATCACCAAAATCCACACATAGAAACACAAAAACATTCGTGGAGGTGCTGAATAATAATCTGTTCAAGCAACAGATGCCTCCAAAGCAGAAATGTAAGCAACCTCCACCCCCCAACACAACCCAAATGACACACATCCCGCAGACTCAGTGTGCCACTCAACCACAGCCAATAAAGCAAAACAACGTACCCAACACACTAGTCATAGGTGACTCTGTAGTCAGGCACACTGATGTCCCACTCACCAGGCTAAACAAGAAGGTTACTGTCAGCTGCCTGTCGGGTGCCAGGATCTGCCACATAACCCATGCACTCGGGTCACTCCACAGCAAGTATAAATATGACTGTCATTGTCCATGTTGGTGTGAACAACCTGAGACATACCTCCCTGGACCACATGAAAAGAGACATGGAAGAGCTCTCTGATCTTGTAGCCCAGGCAGGTATGATCCTAGCCCTGAGTAGCATTCTGCCATCATTCAGAATGATACAGCAGTACAAGGACAAAATGATTGACTTCAACAATTGGCTAAGCTTGTGGTGTCATTCTAAAGGGATCCAGTATCTGTTTGCCTGGGATGACATGGTCGACAGACCACGATGCTTTGTTAGAGATGGTCTGCACCTGTCATCCCTGGGATTCCAGATATTGGCTAAGGTTCTTGCCTCCCCTATAGTGCCTTTTTCAGGCAAGGTTCAAATGACAAATTTACCACCATAACAGGAACAGGCAAGCAAAAACTGAGGGTGATGCTACTCAATGCTAGAAGTCTAAATCTCAAAATGCACTCACTCGAGGCACTCCTTAAAATGGAGAACATCGATATCTGTGCAGTGACTGAGACCTGGTTCAAGGCTCCAGAGAGCACCTCTGCACTACCAGGCTATAACTCATACCACACTTTTCGGCTATGTAACCTGGACCGGAACACCACAGGTGGAGGTGTGTCCATATTCATTAAGGATGTCCACACCTCCAGGCTAGTTGCTCAGCATAATGCAGCCGAGGTTATCTAAGTGCAACTAACTCTGGGCAAAACTGCAATCCAAATTGTAGCTTGCTACAGATCACCCACCATGCCCCAGGATTCCCACTCCTCTTTTCTTGATGTACTGGAAAATATTAGGGTTCAACCAAACACCCTAATAATGGGCGATTTCAACTACCCCACCATTAAGTGGGAAAACTACTCATGTACCAACTCCTTCGCTCAACACTTTCTGGAATTCATAAACTCCAATGCCTTGGATCAACTTATCCACACCCCCACCAGGGGCAACAGTATCCTAGATCTAGTCATTACCAACATGAGTGATCGGTGTTCCACACCTGAAGTCAACGCCTCATTGGTCCGATCCGACCATAAGCTAATTACCTTAGACATCCACATCCTGCCCCCACCCCCCATTAAGGAAACCATGGTAAAAATTTCACCAAGGCCAGCTTCATGCTTCTTAAGACAGAAGTGGTGAACTTCATGACACCCATGCAGATGGACAATACAGTTACGACTACTGAATCCTACACAATTGCACTTTATAAGCACTTACATGAGTGCATGGATCGTGCTATCCCAAACAGAACCAAGACATTATCCTCCAAAAAAAAAGGAAGCCAATCTGGTGGTCCCCTGCCATAAGCAAACTGTACAACAGAAGGAAGAAACTGTTGCAAAAGAGAGTAAAATCCCATGAGTGGAGGAGCTCCCTGGTCAGCCTCAGTAAGAAGCTGCGATCCCTGATGAAATCCTCCAAAGCTAGGTATGAAAACAAAATCATCACTGATTCTAAAGACAACCACAAAGCATTCTATAGCTATGTCAAGAATCTCAATGGCAACACTCAGATCTGCTCTGAGTTACAGCACAATGGCACTAAATATACTGACCCAACTGATATTACCAACGTCCTGTCAGATAGGTTCACTGCTAACTTTACCCCCCCTCACCCCCTATAGAGCTCATCTCTATACCGGTAGAATGCAAAGTTCCAGTAATCACGGCTGCACAGGTAAAAACCACACTCTCCAAAGCCAAGAACACAGCATCCATGGGACCAGACAACATCCCAGGCTGCGTTCTACACGAACTACAGAATGAACTGGCACCCCACCTAAGTACCATGTTCAGTCATAGCCTCACCTCAGGCTTTGTGCCCATTGAATGGCGCACAGCAACAGTTATCCCACTCCACAAGGGGGGAGCCACCACGGACCCCGGGAACTACCACCCCATTAGCCTGACGAGCCTGGTCTGCAAGGCCATGGAACGTATCATCATGGAACTTATAAACAAAGACATTGGTAATCTCCAAACTCTGGACCCCACCCAGTTCGGGTTTGTAAAAGGCAGATCATGTCTCCTAAACCTGATAGACTTCTTTGAAGCAGTCACCAAAGCCGTAGACGAGGGTAAGGTGGTTCACACAGCCTATCTAGATGTTCTTCTTGTTTCACCGTTGCAGTCATTACATTAGGGTAACCTGCTGGCAGTTTACCCTCAGTCTGCCTGAATTCCAAAGTCTTGGGTTTTGCGTCAGTTGCTGTCTTCTCTTCCATGACGTCAGGTTGTCAGGGTATAAAACATGCAGCCGATGCCATTTTCTTTAGTCTTTCCTGCCGAGCGGTGCCTGAAGCAGAAGCATTTCGGAAGTGCCGGTCAGCCGACTACTGAAATATTCGAGTTTGAGTTTCAGATCTGAAGTCTTCACTAAAGCTAAGTACCCCGTTGGGGAAACTTTTTTTCTTGCTTTTTACTGATGTCAGAAAAAATTAATAATTGTATTACTTGTGGGAAGCAAATACCTCATAAGGATTTCCATTTGTACTGTATTCCTTGCCTAGGCCCTGATCACAACGTGCCTGGCTGTCGGTTTTGTGCTAGATTTAACCAACGTACTATTAAGCGTCGGTATATTTTCGCATCAAAGTATTTTGGAAACAGATTTAACTACCCAGAAATGTCGTCGGATAGCAATTCGACTACCGGAGTACATAAAAAATGCAAAGAAAAGGACAGAGAAAGGCAGTCGAGATCCAAAACTGATGACAAAGCTTCTCCTAAGCCAGTCACCGGTTCGCCGCTACTCAGTGAGGTGCTTTCGCAGCCCCTGATTCCCACTACCTTCGAGTCACAGGCCTCTACCGACACCCATGTGGAGTCCGGAATGCCGCAAGATACTCAAGGTATTGGACCGATGGATGTATCTCCCTCGGATGGGTCCGGAGCCGCTGAGCAGGCACCGGCTTCTGAGGGTGTATTCAGACCTCAACATTTGTATATCAAACCGATGACAGCTGCAAAACCAAAGACAAAAGCAACTTCTAAAACTAAAAAAATGACGCATGAGCCACGTGCCCAGGCCTCTATGCCTAAAAAGCAGATGATCAAAATGGTTGAAGACCTTATTACCTTGATCAGGGGTACCCATCCCCCTCCAGATAAGAGGCCTAGGCAAGACACTGATTATGAATCTTCAGATCAGGTTTCTATTTCTTCTGATTCCTCTTCTGATCAGGAATTATCTATACCTCCCTATGAGGATTCTGATGCTGAGGAGTCTATTCCATCTGCATCTCCTCCTGAGGATTATTCATTTGGAGAAACCTTGCATACTTTGAGGGAGCATTTTCACTGGGAGAGTCAAGAGACTCAGGGATTTCCTTCTTCTCCCCCCTCAGCGCAAGCCTTTAGCCATTCCCCCTGTTTTAGACATTGTGGATGATGTGTTTTCAGAGGCAAGCTTGACCCCTGACTCCTTACCTCCGGCTCCCAGTAAGCCTGATAGAAACTCCAGGGTCCCTGACTCTCATAAAGTTTTATTTAGAAACCGTGCTGCTGATCCTGAAACTATTTCGCAGTGTCCAAAGGGAGTTAAGGCCTCAACAGCAAAAAATCCTACCCCCTCTGACAGAGATTCAAGGGCACTAGATAGATGGGGAAAAAAGGTTTATACATCTGCAACCTTGGCAATTAGGGCCTTAAACTGTCAATTTCATATGCTAAAGTACCAACAACATGTTATGGGATTGCTGAAACAGAAAATGATGTTGATTTCAGAATGTGCAGAAAATAAAGAGTTGCAGGAATTATTGCATGCAGCTGAACAAGTTGGAAAGCATACTTTGCAGTGTGGTTTTGATTCCTTAGAGGCCTCCTGCAAGGCAGCAGTTACTGGATCTGTGATTAGGAGGCATGCCTGGTTAAAGGAACAAAATTTGCCTGATCATGTTAAAGCTAAATTGCTAGATGCACCTTTATAGCATGATTCTCTGTTTGGCATTAAGGCAGAAGAGGTTTTAAAGAAAATGGAAGACAAAGCTAAGTCTATGCAAACTGTTAAAGACTTCTTACAAGTGCAGCCACCAAGATTCAGTAGACACTGGCCTACAAAAAATTGGTCCTTTCCTGTGTCAGACAGAGCTCAAAGGGGCAAATCCAGACACCCTAAGGGTTCCAGGTACCAGAAGCAAGACTCATATAGGTCAAAGCAATGGGGCGATTCTACCTCCAAATCTGTAGGAGATAAAGCGCAAACCTACAGAAAACAATCCCAATGACTTCCCTCTGCCTACCCCAAGCACTTATTTTTTGGCAGCAAGCATAGGGGGAAAGTTAGCACTTTTTGCTCAAAATTGGCAGTTAATAACCCATGACAAGTGGGTACTAAACATAGTATCACAGGGATACAGATTCCGTTTCCACACTCTGCCAATGGCAGATAGTTGGCCAGATCTGCCAAAAAATCAATGGGTAGAGGCACAAAAACAGGTTACGTCCCTCATGGATATGGGGGCCATTCAGCCAGTACCAGAACAGGAAAACGGACAAGGTTTTTACTCAAGGCTGTTCTTGGTACCCAGAAAGGACAAGGCCTGGCGGCCAATACTGGATTTATTGATTTTGAGCACATACCTGGACATTCCAAAATTCAAAATGCTGACTTTGCAGCAGCTTCTGCCCATGCTGGGCAAGAATGCTTGGCTTGTGACACTAGACCTAAAAGAGGCATACCTGCATGTCCCAATAAGACAGTCGTGTAGAAGATATCTCAGATTCAAGGCTGGCTTAATGCATTACCAATTCTCTGCACTGCCCTTTGGCTTATCTACTGTGCCCAGGGTCTTTACAAAGTGCCTGGCACCAGTAATTGCGTTTTGCAGACAAAGAAGTATACCGATATATCCTTACTTAGATGACTGTCTCATTCAAGCAGAGAACAAGGACATTCTTCGACACCTGGAGTTTGTGAAAAGGCTTCTAACATGCCTAGGGTACACAGTAAACAAAAATAAATCACAACTGGTACCCTCTCAAAGGATAAGATTTCTGGGTGCAAGCTTGAATACAACTGCCCAGATGGCTTATCTCATGCCAGACAAGCAAAGGCAGCTGACTACTTGCTTCAAACTGATGGCAACAAAAACCCAGTTATCGGCAAGACAAATTATGCAGGCTCTGGGCTTCATGGCATCCTGCATCCTACTGATTCCATATGCAAGACTGCATATGAGGAAACTTCAATGGTACCTGAAAAGTTTATGGAGTCAATATTCTCACAGTCTGGAAGCAATGATTCCTCTCATTCCCTGCCTACAAAAGGAGTTTCTATGGTGGGCAAAGGCATGTCAACGAAATGTGGGATGGGCCTTCACTCTCCCCCCTGCCAGCCAAACCTTAACAGATGCCTCGGATTATGCCTGGAGGTCCACATGGCGGGAAGATGAATTCAGGGCATATGGACCCCAAAACAAATGCATCTACATATCAACCAGAAAGAGATGCTAGCTGTTCAAAATGCCCTAACAGCCTTCAAGGACTTACTTCATCTAGAACAACTACTGATAAAGACGGACAACACCACAGTCATGTGGTATATAAACAAGCAAGGGGGCACACACTCATACCCCCTTTGCAGATTAGCCATGGCACTGTGGGACACAGCTTTGACCTACCAAATACATCTTCAAGCTCAATTCCTGCCAGGAAAACAAAATACACTGGCGGACGATTTAAGCAGAAACCTTATGGATCCTCACGAGTGGAAACTAAATCCACAAGTCTTCAGCATGATAACAGAGAAATGGGGGAGCCCAGTCATAGATCTATTTGCCTCTCCGCAAAATTATCAATTGAAAGATTCTGCACAAGGACTTATCACAGACAAGCATAGAAACTGGACGCCCTTTCCTTCAGTTGGAAAAACGTGTCAGTCTACGCCTTTCCTCCTCTGCCTCTTCTCCCCAAGGTCCTCCTAAAAGTCAGACAAGAGAAACCGAAGATGATACTAATTGCCCCGGACTGGCCCCGCCAGTACTGGTACCCAATCCTAAGGAACTTGTCTCAATACCAAGCTTGGACCTTACCTCAAAGACCCCAACTACTGTCCCAGCAAAACATTCGGATCCTGCACAATCAACTACAGACACAGAACCTGGCAGCATGGCTGATCATGTAGTTGTACAAACAACACCTCTCAGTAAAGCTGTGATGGATGTCATTTTGGAAGCCAGAAGGCCTGGTACTAGAAAATCTTAAGCTGACAAATGGAAGAGATTCTGTGCTTGGAATCAAGCACAAGGAACTGATACAGCAGAACCAAATATTCCTCAGATATTACAATACTTAACTGAGATGCTTGACAAATGCCTATCTTTCTCATCAATCAAAATCCATGCCTCTGCCATTTTGGCTCATTACAATACAGAGCCACCAATCTTTTCTCATCCTTTACTAAAGCAGTATCTTAGAGGAGCCAAAAATTTAAGGCCTTCTAGAAGATCACCATTACCTGCATTCGACCTCAATTATGTATTGGAAAAGCTCACCCTGCCTCCATTTGAACCAGCTGCTACCGCTGATATAAAGTTCTTATCATGGAAAACAGCTCTGCTACTAGCAATTACTTCAGAAAGAAGAGTTTCAGGCCGTCATGGCGGTAGAGCCTTTTATCATATTCTACCCAGACAGAGTGTCTCTGAGGACAAATCCTTCTTTTATGCCTAAGATGGTTTCCAGTGTGGCTCTTAACCAAACAATTCATCTGCCAACCTTTTTTCCAAATCTGCAGAACAAAGGGGAGAGAATTCTGCATTCATTGGACGTACACAGACAGCTAAGATTCTACTTGAGCAGGACTAAAGCTCTAAGAAAAACTGAGCAATTATTGGTGTCATATGCTTCAGGATCAGAAGGAAAGGCTATTTCAAAGCAGACAATTTCAAAGTGGATAAGCCACTGCATCTGTTTCTGCTACCTACACCATGGTAAACCTGTGCCCAAGGGCATTAGGTCTCATTCCACCAGAGCTGCTGCTACTTCAGCAGCCTTTCTCAGAGGAGTACCAGCCAAAGACATTCTAGAGGCTGCTACTTAGAGTTCTCTTCACACCTTCACAAAGCATTATCATTTGCCTCTCTACTCTAAGTCCAGGGCAGGCTTTGCCACTGCAGTTCTGCAGGGTCTTATAGCCACACCTAATGCTGTTTAGCTCCTGCCTCCCAACCATAGCTTTGGGATTCTACCCAAATCTAATGACTGCAACAGTGAAACATAAAGAACATAGTACAGTTGTGTACACTTACCATAAATGTAGATGTTCGAGTGTATTCACTGTTGCAGTCCAGGTTACCCCCCCGCTATCCCCCTGTCATTCTGGAGTTTATCTTTCCTTCTCTATCTTCTACAACCTATGTGGTGTATTTGCTTGTTGATGAAGGTAAAGTTTATATTGATGCATGTAGATATTTATATATATTTTTTTGCTGCCTTTTTGGGGGCACCTGACATCGGGGGCAAGAAAAACTAAAGAAAATGGTGTTGGCTGCATGTTTTATACCCATGACGACCTGACGTCATGGAAGAGAAGACAGCAACCGACGCAAGACCAAAGACTTTCAAATTCAGGCCGACTGAGGGCAACCTGCCAACAGATTACCCTAATGTAATGACTGTAACAGTGAATACACTCGAACATCTACATTTATGGCAAGTGTACACAACTGTACTATCTTGCCAAGGCTTTCGACACCATCCCCCACTCTGGAATTATAGATAAACTCACTAAACTAGGTATAAATCCCTATGTCACAAGATGGGTTGCCAACTGTCTCACTGACAGAACCCACACTGTGAAAGTAGCAGACTCCAAATCCGACTTCAGACCAGTGACAAGTGGAGTACCACAGGGTTCACGCCTGGGTCCTCTCCTGTTTGGTATCTACTTCTCTGAAGTACAGGCTAACACAGAAGGTCTTTGGCTAACGAAGTTCGCAGATTACTGCAAACTAGGAGCCATAATCGAAACTCCTAACGATGTGGACATCCTACAAAAGGGCCTCACTAAGACAGATGCTTGGTGTCAAAGCCATTGCCTCAAGCTTAATGCCAAAAAGTGCATTGTCATCCCCTTTGGTAAAAACTCTGTACCTATGAACTACAACATAGGCGGTAGTACACTTGACACCGAAAGTTTTTTAAGAGACCCTGGGACACAGGTGGACAGAAGTCTCTCCTTTGATAATCACATCACCACAGTAGGCAGGAAATCCTTCTATGTGGCACCCCTCATCAATAAAGGTTTCTCATCCAGAAAAAAAGAGGTCATTGTTCCCTTCTACTCATCACTCATTAGACCCATTATAGAGTACCACGCCCATTTTGGTATGTACCTCACAAGACATCTACAACAACTGGAAAGGCCGCAGAAATACCTCACAAAGAGGATTACCAGCCTCAAACAGATGCCTACGCAGACCGTCTCAAAAAACTTCAGCTTTACTCCATCGCATATCGCCTACTCAGAGGTGATCTCTGCCTTACATACAAAGCTATGTCAATCCCAGAGCTGTTGGACATGCTCCACTTAACGAAATCCCAATCCCTCCGAGCTACACACTCTAGGGACCTAAACCTTGTCACCACAATAAACAGAACATGCTGGAGGGATAGATTCCTGTCCCAGAGACTTCCCATACTCTGGAGTAAACTACCTATCTATATCAAACAAAGCTCTTCATTAGCACTCTTCAAGAAAAATCTTGATGATTGGATGGGAAATAGGAAATTCATCCCGGGGATCACTTCTGTGGCCCTGCTCGACAGTGGCACAGGAAAATAATTTTCTTGGGTGGCAAAAGCCAGGGTACCTATAGTCCCTAGGGCCGATAGCCTAATACCTACCTATGAAGAGAAGGGATAGAAAAAAGTAAGGTTAAGGCTGCTGGCATCTTATCTTTCTTTCTTACTCATAGTGACTAGTGCAATCTATCCGTTTAACACTTTATCATTAAGAATGCTAAACCACTAGATAGAAGTGCTGTGTTTGAAAAAGCAAGACTATTTTGGTTCAGTTAGTTGCTAGGACACATACTTAGGTGGTCCCTTGTGCTTATAGGTGGCTGTAGAAACCGGCGGTTAAAATGGGGTAACAGCCTAGGTCCACAAACAGATGTTGCTAACAGTGGCCTGTAGAAACCCGTAGGGTAGATCTCGCTGAGTTAGACCTCGCTGAGTAAGGAAGATGCTCAGCAGTCAGAAGGGGAATGGCAATTTTAAAAATGGCATCCGCAGTTTTGGGGCACCTTTGAAACCTTAGAGCAGGAAATGAGGTGGGGGGAGGGGTTAAGGCATAGAGGAGCGGGGCTATCACCCCATTCAGAGAAATGCAAGAGAAAAAAACAAGTCACTAAGAGTAGTGTGGCTGGCTATGAGGAGAGAGAGAGAGAGTTTGCAAAAAAGCAGAGAAAATGGATCAGTTGGACAAAGAAAAAATATAGAGGCTTACAAGGAGAAATTAGATCGCCTCAAGTTGTACAGGTATAGGTGAACTAAGTCATGGAAGCATGTCAGTGAAGAGCAGCTGACAGTCAAGTTTGCAGTGGGGCTTTGGATAGAGAGACAGGGGTAGCTCAAACTGTATAAACAGGGCAGGAATACTAGCAGTGTTCAATATGGCGAAAAGAGCAATAAACGAGCCCAGGGAAGAGCAAGATAGAGGGAGGGGAATGAGGAAAGTACAGTATGAAGAGTTGGGATAGAAAAAAGTAAGGTTAGGGCTGCTGGTGTCTTATCTTTCTTACTCATAGTGACTAGCGCAGTTTATCTGTTTAACACTGTATCATTAAGAACGCTAAACCACTAGATAGTAGAAGCACTGCGTTTGAAAAAGCAAGACTATTTTGGTTCAGTTAGTCGCTAGGACACATACTTAGGTGGTCTCTTGTGCTTATAGGTGGCTGTAGAAACTGGCAGTCAAAATGGGGTAATAGCTTAGGTCCACAGAAAAATGTTGCAAACAGTGGCCTGTAGAAACCTGCAAGGTAGATCCACTAGTGGTTAGGTGGTCTCTTGTGCTTATAGGTGGCTGTAGAAACCAGCAGCCAAAATGGGGTAACAGCTTAGGTCCACAAACAGATGTTGCTAACAGTGGCCTGTAGAAACCTGCAGGGTAGATCCGCTAGGGGTTAGGTGGTCTCTTGTGCTTATAGGTGGCTGTAGAAACCGGCACTCAAAATGGAGTAACAGCTTAGGTCCACAAACAGATGTTGCTAACAGTGGCCTGTAGAAACCCGCAGGATAGCTTCGCTAGGGGTTAGGTGGTCTCTTGTGCTTATAGGTGGCTGTAGAAACCGGCGGTCAAAATGGGGTAACAGCTTAGGTCCACAAACAAATGTTGCTAACAGTGGCCTGTAGAAACCTGCAGGGCAGATCCGCTAGGGGTTAGGTGGTCTCTTGTGCTTATAGGTGGCTGTAGAAACCAGTGGCCAAAATGGGGTAACAGCTTAGGTCCACAAACAAATGTTGCTAACAGTGGCCTGTAGAAACCCGCAGGGTAGATGTGCTAGGGCTTAGGTGGTCTCTTGTGCTTATAGGTGGCTGTAGAAACCGGCAGTCAAAATGGAGTAACAGCTTAGGTCCACAAACAGATGTTCCTAACAGTAGACTGTAGAAACCTGCAGGGTAGATCCGCTAGGGGTTAGGTGGTTTCTTGTGCGTATAGGTGGCTGTAGAAACCGGCAGTCAAAACGGGGTAACAGCTTAGGTCCACAAACAGATATTGCCACCAGTGGCCTGTAGAAACCTGCAGGGTAGCTTCGCTAGGGGTTAGGTGTTTTTTTGTGCTTATAGGTGGCTGTAGAAACCGGCAGTCAAAATGGGGTAACAGCTTAGGTCCACAAACAGATGTTGCTAACAGTGGCCTGTAGAAACCTGCAAGGTAGATCCACTAGTGGTTAGGTGGTCTCTTGTGCTTATAGGTGGCTGTAGAAACCAGCAGCCAAAATGGGGTAACAGCTTAGGTCCACAAACAGATGTTGCTAACAGTGGCCTGTAGAAACCTGCAGGGTAGATCCACTAGGGGTTAGGTGGTCTCTTGTGCTTATAGGTGGCTGTAGAAACCGGCTGTCAAAATGGGGTAACAGCTTAGGTCCACAAACAAATGTTGTTAACAGTGGGCTGTAGAAGCCTGCAGGATAGATCCGCATGGAGTTAGGTGGTCTTTTGTGCTTATAGGTGGCTGTAGAAACCGGCAGTCAAAATGGGGTAACAGCTTAGGTCCACAGACAAATGTTGCTAACAGTGGGCTTTAGAAGCCTGCAGGATAGATCCGCAAGGAGTTAGGTGGTCTTTTGTGCTTATAAGTGGCTGTAGAAACTGGCAGTCAAAATGGGGTAACAGCTTAGGTCCACAGACAAATGTTGCTAACAGTGGCCTGTAGAAACCCGCAGGGTAGATCCGCTAGGGGAGTAGTGCGTTAGACACTCGCAGAGTAAGTAAGGCACTCAGCAGTCAGAAGGGGAATATATAAATAAAATGTGTATACAAACCTATATATCTGGTGTGTGTGGTTGTATATATGTTTTTACATGTACATGCATACTTAGATACGTATATATATATATATATATATATATATATATATATATGTCTGTGTGTGTGTAGGTTGTATTCCTTGCGTTGAAAAGAAACTTTAGTGGGATTTGGATTGTTTCATTAATTTTGGTTATGGCAAAGATCTATGTGAGTAAAAGACTGGGGGTTGTAAGTCTTTGTGTGGTTGAGTTCTAAATTGGTGGATGTTTGTGTATGTGTGTGAGAGATTGGTTGACAGATGTGTCCATGTATTTGAACATTCATTGTTTCATCAAAATTGTGTATTGTGTTTGTGTGTGTTTCTGAGAAGTTACTGGTGAAAGGTTTGTGTGCATTAGTATAAAATTGTTGGTCAGTGGGTTAAGAAAGTTCCTCTTTTTCCCTCTTGTTGTGTGATCTATGTATATTAAGTTGTTGATATTGGGGGTGCTGGGAAGGATGTGCCTTTTTATCTTTTTTATGTATGTGTGTGTGTGTCTGTGTGTATGTATATATATATATGTATATATATATATATATATATATATATATATATATATATATGTTTGTGTGTGTGTGTAAATTTAAATAGGTAAATATGTGTACACTATGTTTGTATATCTATCTGTTTGTATAGTATAAAAAAACAGTGATGGTAGGATATTAGTACTTGGGGTGTAGATCTTTAAAGGCTAATGAACTAGCTAGAGGGAGTTGCATGTCACATTGTTGACTTGCTGTCTAGAGAGTTAATTCTCAGTAAAGACCTCATGCAAGTTAGCTATGTGTATTGAATGTCAGTCTTTTTTACTGAGCAAAGGCATCCAGCTTGAAAGCCTGATTAGCTAACATTGATCACTATTTTGCATTTGAGAAAATTGGGGGAAGGGGATGGTAAGTCAAGGACAGAGACAGCTCTAGGATAATATGGGGGGTTATTGTGCTGAGCTGGTGAAAAAAGGGCAAAGATGAGTTCAGAACTGCAGACAAATTAATAGCTCCAACAGTCTTGGGACAGCATCAGGGATGACATTATCAAAGACTATAGTCAAAGGTTTGAGGAAGAGGCACTAAGGAGATAAGAGAATCATTGAGACCATTGCAAATTACTTAAAACGAAGCTAATGATGTTGAGGAAACAGGGGGGACACAAGGATGGAGGAGTGGAGGAGGAAACTGGCTGCATTAAAGGGGTGGGCTAAGACAGGGAATAGACAAGCTGCCTCTGAGTATCCCCTTGAATCAGGCAGTATTGCTGACGGATCTTTTCTCCACATGACTGGCCATTCATTATTAAAGTTCCTGAGGAATGGAATTAGTAAAAATGTTCTCTTGCATGGGTGTGGTGAGGAAAAATATTGGGAGCTGCATGAGGGTTAGTGAGACAGCAGTGTCAGAGAACATCATGGAGAAGATCCTAAGAGAAGTCTGCTTGCTTTCATAGTGGACAGGTCACAATCAGTATTTTTGTTGACCAGAAGGAGCCATCAGTTGTATCTAATCCAGTTTCACATCTGGAGTGAAGAACTTGACAGTGGAGTACTGGCAGACATGGTCTTTTAGAACTTAAATAAGGCATTTGACTGCCTTACATAGCTGGCTGCTAGGAAAATTGCAGGGTCTGAGGTAGTGCAGAGAATGAAGATGTATGTTTGGGCGATGGTATGACACACAGGACTGTAGTGAGAGAAACTTGTCAGGAATGAGAAGAATGAGTAATGCTGTTCTGTAAGAGTCACTTCCTGGCCCACTGTTTCCCACTGTGTCATTTACGAGGAAACAGAAAACAATATTATTAATGAAGTAATATGAAGTTGTAGATAATAGACTCACTGAGGCAGGTGAGAGTAACTTCATCCTTTTCACAACCATCACACAAACATAGATGCAAATGGGCAATGGGGAGGACTTGGGAATGCTTGCTCAAGAGGGCAGAAAGATGGTAGTTGAGGTCCATTGTAGAAAATGTTGAAGTACTGCACTGAAGCAGTTACAGTTGTAGAAGTTTAGTCTGAAGTGCTTACTTTTGAGTTTTTGTAATGTCAGTTCTGAATGGCCTGGACTGACTTTGGAAAGTAATTGATATTGATGCTGCATTCAACTGTGGGATTTTAAATTCCTATTGGCCAAGTCCATGGTAGACTTTATTATGGGGTTTTAAGATATCTGTTACAGCAAATTTTAACTTTTTGTGAGGTAAACATTCATTTTAAAAATAAAATATGTGCAGATGCTTTCTTACTAAGTGCAGATTTTTTATTTCTTGATAAACTAGTTTGTGTTAAAAAACATTTAATTTCTCTTTTTCTAAGCAAAAAATAGTAGTCTGTTATAAATATTTACTTTTGTTTCATTTTTATAGGCAACCACTTCTCAAAAGGTTAATGCCGTTCTTCTTGCCCTGCAGAATTTTGATATGAATTATGGCATGCAATTTGGGCAACTGTGGCCTTCAGTTCGTGTGAGTTTGCTCTCTGAGCAAAAATATGGTGCTCTTGTCAACAATTATGCAGATACTGAGAATATAATTAAAAGCTTTGAAGCTTTATCTGCCAAAGATTTTGTCTATGAATCTCGGAGTGAAGTGCCCAGCATCAGTTCTGACATCCCCAGAGATTTACAGGAAACGAGAGTGCACTCTGCATTAGGATCACAGCAGCATGAATATTTATGCCAAGACATATTACTGGACACAAGTGGCCCGACTGGGACTCTGGAAGCCTCTGTTAAAGAAAGATTACCCCATTTTTCCATCAACACAAATATCAAATGTTTTACATTCCCTAGAGGAGATATTACACGATTTCATCCTGCCAGGTATAATTGTGTAAGAGACTGTGTTACTGCTGCAATATATATGTTTTATGGTTTATTCTTTTTTGTCTGCCCCCAAAATGTATGCTTTAAAATTGTTCTATTTGTATAACGTAGAATAAAAGTGTGTTTTAGCCAACATCAATAATAACAATAAGAATCTATCAGTGCTAAAGTTGCTTTGCTGTTGCAACTTTAGTATTCCTGTTATGAACAGCTGAAATGGTTCCTATGCCAGATGCTGAGATTAATGGTTCAGTGATGACACTGCAGTGCAGGAGTAGGGGCCAGGGTGGACTGACAAACCCCTGAGATATCCTTTTGGTGATAAATTGATCTGGGGTCTTATCTACTTGAATTGCTGTCAGAGTAGGTGGATACTAAAGATCCCGTGGCATTTACTGGAAAAAGAGCAGAGGTATTTTATTCAAAATGGAGCCCATAATTGGCCCATAGCTTAGAGGGATAAATCCCAGACTATGTCATGAGGTGACCGGAGTTTGATTAGTGGCTCAGTTGACCATATTAGCCAACCAGGAAGGATGGGAGTGAGTGGCCAGTGCCAGTTTGTCCATCCTTTGGTGAGGGGGGGCAGTTATTGCTTCCTACGTGAGTCTACCAAGCCCACACTGAGTGCATTCAGACTTGTAAAACAAGTGGAACTCAAAGTGAAGAGACATGCCTCCCCATGGGACACAGCTATAGTGGAGCTTAGGTGAGTTGCTGAAGGGGTGCTCTCAGAGCCCTCACACAACCAACAAGCTGTTCCCTCCTTATCTCCTGACTCTCATCAAGGAATGGAGAGCTGATTGGTATTCGTGGGCAGGAACAAATATCCTGCAGAGCTATTGCCTAGGAGTGCCCATCTCCTTTTTGGAATGATGGAAAGCTGATGGGTATTCCTGGGCAGGAACAAATAGGCTGCAGAGCTATTGCCCAGGAGTGCCCATCTCCTTCTTGGAATGATGGCCTAATGGTTAAGGTGTTTGCCTTATAAACACAAGGTGCAGGATTTGAGTCTCACAAGGGATAATGGCTAGGCTTAAAATGGCTCGCAAGGGCAGTTAGCCTAGTAATAATCTATGAACCTATGAATGAGCCAGAAGTGTGGTGGTAGAGGAGTGATCTGGCAAGCTACTCCATGTTGTATATAAAAAAAAAAAATAGTATGACCCATAGTTAAAAAGACATACCTTTACAATAAGGAGAAACTCAGCAATAGAAAACCAAGTATAATACTTAAAGAAATTCTGAACCCATAGCTATATTTTACCCTTATATCTGCCACACATACTTTCCCACATATGCATTCTATTCACATAAAACATTTATTATATTCAAAGCCTACAGTTATATCTAACCCACAGATCTCCCACACAATACCTTCGCACATACAGTTTCCATTCATATAAAACAATTATTTATTAAATCCCTTACAACAAAATATATTTTTCTTAATCTGTTTTCTGAAATGTAAAACGTGTGGTCCATACTTACTTATTGCACTCATTAATTGCCAGGTATTCTTCATTCCCCATATTCTAAGTACCAAACAAGGTATTATCTTAGTTTGCTCCTTATAAAAAAGGAAAATCCAGTTTGTCACGTAACTCCATAAATCTGAACTATATGAACATTTAAATAATATGCCTTCATTTTCTGTGCATTTGGTGATCTTGCACGCAGCCTTTCATAGCAGAATTTCATATTAGCCTTCATTTCATTTTTTCATGCATTATTCCACATTTATTTCAGTATTCTTTCATTTATAACCTACAGTGCATTTCTGTCAGTTTTTTGTTCTTCTCAATGCATGAAAATTCAGCACTTATTTTCTTCCTTTTTTCCTTTATGTCTTCTCCCACTACAAATTTCTGGATTTTTCAGGCTTACTTTTGCCACACATTTTGAACCTTGTAGCATTATTATGTTTTTCACTTTAAGAGGTTCACGTAAGCTCAGAGGTTTATAGATAAGTTACTAGGCATGCAGTCCAGGAGACCATTGAGGAGCCTAACAAGACTACAGGAAACATGCCATTAAAAGTTTATAGCCTTAATTCTGTGCACTAAGTGCCATTCTTTTGCAGTCTTCTGAAATAACTTCAGTTTTCTACTTGTTTATTTTAATTTTCCACAGTGACTTCAGTTTCAGTATCCACATCTAATGTTTCATCGATCTACTGTTAACTATGACACAGGAATCATCTGCTGCTATAATAAGTACACAATCCATTTACTTTATACACTTATCCAGCTGTTTATATAACACAAGTATGGAATGACTTGAAGATACAGTCTCGCTTTACCATTTTTTCTAAGTTAAAGACAGTTCCCAAGCAGCCAGTAATTAACACATTTCTTGTATTACATTTGCATAGCATACTTCTTGCCCCTGATAATATCTCTTAAACTGCAAGGACTTATGACTTGTTTTATAATAAACATGTCCTGGGATTCAGAAGGTCTTAGCACATTGAGGAAGGCTCATCTTGGAAACTTTCTGTATAGAATCCCCTGGTACACATTGTAATCAGAAACTTAAATGCAGATTGGGTATATTGATCAACATAGCAATGAAAATGTGAGCATATCCCACACAAAAATTGATAGCTGAACTAAAGTACAGTCACTACATCGACAGAAATAAAGTTATATTCTTCATTTTCTCTGTGTAGTCAGCCTGTGAACGTCAGACACTAAGCTTTCATTACAAAATCATAATCCTGTCACTGTTTACATAATTAGTCAATTTTTTTTTAATTGCTAAATCAAAACTGCCTTATCCCATGCTTTAGCAATTAAAAAAAAAAAAAAGAATGAAACAGTGAATATGGTAATACACTAAATAAGAATTCTTATGTTTGTGGTAGAACATGTGCAGAATACTTTGCTAATTCATCCGCAGAGACCGTCATCATTAAATGCAGACAGACAGAAAATTAAGATTTAACACATATTTACCTTACCTGGAAAAGGTAAGGCTTAACACCGTTGTATAATAGCAGTTCCTTATGAGAAATGCCACATCGGATTCTGTGAGTTATGATATATAAGCTGTTATTCAATCAAATGACAATAAATTCCAAAACTTGCTGTTAAATCGTTAAAGGATATTTTCAGAGGATCTGTGTTGTCTGCTGTGGGTGTTTTGCATCCCTCCCCTGCAGCTTATCTGTAGTAAATGCAAGATCAATTTTGCACACAGCAGGGGGAATGCTTTGTCGGACTTAGTATGCATTTGTTAATTTAGTTCTACTCTTCTGAGGATTGCAGTTATGTTCCTTAGAATTTCAGCAGGCACCCAGCATGCCAGTATATTATTGCAGATTTGTACTAATTCATAGTTTACTAATGGTGAGAACTCACTGCGGTGGTGGTGCTGCGGTAGCGTTGTCGCCTCAGCTAGAGCGTCTTCTGTGTGGAGACATGCATGAATGGGCATACCTTCATTGAAGGTTGTGCGTCAGGGCTGGTAACTCAGCACGTAAAAATCAACTACCAATCGTTAGCGGACCGGAGTTCCGCTGTGGCGACCCCTAACCGGGAAAAGCTGAAAGACACAACAACAACTAATGGTGAGAACTCATCTTTGGTTGCTCAGGCTGCACCCTCATGACCAAAACCCCACTCCCCCATGATATGTAACCTGTGAGTTAGCCACTTGACACCAGAATGTATTGTTAAAGTGTAATGCTACTTAAATCCTATCATCCTCCTCCTCTGTGTTTAATCTTGTTGGTTATCCCAAAAATTCACAGTATGCATGTACATTGTATATGCATATAATCTTTGCAGTTCTTATTTTTAATTTCTTTTTTCCAGTCTTAGGGACTGTTACATTCTGAATGTCCTTTACTTTTAAGTACCTCCTTTGTTTATTTCCTGCAGTCGTATAACTTAATATCCAATCTTTCTGCAATGTATGCTGGATCAAACTGGTAGTTTCTTGAAAGAGTTGAAGTTATTCCTGCTATAAATGCTATAAAATGTTTTCCATGTGACTATATAGCCCGACAGAAAAGAGATCTACTTTCACTTCTTGACACTGATGCTGTCAGTGCACACACTTTAGTGTGCTGCTATTCCAGTAGACCACCACAGTAATCTCAACAGAATACTATGTTTATAGATGTTTTTCCACAGGGTCTGTGTCCCCAAATTCAAGCCTCTAAATTTACTTCCTTTGTGGTTGTATCATCTTGGAAAAAGAAACAAAAGTTATTTCATTTTCTCCATGTTAGTGTTTAACTTGGAGTATCTTTAGGGAGTGAGGCCTAGGAGCAAAGCCTGAAATTGGTGGGTGCAAAGGATGCTATATAGTATTGTTTCTTATAATATAATCCATAGCAATAAAGCCGGTGGGGTTGGTAGCATCAGGAAACCATGGATGGTGAACTCAGCAGTGGATGGTAAATCAGAACACAGAAACAATGCATTGTCATCTTCATTGTATCTTATATTTACAGATGTCCAAGAGACTTTTATCTTCTGTTTTGGTTTCACCTTTTTGTTTATGCTGTTATCCAGCTCATGTACTGCCTTAGGTTAACACAGATTCTCATCCTATTCCTTTAACAGAATTTCCTACATCATTTCCCTTGTAAATCAGTCAAGTGGTCTAGAATTTCTGTAGAAGATATATTCATTGTTGTCATCTCCAGTTATATGCCCTTCCCAATGGAAAATACTGTCAGAGAAACTGAACAATATCTGTACATTATTTTACATTTGGTAGTCCAAAAGCAAAGGAGTTCAGGTAAATATTTAGGGCTCTAGAACCTCAGGAAGAAGAGGAAATTGGTAGAGTTAAAGAAGCAGCATCTCAAAACAGCATGTGTGAAGACGATAAAAGATGTAAGCTGAGCTAGGAATGTAAGGCACATAGGGAAAGTTGGTGGTGGAATGCAGAAGTTATCAGAAGAAGGAAAGAAGGCGTGCCGAAAAAAAAGTGTGGAGTGAGGTAGAGAACATAGACCAGGCTAAGAAGCAGTATTGTTTGGCTAACACAGAGGCTAAGAGGGCAGTCAGAATAGCAAAGAACAAGGCATTGGTGACACTCTACCAGCTACTGGAAAGTAACTAAGCATATGGCACAAAGGAACGCTATTGGGTTGCAAGACAAAGACAAAAATATAAAGAAGATAATCATCAGACTTTATTCATAAGTGATGAGAAATAGAGAGAGAGAGACATGTAAAGCTTTTGCTTACATGGGGTCGATTAATCATCGTTCGATAATGTAATATAGACCCGATTCAGATTGTATACATCACAAGGGACCTGGATTTTCAATCAGACAGATAGTGGAGAAAAACCTGAGAATCCAACTGGGCATTCTTAGACTTGGAGAAAGGAGGGTCCCAATATGGCTGATATGGACAGTCCTACAGTAGTTCAAAGTCTTACACACTAGTAGAATTGCAGACTGCATACAAGGACCCAGTAACTAAGGTATGAGCAGTGTTCAGAATCACAGATGGGTTATCAGTGGGAGTGGGTATGTATCTGGGTTTAGCTCTGAGCCCTCTGCTCTTCATATTGGTGGGGGACTACATTAGCAAACATGGTATGAAACTGAGTGCAGACAAGTCCATTGTCATGGCAGCAAATCAAACGAAACTGAAAGTTAAAAAGCTGAAAACTGAGATAAGAAGGAAGATTAACAACTTCAGGTATTTGGGTGGAGAAAGGAAGTCTGAGGAGATTAAAGCTAGAATTACAGGGGTTTTAGCCAAGTGGCACAGAGTGTCAGGAGTAGTGTGTGACAGAATAATGCCAAAAGAGTTGAAAAGTAAGGTGTACAAAACAGTGGTTCTACCAGTACTCCTGCATTTTGCATTAACTTGGACAGAGAAAACAGAGCAGTTAAGGAAAGTAGAGGTGATGAAGTGCCTGAGAAAGATGTTAGAATGTACAGTGTGGGCAGATGAAATTATGACATCAGTGCAGAAGACAAAATGGATTTGCTTGCAGAGAAGGTGAAAGACAACAGATTATAGTGGTTTAGGTACTTGTGCAGGAAAGCAGAAGACATTGTTGAAGAGGATTTGAAAGAGATAGGAAGGAGGCAAGGAGAAATGAGAATGTCCAGCAAAAAGATAGAGAGATGGATTTGGCAAGAGAGGACCTGCAACAGTCATTGTAACTTTTGAAGAAGATAGGAGAATGACAGTGAATCGAGAAATGTGGCAACAGTTTACACGATGCCCCACCCTGTTAAGAAAACTGTGGCAGAAGGGGTTGAAGATGATTTTATATATGCTTGGAGACAGTAATCCTGGCTACTCTGCCCTTTAACTGTGTTTAATATTCTGCTTTCCCTCCATTCCCCTTTACTATTTTGCCATTTTTGCATGGTCTGTGGAATAAGTGGATTACTTCTCCTACCCATTCATGTAGTCTGTTATGTGTTTCTCAACCGCATCTTTGAAGTACTTCCAGAATCCAGCAGCTATTTTTTTTTTTTGGCCCCCCTTTACCGACCCAGCCGCCAGTACCCAGTGACCACTTTGGGTCTACCATTTACTTTCCAACCCACTTGGACTTATTCTGTTTTTGTTGGGTCTGGTCGTGGATCCTGAGGGTGTGCTGAGGGGCTTGTCTTGCCTATGCTTCCATCGGGGGGGGGGTTATTAATGACCTGCCCACTCTTTTTCTCCATCCCCCACACTTATTGATTACATCTGAGGAAAACTACCCTGTTTGGGCAATGCCTCCTCTTAGGGAGCATATCAGTGAGAGTCCTTCTACCTTGGATGGACATGCCCATCCCTACTCTGCCACTCCGTCAGTCACTCGAGCTGCTTATTGAACCTGGGTCAGCTGGGCAGTAAACAAGGCTTTATTCCCCTACATTGCCTAGGGGCTAAAATCCAGAAGTTATTAATCTGCCCTGTCCTCCCACCTGTATTCTTCTTGTTCAAGGTGAGCACTTCACTTCTTCCATGTATGAAATTGTACACCCGTATCAAGTGATCCCTTTTTCTTTTTGTCTCTAGTGAGAAAAGTTCCAACTCCTTTAACTTTAGGTCATATCAGCCTCCTTCATTCCACTGCCTTTCTGTGGTTTCCTCTGCACTTGTTCCAGTAGCCTGATGTCTCTGTCCTGTTAAGGCTTTCTGAACTGCCCACATTACTCAAATTATCTCTCACTGCGTAATCTAGATGCGATTCCGATCCTTTTCTTGCTTTCTTGCCGTCACTTCTACTCCCACAGCTGATACACTTAAATATTTTTTTCAGGGGAGAACTGAGCTGGTATGTATACTACAGGGGGAAACTTGGCCAGGCAACTAATAAGTCCCATGGGATCTTTCACATCCACCTGAGCTACCAGCAACTTACAAAGGATGACACACTCAGGAGTGCAGCACTCAGTGCTGCCCTGCAGTGTCAGCAGTCCAGTCACCTGGAGTGCCAACAGAACTCACAGACTTGTGGTCTTCCAGCACCAAAGGTGAGTGTGCTACCTGTTGCGCTACTGACTTTAGGATTGTTGTAACCTAAATAAAACAATAACAGTAATAATTAATACCTATTTGATAACAAGGTAGGCCCTCCGGACACTGTTCCTTTTCAAAGGCGACTTGGGAGGAATGTCTGGTTAAGTAACTTGCTTAAGATCACATAGTAGGCAAATGAGGGCTGAGGAAATTAAACCCTGTACCACAACTCTGTACCAACTGACACCTTTTTGCTCAATTTTTCAGCCTTTCTATTTTTTCTTTAGACTCTTCCCCACATTCTTCATTGCTACCACTTAATGTTGCCAGTGTCTTGAGAGAAAAGACTGATCCTGTTTTCCTGTACTCTCAGATATGTCTGAAACAGACATACTGAAGAGTACTTAATCCATGACTGTACCCTTTGGTACTCCACTGGTCACTTTCTTTTCTTTTCTTCTGGTGTCAACCCTGTTAGTGGAAAATGCTTGTTTCCCACTGTTCACGCATGCAGCAGTTTAGTTACTTATTGTTGTCTCTATCCCCATCACCATCCCATCCAGTTTTCCTGTCAGTCTTGTTTACCTTTCTTCTTTTTGTAAACAAGTAACACGTGTGGCCTTGGTGAAGTCAAGTTAGACCATGTCTACTAGCACTTCTGTAAGTTCACCAGAAATGCAGAAAATTGGAGCAAGTTTTACTGACAACTCCTTCTGGTTATGAACCTATGTAAGTTGCTATTGTAAAGATTGTTGTCCTCTGAGAAAGCAACTAGCCTTTCCCTGAGGCTTCTGTCTGTGCCTTTCCCTTCCATTTCTGTTAAGCTAATGGACCTGTAGTTCACCAGTTTTTTCCTGCTGTCCTTGTGTAGGTAGGTGTATCACATTTGCTGTCCTCCTAATTTTAAGCACTTTTGTTGTGCACTGGAGTGTCATCTGTTGACTACTTCCATCAGGGGATCTGCCCACTCACTGACCAGATTCTTGAGGACTTTGTAAGGTAACCTTATGTGTTCATAGATTCATAGGTTGTTACTAGGCTTATGACCTGGGGGACCTTTCTAAGCCTAGCCAAGTTTTCTTGAAAAAATAACAAGGAAAAATATGCAGAAGCACTGAAGTCCAATAAACTCTTCTTGACTGGAACAAATTCGTCTCAGTTAAAGAACAAATTCTTTTATTACGTTACCACAGCAGTAAAAGTTTTACAGGTTTAACAAGAACCTGTAAGTATCTTGTTAGGTTGGTTTTCATTGTGACAACATTTTGTCATTTCTCAAGTGGTATGATTAAATTATAGTGAAGCAGTGAATTTTCAGCTTTGGTCTTTCATTGCTAACTGGTTAAGTCACTTTGTTGCATAAGATTATTTTAAACGGTGTCCATTTAGAAGTTGGTTATTGTTCACTCATACCATTTAAAGTACAAAGTACTTTTTTACTTACAACTTAGAAAGTATTTTTTAATTGTTAAATATATATTTTTAATTATTTAATGTCCATATATTTCAGCATATTTGCAAGTTTTTTTTTTTATATTCAATTGTACGTACAATTTATTTACTTATTTAATAAGTTAATAATTTACAATATTTATTATTAATTATTTTTATACAATATGTACATCAAGTACAACAATAATTAATTCATATATATTTTATTATATTTTGGTTATGTACTATCATGAACCATTTTGCAGTCCTGTAAGTGTATTGAATTACTACTTTTAATGAAGTGAAATTAACAGAAACGCATAAAATACTTTGCAATTTGTATGATTTGGTAATGCAATGTAATACGTACTTAACATTGCTCTTTTATGCACCTCGGCACTTTAATATTCATATATTTTTATTCAATTCAATTGTACATATAATTCATTTATTTATTTAACAAGTTAACATTTTATAATATTTATTCATCAATTATTATTATGCAATATTTACATTAAGTATATTAATAATTAATTTCATACGTATATATATTTTTACTATATTTTGGTTATGTACTATCATGAATCATTTTGTAGACCTGTAAATGTATTGGAATACACTTTTTTCAATGAAGTGAAAACAACGGAAACGCACAAAACACTCTGTAACCTGAAGGATTTGGTGATGCAATGTAATACGTACTTAGCATTGCTCTTTTAAGCACCTTGGCACTTTAATATTCATATATTTTTATTATTTTTTGTTTTATTCAAAAGTTGTATCAATCCTCAGTAGTTATTTTTACAAAGCAAATGTTGAACAATCATGGAAACCGCGATGCACGCAAACATTCAAATAATTTATTCATACATTTAATTTAATATTAAGAATTTTTAAATGCAGAATTCACTGGTTTGTTTTAGACTTTAGAACATAATTTTAACAACTGAATAACAAAAAACGCAATACATTTTAATATATGGTTTTGTTGTTTTATCTTTCAAAGAAAGTCTACTGCACGTATTAATTCCGTGCACTGAAAATGATTTACTTTGGTTTCTACTTGGATTTATATTGTGTTTCCAACTTGTATGTCTGTTCGTGCAACTTTTACTGCTGTGGTAACGTAATAAAAGAATTTGTTCTTTAACTGAGACGAATTTGTTCCAGTCAAGAAGAGTTTATTGGACTTCAGTGCTTCTGCATATTTTTCCTTGCTGTTTGGGACTTAGTTCGTGTCTATTTGTGTTTGTTTCTTGAAAAAATAATGATGTTGTGTCCGAGCAGAACATCGAGGGCCAGGCATTTCTAAGCTACCTCTGTCCATAAGGAACGTAGGTGCCAGGCCTGGTGTTAATTCACTTTGCTTTGTCCATCCTAAGGGCAGCAAGGTCAATGTCCACCTCCTTTCTATGAGTCTTGGTCTCTACCCACTGCCGTTCCTGCTCTGCTCTGCTTTGCTTTTCTGTTTTTCCTTTACAAAGACTTAAGCAGAGCATTAATTTAGTAATTCTGCTTTTTCTAGGTCTTCCTTGGTATGCCTCCTATATTTTCTTCACCAGCAGTGCTTAGCCTTCCTTTTTAATTTAGGCTATATACTTAATCAAAACGCTTGTTTCCCGTCATGAGCTGTTCTCCTAGCTCCTTTTCAACTTGTGCCATGGTTGTCCTCATTATTTTTATTCATATTCTGCCAATCTTCTTGTACTTTGCCTTCTTCTCCTCCATGCCACCTTCTTTTGACCTTTGTGTGCCCCTTTTTCCCTTAACTGCTATTCTCACAAGGTTGTATTTATCTTTGTCTCCTGTCTCTTCCATAAACACTTGCCCATAGACCTGAGTACTCTTTCTGTGCCCCTTACTTACCTTGTTTATACTCTGTTTGATTTCAGCATTGTAATGGATCTTTGACCCTATGACCCACCTCACCATAAAACACATTCTAAATTCTCACACCATCATCTTTGACAACATAAGAATACAAAGACAAGCATATTGTCTTTACCAGATAGTGCCATGATCCCTGCCGGATAATGTTGTTTTCATCTGTATATACTTATGAGCCCCCATTTCCTTTGTTAGGAACAATTCAGTAATTAATTCCTTTCTGGTACAGTTCTATACCATATGACTGAACCCATTATGGTTCAAGACCTTATTCAGGATAGTTCTGCATCTTTTCAGTAATCACAGGGTACCAGTATTTTTGAATATTTGGTACTGGTTATAGCTGACTTATATATGTCTGTGGCAATAAGAGACTGAACATGAAATTTGGAGATTTGGGGATTTAAGTTACTGTCTTTTTTTTAAGAAGTACAGGCCAACATGGGAGGACTTTGGCTGACAAAGTTTGCAGACGACTGCAAACTGGGCGCCATAGTGGAAAGTGCATCAGACACGGATATCCTTCAGAAGGGACTCACGGAAATGGATAGCTGGTGCCAGAGCCATGGCCTGAAGTTAAACGCCAAAAAATGTATAGTCATACCCTTCTGGAAAAACAAGGTAACCCCAAGCTACCATATAGGTGGCAATCCACTAAGCACAGAAGAGGTTATCAGGGACCTGGGGACCCAGGTTGACAGTGGCCTTTCTTTTGACACACACGTTGCTAAAGTGGTTAGAAAGACCTTCTACATTGCCCACATGATCATGAAGGGATTCACATCCAGATCTAGTGAGGTCATTGTTCCCCTGTACTCTTCACTTATCAGACCAATGATCGAGTACAGTGCCCCATTCGGGATGTATCTCACCCGACATCTGCAGCAATTGGAGAGACCCCAAAAGTTCCTCACCAAAAGGATAAAAGGACTCCAAAATCTGTCATATGCTGCCAGATTGAAGAAACTCCAGCTCTATTCAGTCGCATACCGTCTGCTCAGAGGTGACATGTGCCTGACATACAAGGCCATGTCCAACCCGGAATTAATGGACATGCTCCACCTCAAAAAATCCAAATCCACCAAAACCACTAGAGCAAGCGACTTAAACCTTAGCACGGACATAAATAGGACGTGCTGGAGGGATAGATTTATCACTCAGAGACTCCCTATGCTGTGGAATAAAATCCCGGTCCATGTGAGGCAGAGCACCTCGCTGGCTCTGTTCAAGAGAAATCTTGACCTGTGGATGGGAGATTGTAGGTTTACCCCGGGAATCATCTCTGTGTCACTGCTGGACAGAGGCGCAACAAACTAATGGGCACAGTATTTTTTCATATAAGGGGTGGCGTAAGCCACAAAAATTTGGGCTAGGCTTATAAATGCCTTAGGGCAGATAGCCTAGTGTAAACCTATGAACCTATAAGTACAGCTGTAATTCATTTTCAGAGATGAAAGCTTTCCCTTGTAGTTAGAAGATTAATTTATAGACAGCGTCTGTACTAATTTTTAAAAGTAAAAGAAACGTGAGAAGTATACTTTCAGAGTTATGTAACTGTGTGAGAGAAGAGAGTGAAAGCAGGTCAGTGGGTCCATTTTTAGGGGTACTAAAATTAAGGGGTGATATGTGATCTTTTTTGTGTTGTAGTGGATACTGCTGACTGTTAGAATTTATCATGACAACACTATTATTTTTAGTCCTGACCAGAAGTTGTTCAAGTTTCCTGGAACCCTGATTTTTTGTCTATTCTTGCAGTACACAGCAGTTGAGTGAAATTAGTTCAGTAATATGTTTGATGTCATTATTTCCATGTTATCCTAGCTTTGTCTTTAGAAATAATTAGTGTTTTTACTTCTTTTGTGATCCAAGGACATTTATTATACTTTATTCTCTTTTTTTAATTATTTCAATGTGGATAATCTTTTTGAATGTTAAGTAAAATGTGGTGGAAAGAGGTAAACATAGTTGCTCTGGAAGTTCGTGCACAGAGTGCTGCCCAGTCCATGTTGCGGAAGTGTTTTTCATTATAGTATTTATCCTTGTGGAGTACATTTCGTCTGTGTTCAGCCATCGAACAGAAAAATCGCCAAACGGCATTACATCAAAAATGCCATTCAGCGAAACTTCTCATGTAGGGGGCTGTGACCCCACACCCCTGCTAATTATATATACCAACTCCGAGATCAGACTACAGTGGGGAAAGGACAAATTTCCTGATCCCTACCGTGATGCGATCTTACTTGAACAGCTCGATGAGCAGCATGTTCGACAAGACATGCTGATCGATGCCTAAACATAAACTCGAGTACATTTGCTAATATTCCAGAAAAAGTTTCCAGTGAAGAGGCGGGTTATATAAACAACTACTGTGTTTGCTTTTGTAGCAGGACCAAGCTGGAATTGTGCTTCTTGCCATTTTGGTTTATCTTGTAAATAAATGCTTTTATTTAATTTAAGATTATGGATGCGCTGTTTTTTTTTTTTTTTGTAATTATCACCCTCCCCTCTGCAGTACAGTTTCCCCACTTTATCACGTGTAGTTTTTATTTGAAGCATTTAAAAATTATCAAGATTTTAGCCATGTATCTGATGCTGTATTTAAGTAACTTTAAAAACAATATTTTGTGGTTTATCTATTTTTTGGATGATATTTTTATATGGGCAGGTACAAGTACAGAATTAGTAGATATTTTTAAATATTTGGAGACTACTATTGGTTTTTAAAATGTCTTTATTGTAGTTTAAATTTATCAACATATTATTTAGATATAATGATTTTTAAGGACTTAGAAGAAAAAAAGATATACATTTGCAATTTTTACAAACCTGCTTTGTGAAATGCATACTTGCATTATGGTAGTAATTATCCTGTGCATCACAAAAGGTATGACATAAGGACAAATATTATGTCTTTTGAAAATAATTACAAATTCTCATATATTTCAACAAGACTTGCAGAACTTGTATGTTGCTAAAAAGGGACTGTTCACAGAAATTATTGGACATGGCATGTGAAGCGGTTGTTCATGGTAAAAATGCAACATTTGTTCTTATTTTAAATCTGACAGGGCGATTAATAAAGGGTAGTAGTGGAAGTAAAAAATGATTTTACTGTCTTTAATTGACGCTGAAGCAGTTAGGGTAGCTATGTATAAAATTGGCCTATTTATTTTAATAATGATTTCTTAGTACCTAAATTAGGTCAGCCTTCTAAATTTGGTTATAAAAGAAATAGACATATTAGAAATATTTGAAGTAAATATGAACACGGGATAAAAATTCACACTACCCCAAAGGTACATAAGTGTAGGGAACATAGTCAGTTATCAATTTATTCAAGACAGAGTAAGTATCACCATGACAAATATTTCTAAAATTCTTTCCTGAGATAAACATTTTGTTTGTAATGCAGAGGGATTTGTCTGGAATGTAGCTAAATGTATGTCTTGTGATGCGTACTGTGTAAGATTGAGAGACAGCTAAGGGCTAGGTTTTATGAACATATTTATGATGTAAATGAGAAAAACATGCCCAGATTAGTTTTAGATAAAAATATATATTTTTTTTTGTTTGGGGAAAAGTGCCAATAAATTATAGAGTTGCTAAATGAATAGGAATACCTTGAATTAATTTGACGTCTGAGGTTAAGCATGGAATCTGTTCCAGGATTAAATAAGAATATTTCTACTTCCAGTGTTTTGAAGTTATGTGCTGTTAAGTTATAAAAGTAATTTGGAAAGAACTGCAAGTTTGCATAGTTTTTTTCATGCTTTGTATGGTGATTTTATTAAGCAGTTATTAGTTGTTGTGATGGTCATCTGATTTTGGGTTATATGAATGTTTCAGTATTTAAACAGTGGTTGGCACATCTGTTGACTGTTATGAAGAAGTCTGCTCATTGTGAATTACCTAACTAAACAGATAATAAGTGTATTTTAGTATTGTAGTTCTTTCTAGTGTTTTGTTTTGGCAGAGCAGGCACAGTTTACTTTTTTGTTTTTGTAGCATTACCAAGTTGGAATTGGTCTCCTACCCAGTTTGCTGTATCTTCTGGAAGGCTATTGTTTGACTGTTTATTGGTGCAGTGTTTTATGAATAGGAGCATCCCTCTTTCCGGTACATTTTCCTTCTTTCTCATTTGTAGTTTTTATTTATAGTGTCTCAAAAATTAAGGTTTTTAGTTATGTTTCTGGTGCTGCCAGTACTTCACATCATTCTTCTTTGGTAGAAGTCAAGCATCCAGGTTTGTTATTTATACTGAAGGTGTTAATGCGGAAATGATTTATATTATGGGCTGGCTTACAAAACATTTTGTGCTGGGGCAACGTGATTCCTAAAAACAAGTATTGTAGCTGTCATGGCTGCTTCCCTTAAAGATGGATTGTGTTGCAGTTCTTCATGGGAAGACCCTCCAGTAATTCAGTTATTTCAAAAAACTGCATTGTCTGACTTCACCAGTCTACAGTCTACAGAGTAACTAAAACTTGGTGGAGCACACCTGAAAGAGTAGGCATGCCCTGTTGTTGACCAAGGAAAAGAAAAGGCATCTGTCTTCCAAGCCTTCTTGCATGGAGTCTCAGAAGAGAATCTTGCCAGTTGTTTGATCAGAGAGGAAACAGAGGTCTACTTGAGGAACTTCCCATACGAATAAAATCTTGGAAGACCCCTTGATCTAGTTTCCATTCATGAGGATCTGTGCTGGCCCTGCTCAGCTTGTCTGCCACACAGTTTTGTTCTGGCAGAATATAAGATGTTTGTAGAGTGAGATTGTGCTGTGAAGCTATATCCCATGCTAACATGGCTAGTCTGCAAAGGGGGCTGTTCCCCTTTGGTTATTAATGCCACATGACTGTGATATTGTCTTTAACCACTTGAAAGGGTCCTGGTGACCAAAGCTGGTTCTAAGAATTTACCTCCTTGATCAGAATAAGCATGTCATTTATGTGTCTGTGTCTGTCCATGGTGTCCCACATCCCTTGCATTGTTATCCTTCCTGAAACAGCTCCCCAAGCAAAGTCCAAAACATCTGTGGTGACTGACTGCTGTGGAGCAGGGAGGTAGAAGGGAAGACCTGGACTTAAGGATATCTATTGTCTCCACCAAGATTTCTCTTCTGACAAACCCCAGCACTGTGATTTGAAAAGATAAAGAATGTTGATGTTGAACCAGACAGATTTCAGACACCACTGTATTCTTCTCATGTGTAGTCTTGCCAGGGGTATCATTAGATTCATAGATGTCATGATACCCAAAATCCTGCGATATTCCCTAACAGTGACAAACTTTTGATTGGAAAACCTTGGAAATAGATCAAAATAAAGATCTATTTTTTCATGTGGAAGAAAAGCACTTTGAACTGAAGCATCTAACTGAAATCAGAAACAAAATCCTGCGTGAAGGAGTCAAGAAAGACTTTTGAATGTTTTCTTGGAATTCCAGCTTGTGTAATAAATTTCTTACCCAATTGTGAGATCCCTTACACTATGAAACAGACTCTGCAAAGATAAGCAAATCATCTACATATGGAAGAATGTGGATACCCTGTAGCTATAAATGAGCTATAGATGGAAGTTAGACTGTTTGTGAACACTTTTGGTGCAGTGAATAATCCAAAAGGTAAGGCAGAGTACTGATAATGTGATCCAGACACAGAAAACCTTAAGAAATGCCTTAAATCTGGATGAATATGGATGTGATGATAGGCATCTTTTAAGTCTAGTGTTACTAGGAAACTTGAAAGAGGAAGAAGAGGTAACAGGTTGTGAAGTGACATCATTTTGAATGTGGGCACTATCATAAACAGGTTTAGGAAAGAAAGATCCAGAACTGGTCCCCAAACATTTTTTTTTCTTTGGCTGTAGGAGCATCATTGAATAAAATCTCTTCCCCACCTGGGAATAAGGAACCTGTTCTATATCCTTAGGACAGTATGTGATGAAGAACAGGTGGATGCAAAATAGTCTAATCTGGAGGATGAGGAATGACCCCCTGGAGAGGAGGAATTTCCTCCCACTAACATCTGTAACCTTGATGAATGATTTGCAGAACACATTTGTCTGAATCGGTGTGTTGCCAGAGAAAAATGGAGATTCAGACTTTCTGGAAGAAAAAAAAGGACCAAGGTCTCTTGAACAGTCAGTCAGACTTGTTAGACTGTCCTTGGTTTTTATAACCCCCGTGCCATTTCTTCTTAAATGTTTGTTTACCTGAATTTTGCTGAGACTGTCTGTCTGTTCTTTTTTTTTTCTTTTTTGCAAAAATTGGATGAGGAGATAGAAAATTCCTTGGATAATTTGGAAAAGGAGGGGTGAAAAATCTTAGATGGACAGGGTCAGCTTGCCCCTTTCATCATGCTTTTTGATCACCTCTGTAGCAGAGGGGCCAAACTCTAAATCTCTAAGGGAAGATTAACATAATCTGTGAAGCTCTGAGAATGCAGCCGTGCAAACCTCCATGAACAGTACAAGTGGCAATAGCCCCGGAAAAAGTATCAACAGAATCATACACAAACTGTAGACAATGAATAGTAGTGACCTGTGAAATCGAAAAAACTAAGTTATTGAAAACAGAGTCTTCTTCACAAGAAGAAATGTATATGAAACATTCCTCATATTTTTCACAATTTAATTTGAGCCTGACAAACTTTTGAAAATCAAAGGTGAAGAAGTATATACTTTTTCCCATAACTGTTTTCCCATGTATATCAATAATTTTCCCATCCTTATCAGAAAGAGTAGAATTGGAATTAACAAAGTGCTTAGCAACAGTGGGATAAACTAAAGCTGCTGGGTCAGGTTTGGGAATAGTGTATAAAATGTTAAAAGACCGAGGAACTTTATACATCCTGTGAGCCTTTTTAGGGTCAGCTAGGTGACTGTGAGGAAAAACTACAGGCACTGACACATTGCACAGGACGAATGGGTGTAAGTTTTGGAAAATCTTTCTTTAACGACTCATACTATTTTCTGAGGGACCGAAAAACCCCAGTGTTCTCCCACTGAAAATACTGGCATAGTGTAACAATGGAAACTGAGCTGTCACTTGAATCTGAATCAGAACTCTGAGGAAGAAACCGTATAGCCATCCTTGCATATTCCTGTTCAGATTCAGAATCTCTTCAGGAAAAGAGGACAGAAACTACATTTCAAAAAGATCAATAGCCTGAATTAAACCATGAGCCAGACCCAGTAAACTACTATACAAAGAAATTTGTGGAGGAGTAGATACATGCTTGGTGTTCTGTTTCTTTTGATGGGAAAAATGAGGCTAACCATACTATTAATGGCAGCAGCTGCTTCTCCAGGGGTTGGGCACAACATTTTGACACAACAGGAAAACCTTCCCTGTTCCCTTTCCCCAGAGCTGACAAACGTGGCTGTGCACTGATGTCGCCAGAGGGTGAAAACGGTATGCTGCTGTAGTCTTGAGCTGTTAGCTGTTGTGTGCTGTTTACTTTATTGCACTGAACTGAAACAAAGAACTTAAGAAGCATTTTTTGCATTTTTCATAGTGGATTTATTTTCTACAGCATCTGTTTAGCCATTCTGGTTCCACAGAGGGTTGCTTGGAGTGCTGATGTTCTTCGTGTTTCACTGTTGCAGTCATCACATTTGGGTTATCTGCATGCAGTAGCCCTCAGTTGGCCTGATTATCAAAGTCTTGGGTCCTGTGTTAGTTGCTATCTCATAGGTTCATAGGTTCATACTAGGCTATCTGCCCTAGGGCATTTATAAGCCTAGCCAGAATGTGTTTGGCTTTCGCCACCCATTTTAAATTTATTTTGCTATGCCCTTTTTCGAGGTTAGTATACTGTGCCTCTGTCTAACAGTGACACAGAAGTGATACCTGGGGTAAACCTACGATCTCCCATCCACTCATCAAGATTCCTCTTGAAGAGAGTCAATGAGGGACTTTGCCTAACCTGGACTGGGATTTTATTCCAGAGTGAAGGGAGCCTCTGGGTTATGAATCTGTCCCTTCAGCATGTCCTATTTATTTCAGTGCTGAGGTTCAAGTCTCTCGAGCGCGTAGCTCGATGGGATTTGGATTTTCTGAGGTGCAGCATGTCCATTAATTCCGGGTTGGACATGGCTTTATACGTCAGGCACAGATCGCCTCTGAACAGGCGGTATGCCACTGAGTAGAGCTGGAGTTTCTTTAACTGGGAAGCATATGGCATCTGAGCCCTTTGATCCTCTTGGTGAGGTACTTTTGGGGTCTTTCCAGTTGCTGCAGGTGTCTGGTAAGGTACATCCCTAAAGGGGCATTGTACTCAATTATGGGCCTGATGAGGGATGAGTAAAGAGGCACGATGACCTCCCCTGATCTAGATGTGAATCCCTTCATGATTAGGTGGGAAATATAAAATGTTTTTCTAACCACTTTGGCCACGTGGTTGTCAAATGAGAGATTGCTATCAACTTGGGTCCCCAGGTCCCTAATTACTTCTTCTGTACTTAATGGATTACCACATATGTGGTAATTTGTGGGCACTTTGTTTTTGCCAAAGGGGATGACTATACACTTTTTGGCATTTAGCTTGAGGCCATGGCTCTGGCACCAGTTGTCTGTTTCTATGAGGCCTTTTTGGAGGATGCTTGTGTCGGCTGGAGAGTCGATTATGGCGCCCAGTTTGCAGTCATCTGCAAACTTGGTCAGCCACAGTACTTCCATGTTGGCCTGTACCTCCGAGAAATATATACGAACAAGAGAGGTCCCAGGACTGAGCCTTGTGGGACACCACTTGTAACTGGTTTGGAGTCTGACATTGCTCCAGCAATTCTAACCATGTGGGTTCTGTCCTTGAGCCAGTTTGCAATCCATCTAGTGACATAGGGGTTTATATTTAAGTTGGTGAGCTTATCTATAATGCCCAAGTGGGCTATTTTATCGAAGGCTTTTGCGAGGTCCAGGTAGGCTGTGTGGACCACCTTCCCCTCGTCAATGGCCTTGGTGACTGTTTCAAAGAAATCAACCAGGTTTAAGAGGCAGGATCTGCCCTTAACAAAGCCGAACTGGGTAGGATCCAGTGTCTGTAGGTCCCCAATATCTTTATTTATGAGGTCCATGATGATCCTTTCCATAGCTTTGCAGACCAAGCTAGTCAGGCTTATGGGGCGATAGTTTCCAGGATCCGTTGAGGCACCACCTTTATGGAGAGGGACCACTGTTGCTGCACGCCACTCTTTGGGCACATATCCTGTAGTAAGGCTGAGATTGAACAGTAGTTTTATGTTTGGGTTTAGCTCTTCTTGGAGTTCATGTAGGACGCAGCCCGGGACACCATCTGGTCCCATTGATGCTGTGTTTTTGCTTTGGAGAGGGCGGCTCTTACCTGAGCATCTGAGATGTCAGGGGGGCAGCACTCTGCTGGGATAGATATTTGCCCTTTTGGTTGGGGGGGGGGGAGAAGTTTGCGCTGAACCTGTCAGCTAGGATGTTGGCAATGTCTGTAGGTTCGGTGTATTTTTTGTCATTTTGGACGCATATCTGGGAATTACCACCCAGGTTCCTAACATAACTAAAGAAAGCCTTGTGATTATCCTTAGTGTCCTGTGCAATTTTTCTCTCAAAGCTGGCCTTAGACAATTTTATGAGTGCCCGTAGTTTTTTGCTAATACTGATCAGTGATGCCTTCCTTTTTGGGATTTTGCTCTATCATTTAGTAGCTTCCTCCTCCTTTTGTATAGTTTGTTTATGGCTGGGGTCCACCAGACAGGACGTCTGCCTTTGGAGGATTGGGTCTTGGTTTTATTTGGGATTGCATGATCCATGCATTCCTGAAGGTGTTCATAGAATGCGTTTATAAAGAATTCTGCGGTCTGGGACGTATTTTCCACAGGCCCGGGGACTTTGAAGGATTCCACCTCGGTTTTGAGGAGTGTGAAATTTGCTTTAGAGAAATTTTTCACTGTGGTTTTCTGGGCAGGGGGTGGGGGTCGGGATGTGAATATCCAGTGAGATTAGTTTATGGTCTGATCTTACCAGTGAGGGATACACTTCTGGACTGGAGCATAGAGTCCCCATGTTGGTGATGATCAGGTCCAGTATGTTTTCCCCTCTTGTGGGAGTGGTAACAAGTTGTTCCATAGCAATTGAGTTTATAAATTCTAGGAACCTATGGGCTAGGGTGTTGGAGCTAGAGTAATGCTCCCAGTCTATGTTTGGGTAGTTGAAGTCGCCCAATATAATGGTGTTTGGAGAGACCTTCATATTTTCCAGTGTTCTCAGGAAGGCCGAGTCTTCCATGAGGTCAGGGGTATAAAGCATGCAGCTGACACCATTACCTCAGTTTTTCTTGCCGTGCGGTGCCCGAAGAAGAAGCAGTTCGCAAGTGCCGGTCAGCCGACTCCTGAAGTTTTCGTTTTTGAGTTTCAGAACCGAAGTCTTCAACTAAAGCCAAGCACCCCGTTGGGGAAACTTTTTCTTGCTCTAAACCGATGTCAGTAAAAGTCAATAATTGTATTTCTTGTGGAAAGCAAATACCTCACAAAGATTTTCATTCATACTGTATTCCTTGCCTAGGCCCTGACCACGACGTACCTCGCTGTCAATTTTGTGCCTTATTTAAGCAATATACTGTTCGTCATTGGTATATTTACACTTCTAAATATTTTGGTACTTGGTTCAATTATCCAGATATGTCTTCGGTAAGCCATCTGACTACCGACATTCTGAAAAAACGCAAAGATAAAGACAGAGACAGGCCGCCTAGGTCCAAATCTGCCGACGACGCTTCTCCTAAGCCAGTCACCAGTTTGCCGGTACTCATTGAGGCGCTTTTGCAGCCCCTGATACCCACTACTTCAGGTTCACAGGCCTCTACTGAGACCCATTCGGAGTCCGGTATGCCGCGAGATGCTTCAACTTTGGAACTTGCGGATGTCTCTACCTTGGATGGGTCCGGAGCCACTGTGCAGGTACCGGCTTCTGAGAGTGTATTCAGGCTTACTGACTTGCATATTAAACCAACGCCATCTTCTTCTTCAAGGCCTAAAACTCGAACTGTGCCTAGGAAACTGACTCCCAGACTGCATGGTCAGGCCTCTATGCCTAAAAAACAGATGATATTATTACTTTAATCAGGGGAAGGCAACTTTTCCCCCTCTAAGAGACCTAGGACTGAATCTGCTTATGATACTTCTAACCAGGATTCTGAAATTTCTGTTTCCTCTGATGACCAGGATTTACCCTTATCTAGACGCATCTTGCAGGGCTGCTGTCACTGGGTCTATACTTAGAAGGCATGCTTGGCTTAAGGAGCAATCTTTGCCAGATCATGTTAAAGCTAAATTGCTGGATGCTCCCTTAAATCAGGACCACCTGTTTGGCAACAAAGCATAAGAAGTTCTTAAAAAGATGAAGGAAAAAGCTAAATCTATGCAAACTGTTAAAGATTTCCTACAAGTACAACCTCCAAGATTTAGTAGGCATTGGCCCTCTAAGAATTGGTCTTTTCCTGCCTCTTCCAGGCCTTCTCAGTCCAAACCCAGAACCAGCAGAACAACCAGGCTTCAGTCCCAGGGTTTGCACAGGGCTAAACAGTGGGGGCTCCCACTTCCAAATCAGGATAGTAAGACTCCCCACTATGTTAAAACTGTCTCCGTGACTTAACTTTAAAACTTCCAAGCACTTCCCAACTGACTGCTCCTTTAGGGGGAAAGATTGCTCTGCATGCAAAAAACTGGGAACTCATTACCTAGGACAAATGGGTGTTAAATATAGTTTCCCAAGGATACAGATTTCACTTCCACATGTTACCAACCCCAAACGGTTGGCCAGATCTACCCCCAAATCAGTGGGCAGATGCTCAAAAGCAAGTACTCTCTCTCTTAAGCATAAAGGCTATTCAAGCTGACCAGAAGAGAAAAAGGGACAATGTTTCTACTCAGGACTTTTCCTGGTACTCAGAAAAGACAACTCTTGGCGTTCTATCCTGGACCTTTCCATATTAAACACCTTTTTGGTGATTCCAAAATTCAGGATGTTAACTCTTCACCAGTTACTTCCTATGCTATGCAAAGATGCCTGGTTGGCAACACTGGATTTAAAAGAAGCCTACTTGCACATCCCAATCAGGGAATCTTGCAGAAGATACCTATGCTTCAAAGCAGGCTACATGCACTGTCAGTTCTCTGCACTGCCCTTTGGCTTACTACTGTGCCCAAGGTATTCACAAAGTGTCTAGCTCCAGTCATTGCATTTTGCAGGCAAAGAAATATTCAAATATACCCATACCTGGACGATTGTCTAATTCAGGCAGAAAGCCAGGACATACTTTTGAATCATCTGGCATTTGTACAAAAGGTGCTAACTTGTCTGGGGTACACCATAAATGAAAATAAATCACATCTGGTACCCTGTCAACAAATTATATTCCTGGGAGCAAGCTTGAACAGAACTTCCCAGATGACTTTCCTCACGCCAATGAAACAAATTCATTTGACAACTTACTTCAAACTAATGGCCACAAAAACCCTGCTATCTGCAAGGCAAATTCTGCAAGCCTTGGGGTTCATGGCCTCCTGCATTCTACTAATTCCATATGAAAGATTGCATATGAGGAAACTACAATGGTATCTAAAAAGCTTATGTTGTCAACATTCTCAGGATCTAGAAGCAATAATTCCTATCATACCTTGCCAACAGTTAGAGTTCCTTTGGTGGGCAGAGTCCTTCCACCAAAACAAGGGACTACCATTCACTCTACCCCCTGCCGCCCAAACCCTAACAACAGACGCATCAGACTATGCATGGGGGGCTCACCTGGCAGGGAAGTGCATTCAGGGCAAATGGAACCCAAGTCAAATGCACCTGCATATCAATCAAAAAGAAATGTTAGCTGTACAGAATGCTCTGACAGCCTTCAAGGACCACATTCTTCCAGGACAATTAATGGTAAGGACAGACAAACTAAGCAGAAATCTCATGGACCCACACGAGTGGAAACTGGAACTAAAAATTTTCAACATGTTGGTAAACAAATGGGGGAGCCCAGATACAGACCTGTTTGCCTCCCCCCAGAACTACCAATTGGACAAATTCTGCACAAGGACTCCTCACAGGCAAGCTTGGAAAGTGGATGCTCTGTTTATGCCTTTCCTCCCCTGCCTCTCCTCTCCAAAGTACTACTAAAGATCAAACAGGAAAAACCAAGGACGATATTGATTGCACCAGACTGGCCACGCCAACACTGGTACCCCTCTTGCGCAGTTTGTCACTGCTGGCACCATGGCACCTGCCTCAGACCCCTACCCTGCTGTCACAGCAGGAGAGCCAGATTCTGCACCCTCAGCTTCAAACCCTGATCCTGGCAGCCTGGCCAATTACCTGATCCCTCTGTTACCATCCCTCAGTAAACAAGTGATGGATGTCATTTTGGAGGCAAGGAGGCCTAGTACTAGAAAATCTTATGCTGAAAAATGGAAAAGATTCTGTGCCTGGAACCAAACTCAAGGGATGGGCACAGCAGCACCCAATTTACCTCAGATTCTTCAATATTTAACTGAGATGCTTCACAAGGGTTTTTCTTTTTCCTCCATCAAAATTCATGCCTCAGTGATTTCAGCTAATTACAACACATAACCACCCCTCTTCTCTCATCCACTGCTCAAGCAGTTCCTCATAGGGGCAAAAAATTTAAGACCACCCAGGAGAGCCTCAACTCCAACCTGGGACCTT
>NC_056744.1:1165124029-1165179029 GCF_019279795.1 Protopterus annectens
GGCGCACAAGGGGCAGAGGACAATCTCAAGGATCGTATAGAGGCAGACAATGGCAATCTCCAACACCAAGAGGTGGCGAAGATAGTTCACAGCAATACAGGAAACAAACCCAATGACTTTCCCCTTTGCATGCCAAGTAAGGCTCAAGAGGCAGCACCCTTAGGAGGAAAGCTGGCATTATTTTAAAAAAATTGGCATATTGTCACAAAAGACAAATGGATCCTGGACATTATAAACAGAGGCTACAGATTTCATTTTCACACTCTTCCAAAAATAAGAGGCATGCCAAACCTGCCACACAATCAAAGGGCAGAGGCTCAAATACAAATTTCAAAGCTCATGGACATGAAAGCTATTCAAGAGGTACCTACTCACCAACAAGGTCAAGGTTTTTATTCCAGACTATTCCTGGTACCAAGGAAGGGAACCGATTGGAGACCCATTTTGGACTTATCCATCCTAAACACATTTCTACTCGTACCAAAATTCAAGATGCTCACCTTACAGCAGCTTCTTCCCATGCTGGGCAAGGAGTCTTGGCTGGTAACATTGGACCTCAAGGAGGCATACCTACATGTCGCAATCAGACAAAGCTGCAGAAGATACCTCAGATTTCTTGCAGGTTCAATCCACTATCAATTCTCTGCACTGCCTTTTGGCTTATCTACTGCGCCCAGAGTATTCACGAAATGCCTGGCATCAGTAATTGCCTACTGCAGACTTCAAGGGATACAAATATACCCTTATTTGGACGACTGCCTGATCCAAGCGGACAGCAAACACATACTTCTGGAACATCTGGCTTATGTAACACGGTTATTGAATTCTCTGGGATACACAGTCAACAAAGAGAAATCCAGGCCAACGCCATCTCAGAAAATAATTTTCCTGGGTGCCAACTTGGACACAAACACCCAGATGGCCTATCTTACACCAGAAAAACAGGGGCAACTAACTCAGTACTTCAAGATACTAGCAAATTGTACCAGGCTAACTGCAAGGAAAATCCTGCAGGCTCTGGGATTCATGGCATCTTGCATTCTTCTAATCCCATGTGCAAAGTTGCATATGAGGAAACTTCAATGGTACCTAAAAAACCTATGGTCTCAACACAGCCACAGTTTGGAAACAATAATACCACTAATTCCATGTTTGCAAAAGGAATTTCTATGTTGGGCTCAAGCATGCCAAACAAACACAGGTCGACCATTCTGCAAGCCTCAAGCAAATCAAGTCATCACAACAGACGCCTCGGACTACGCCTGGGGGGGTGCACACGACAGACCGGTGCATTCAGGGCAAATGGTCCCAAAAGGAAAAGCACCTTCACATCAATCAAAAGGAAATGCTAGCAGTGATAAATGCTATTACAGCTTTCAAGGACCTTCTGCATCCAGGGCAATTATTGATAAGAACAGACAACACCACAGTAATGTGATACATAAACAAACAAGGAGGAACACATTCATACCCCCTGTGCAGGCTGGCCATGTCACTTTGGAACATGGCTCTGCAGTTGCAAATCGAGCTTCAAGCACAGTACTTGCCAGGTATGGAAAACACGCTGGCAGACAATCTAAGCAGAAATATGACAGACCCACACGAATGGAAGTTGCATCCTCAAGTGTTTACAGAGATAATCCAAACGTGGGGAAGGCCAGACATAGATCTCTTTGCCTCCCACAAAAATCATCAATTGACAAAATTCTGCTCAAGGACATTTCATCCAAAGCCTGGAGAGTGGACGCTCTTTCTTTCAGTTGGGCAGCACGGACAGTTTACGCCTTCCCACCACTTCCTCTACTGCCCAAGGTGCTTTTGAAAGCAAGAGCAGACAGACCAAAGATGATACTGATTGCTCCAGACTGGCCAAGACAACACTGGTACCCACTCCTGAGGAGCCTAACGCATTCTCCTCCCTGGACCCTACCTCTAATGCCTCTTCTTCTGACTCAGCACAGATACAAAACTCTTCACAGTCAGCTGAAAACACTCAATCTGGCTGCATGGAAGATTCCTTAACACCGCAACAGACCCTACTCTCCAAGGAGGTGCAGGATGTCATTTTGGAGGCCAGAAGGCCATCTACTAGAAAAGCTTACTCTGCAAAATGGAAACGGTTTTGCGCTTGGAATGAGAAAAAGGGCCAGGATCCTAGAAAACTGAATTTGTCTCAGATATTACAGTATCTAGCTGAGCTGCTGAACAGTGGACTTTCATTCTCCTCCATCAAAATCCATGCCTCAGCCATTTCTGCAGAATACAACACTGATCCACCTTTATTCTCTTACCCACTCTTAAGACAGTTCCTCAGAGGGGCTAAGAATATAAGACCTCCAAGGAAACAACCAATCCCAGCTTGGGATCTTAATTACATTCTAGAAAAATTAACCTTGCCTCCTTTTGAGCCAGCTGCCTCAACAGATTTGCAATATTTGTCCTGGAAAACAGCTTTCCTTCTGGCTATTACCTCAGCTCGTAGGGTCTCGGAACTACAAGCCCTCATGGCTGTGCAGCCCTTTATCATCTTCCATCAGGACAGGGTTTCCCTACGAACCAACCCGTCATTTATGCCTAAGGTAGTATCCAGGGTAGCTTTAAACCAGGCCATACACTTACCTACCTTTTACCCCAAACCTCAAAACAAAGGGGAAAGGCTGCTACATTCCTTAGACATCCATAGACAGCTGCGTTACTATTTGGACAGAACAAAGCCTTTCAGAAAATCAGAACAACTCTTTGTGTCCTATGCTGTAGGAGCTCAAGGGAAGCCAATTTCCAAACAGACAATTTCAAAATGGATAGGCCACTGCATACGTTTTTGTTACTCCTTTCATGGTAAATCTGTACCTGCAGGCATCAGATCCCACTCCACAAGGGCCACAGCTACCTCTGCAGCCTTCCTCAGAGGAGTTCCTACCAAAGACATTTTGGAGGCAGCCACTTGGAGTTCTGTGCATACTTTCACTAAACACTACCACCTACCTTTATACTCCAAAACTAGAGCAGGCTTTGCCACTGCTGTGTTGCAGGGCATTCTAGCTTCTCCCAGTTCCACCTAGTGCCTACCACCCTGTGCGTAGCTTTGGGATTCTACCCATCTGTAATGACTGCAGCTGTATGCACGATGAACATAGTACAGTTTTGTACCTACCATAAATGTAGATGTTCGAGTGCTAATACAGCCTACAGGTTTCCCTCCCTCCTTCCCCTCTTGGTACAGGCCTAGTGGCTAACACCTCCTCATACAACCTGTTTGGGTTATCCTTCTATGGTGTATTTGTTTGCAACTACTGTTTTTTGATTATATTGCATTGCATGATTATATATAAATTATGTATTGCCTTCCTTCTGGGGGCACCTGACATCTGGGGCAAGAAAGACTGAAGAAAATGGCGTCGGCTGTGTCTTATATACCCCTGTCGCACTGACGTCAAGAAAGAAGGCGACAACAACCGACGCCGGACCTAGACTTTGGAATTCGGCCGACCGAGGACCCGCCTGACGGCAGGAGAACCCATCTGTAATGACTGCAGCTGTATTAGCACTCGAACATCTACATTTATGGTAGGTACAAAACTGTACTTTTCTTTTGTGGGGATTTTTCTCATTTAATTAATGGTTGTGACAAAGTACAATGTAACCATTGTGGGGAGAAAGGGCATACTGCAAGAATATGTGTGCCTTAATGTAGGTTGTTTAAAAAAAGGACATTTTTGGGTGGATTGTCAAGAGCAAACAGTGAATAATGAAGAAAAAGGGGAAAGGGGGAATGAAAACATACACGAGGAAGGACAGACAGCAGGAGGCTGGGGGGAAAGGGTGAACTAAGTGAAGAACCTGTAGAAGAAGAAAATAATATGAAGGGGAAATGAGAAGAGTGCATGTAAGACAAGAGCTCAGGAGAAGTGATTAACTAATCATTTTTGAAGTTCTAGGCAATTAAAAATCTTATTCTGAGAATCAGGGATTATTTGTATATAATCTCAATAAAAATATTCAATTTAGAGTATTTTCAGTAAATGTGAACAGTATTATTAACAATATAAGAAGGATAGTGATACTGTAATGCTAAATGAGATGTGGATATTATTCTTTTAGAGGATGTAAGATTCCTGACAAGTGAAAAAGACTGCAAACAGAAACAAAAATTGTGGGGTGGAAATATAATATGGAATTTAGGAAGTGAATGTTGTTCTGGACTGGCTGCATTGTGCAATAAAACAGTGAAAATACTAGATTAACATTGATAAGGATGGGAAGGTCAACTGATGTGAATTGGAGAGAACATGTTTGTAGAATTATAGCATTATATGCCTATCTACTTAGCATGGAAAGAAAGAATCTGTTTAATCAAATTTTAGACTGTGTGATGGTTAACATGAAAATTATAATTGCCGGGGATTTTAATTGAAATTAAGGGGAAATGTAGAAAGAAAGGGAAAGATGTTAAAAATACAGGAAGTAATAAAATGTGGTAAATTAGCTGCTTGGAACAAAAGTAGATGGACTAATGAAAGTGACACTTCGATCTGAAATTAATTATTTTGTGTTATTGGAAGGCTTGGATGTAGCAGATGCTGATGTAGTTGTGATATGTTTTTCAGACCATTTAACAATATGGAATGGAAGAAAGAGAGTATATCAAAATATAAAAGGGGATAAAAAGAATAAATGAGAAATTATGGGATAAAATTAGAAAGTGGAAATATTGCAGTTATGGAAGGATAATATAACCATGATGGTCTTCTGTAAAAAACTGTTCTGAATGGTGGAGTGAGTTTAAAAAAGTATAAAAAATGTTTTTTTTTCAATGGCAGTATAATGTAAGAAAGGAAGTGAAAGTGAAGCATGGGAACATGTTTTAAAGAATAATAAGAGAGAGTATCATGATATGGAAAAATATACATGAAAGAAATAAGGCATTACTGTTTAGGCAGATATTTTATTTACAAAGGAGAAGGGGGGAGGTATCTGCATGTTTGAGTAAAATAGTAAAGGAGGATATTAATATAATGAGGGAAATGAAAAATGTATATGGAAAGGTAAAAGAAATGCAAGATCAAAGTATGAGTATTGTAGTACAGTATGTCAAATATAATAAGTGTAAACGGTAGTAAAATAAGAGAGAATGGAAAGTTTAAAATTTTCCAGAATGCGTTAAGGAGGAATTTGAAAAAGAAATTGCTTAGTGTATTGGATGAAGTAGTTAGGAAAGTAAATGTTGGTTCAGTATCAGGCCCAGATGGTACAGGGTATGGAATGTATAAGAAATTAATGGATTGGCAAAAAGTGTATTTTATAAATGTACTGAATGAATGGTTGAAGGAAGGGTCAGTTTATGAATAGTTTTGTAGTTGGCTATTAATGTTTATATGGAAGGAAGATGAGAAAAATGAAATAAAAATTAGAGACCCATCTCATTAAATAACATTCCGCTGTGGGCCAGTGGTATCGTTGTTGCCTCACAGCAAGAGGTTCTCCCGTTCGATTCTCGGCTGGAGTGCGGAGAGTGCCTTCTGTGTGGAGTCTGCATGTCCTCCCCATGGTTGGGTGGGTGTTCGAAAGACATGCGTAAATGGGCATGCCTTTGTTGAAGGTTGAACGTCGAGTTGGCACCTCAGCGTTCATGAAAATCTACTGCCAATCATTAGCGGACCGGAGTTTGCTGTGGCGACCCCTTACCGGTAAAAGCCAAAAGACAACAACAACATAAAATTTTATGAGAACAATGCAGAGGAGAATGGAAAGAAGGATGAAGGATATTATAGTAGAAAGTATGTATGGAATAAAAAGAAAGGGTTGTCAGGAATTGTTATTGGTTGTGAGAGAAATTGTAGATGATACTGTAAGTAAAAAGGAGGATTTGAAACTAGCAAGGCATTTGATACAGTAGGACATGTTGTGGGATGTTATGGAGAAGTATGGAACAGATAATAGAGTTGAGCGTGTATATCAGCATATCAAAATAATAGCGTGAGAGTGTTAGTCAGTGGGTGGCTGACTAAAGAAATATGCGTGCAGTGTGATATAAGATAAGGATGTCCCATGTGTTGAATATTGTTTGCATTGGTAATGAATGTGGTAGTGAGTGAAGTAGCTTATAAAATGAAAGATGCAAGATATGTGATGCAAAATGAGGTGGCAATTCGAGTAGTTTTGACATATGCAGCTTATATAGTGGTAGTTGATACGAGCAAAATATGGATGACGGAAGGTTTGGTTTGTCTGAATGGATGTTTAAAGGAAATGGGAATGACCTTGAATAAAGATAAAAATAAGGGTTTAGGTGATGTGGTGAAAATTGGGGTGTGTATCTTTTAGTGAAAGAAGTGTCTTTGGTAGGAATAATTTACCCCTGCTAGACTGGAGCCATTTTTATTTAAAAAATAACCCTAATTGTCCCCAAGCTAGGCAACAGATTACATATAAAGTGTCAAAGTCAGACTACGTAATGTCCAGGTAGTTGAAAACGTAAAAAAAAAAAAAAATCAGTGTAGCACACTCCTTGACTGGTCAAGCCACTGACAATCAACACTCATTGTATACAAGTGATTGCTCACAAAGAGACATTCATTTCCCAAACCAGCTAACATTCATGCATAGAAACACAAATATACACAAAACATACTCCTTACTTGGTGAGCAAGCCTTTTTCAAAATATGCATAACCATGTCTGAGATTGCACTTACTGTGGGGCAAGTTTTGCATGGGACAGAGTCAAACACCTGTGTCACACAGCAACCACTTCTATCTCCTTTCAAATAGTATACAACAAACACACCTAGTGAACACTCTAAGAAATATTTTCAGACAGACACCACATCTCCGACCTGTACACGCACACTTCACACTACCCATTACTGAGTGTGCACCAAAACCCCTTTCAGTAAACTCACACTGCAGGGAACTGATCACTCACTCCTGTATACAAATCCCTGCCATAGCAAACTCACATACAGACTTCTACCTATACTCAACACACATCATTGTCCTGGATCACCCAGTTCACACAAGCACACGTGTGCACACACTGCTAACCATACCTTCTCACATGCATTGCAGCCTTCTGATGAGTCAGTATACACTACACTTTTGTCCATTCACTCACACCAGCTAAAACTCCATAAACGCACATACACACATCACTCACTCTAAACCTTAACTGTGCTCACCAAACACACTTACCTGGAAGCACCAAACTCATTGACACCCTTTAAATTGCAAACCTGTCACTCCAATAGACTCTAGAATTATATTATATACTAACAGCCACAGTTACTATATAAGAAAGAACTGGAACCACAGCAATATGTTGCTTAGGCAGGCACTGTCAATGTATATAACAGTAGACAAGTATATAATGTCCAGCAATACTGTGCATTCAACAGGTAGTGATTAGTATGATGTCTTAGGGAGCTACTTAGCCCAGCTTCCTCCTGTGTCTGCCTGTTCATCGGGGGGGGGGGTTGTATTTTGTAATAACTTCCCTAACCCAACCCCCCACTGGCTCTAGCATGAGCATTGCTGAGGTAGAGGTGCATAGTACTGGTTTATGATACTTGAATGCTTGTGTATATGCTTCATCTTCTGGCTTCAGTGCCATGCACTGTTTGATATGTACATACGTATGTTATGAGCCAGCCTGCTGCTGTACCCCTATGATCCCTTCCTGTGTTTGAGTTTAGCACAACAGTGGGGGCAGTCCACCTTCTTTTCCCTGAAGTGAGGAAAACAACAATGGCAAACAGTTTGACATCTGCCTGTTAGTGCCTCCTCCACCCATGTTGTTACTTGATCCTTGGTCATCTGGATAGTTCTAAGGGCTATATCCAGGTGTTCCCCAAAGCCTATGTAATATGTGAAGCTCTGATTAATATGCATGTTGTTTTTTAACTTACTTAAAATAAGCAGTTGAGAAGTATGGAGTAAGAAGAATCACTCATGCACAAAAATAGTGTCAGGAAAAATTAGAAATGTCTGCCTGCTGGATTTATCTAGTTATTAAGTAATTAGATAAATAAACCTAGGGCTATGCCATGTACCCAGATGCTCCTGATGGGATTTTCATTTTTACTGCTGCTTTAAAACAAAGGACCGCAGAGTTTAAAATTTCACAGGTGCAGTGGGGTGAGTTTCTACTAGAGCTACCAAACTAGACTATTGGATTGGTTAATCAGGATAGTAGATCAGTGTGTCTGTCTGAAGAGGTAGCCAGGTCTCTTGTCTGTTTGGATTCCCCTAGTGGCTTAGGCATGGTTTGCACACACAAGTCTACTGAACAAACTTGGTTCTGTGATTATTTTTCCACAGGGCCATGGTTTATATTGACATTTAGTGTGAGACTAGAATTTTGTGGGTGGTAGGAATTCCACTTATTAAAGGCAGTTTTAGATGTGAAGCATTATAGAGGCCTATGTACTCTTTAGTGCATTTGTCAGCAGTATTTGCATTGTTAGTAATAGAGATAAGAAATCTTCACAGTTGCAGACATTCTGAATTGATGGGGTAGTTGTACTTGTAGAAGATGGAAGTGTGGCCAGAAGCCTGCTGTCTGGATTTTAATGCATATTACAGCTGTCACAGAAAGCTTCAGTGTTTGAATTATAGTGTCAGCTGCAGGGCTTGGCTAGGTTACAACAGTCCTATACTTAATTTTTCTGCAGTAATGAAAGCATATTTTTAAACATTTCACTTTACTGAACAGAAGCATGCAAATATGAACAGGTCTCCAGTGTCAGCATGACAGAGGACCACAGACAGTATTAAATAAAAATGCTTAAACAAGCTTACCAAACTTATGTAATTTGGTTTAATGCAGAGCCCCACTTTAACTTTTTTCAGCTGCTGCATCCAACCTCTGACTTTTGAAATGAAGTAAGTTATAGGAACATTCTGGGAGGGGATGCTTTTCACCTAAAATCTTCTAAATTCCTTTATTTAATTTAATTGTATTTATTTAGTTGTCATTGTTTTGTTGCACACCACTGCTAGACAAGACAATATCCTCTATCCTTTGTCTTGAGAATATGACTTTAAAGACCTAATCACACTTGCAGTTGTGTCTGCGGTTTATTTCATGGAACATGTTCTGACTCACTGCTGCAGTAGTACTGACTACTAGGATTTCTACCACAGGTGGCCAATATATTTGACTGTATTTCCAGAATTTAGTACCTCCTCCTCTAGGTCAGATGGATGCCCACCTCTGAGACATGCCAATACGTTCTAGTATAAAATGGTTATCTTCACTCACCATCTTCATTTCTTTCTTGCCACAGTACGAGTGGCATGCTGAATCACTTCTTCATTTTTGTTAGTCCAGTGTTTTCAGACTACTTTTTCCTCCTGATTTTGATCACATTGTTTTGCACCGTGTAAAGGGGGAGTCAGGCAATATTGTTTTGGGGGTGTATGTTTACTAAGAAAAATCTAATAAATGGTCATGTGAGTGCCAGATTTACAAGCATTGCCATAAGTGATCTCTCTGCCCAATCCTAGCATCACTGTTTCTTACATCTCAAAGAATTTAGTTACAAGACTTGGGAGAATGGAGCATTCCTTTCAGGACTGTCCAGTAAAGAAGAGGCTTGAAATCTAGTCCTATACTGCCATCATATAATCTGATAGTTTATTACAAGTAACTGATGTTCCTATAAGAAAACAAAGAAATGTCTTACGGAAAAGGAGGAAAGTGACACCGAGAACTCCATCTTAGATCCTGATGTCCTTAGGTGGCTATAGACTGTGGGGTCTGATGAGGTGCCTTCATATCCTCTGCCCAGTTGACTGAATTACCTGAGGCCTCCAGCACTGCTTCTTTTGAGGCCACCATGCATTTTAAGGAAGGCGTATAATCCTGAGTCAAAGGCTTTCACGAGGAAGTCAGCCCAGACAAGCATTTGAGGTTTTGTTGTGACAGCAGGGGAAGATGGTACTCCTTATGCACTAGATAAAGAAGGCATTCCTAGAAGGAAGGTAGAGGTTTGAGTTACCTGTCCATGGACCCACTGCATCCATGTGGCAACCCCAGTAAAGTGGTCCCAGTAGTCCAAACACAGGGCATTTGCTCATTCAAGAACTGCAGTTATCTAGGCCTAAGTTAACAGGCAGACTCTTGCATTCTCTATTTCTTGGCTTATCTTCAGGAATGGGTCTCTCTGGTTTAGGGTTCTTACAATTCTTACATAGCACACAGATAGCTTTAGACAAACTGGCAATGAGAGAATGAGGGATTCCCTCTCCTGTAGGGACTTAAACTTCTCAGACAATATGGAAGAAGACCTAGCTTATGCTTCCCTGATGTCCTGTTCTTTAGGGTTTGATATAGATACTGAAGACACCACATCTTCTGCATCTGTCACAGAGGAAGTCTCATTTGACAAGTTGTTCTACAAAATGAAAGAACACTTCAAATGAGATGATGATTTTTCTTATGCCCAGAAGTGCTGTTTCAAGTTCCTGGGCTTTAATGCCCCCAAACCTGAGGCAATACCTCCAGTCTGAAAGGAAGCAGACTCCCAAACCCGTACCCCAGAAAAGCATAATAGGTTGTATAAGGTCTAGGTTTCCCCACAAATTATTATACAAGAACCCTACAACTCATTCAATTAAAAGGCTCCATCCTGTAATAATTCTTCTCACTGATTGGGATGGCCACCTTGACCTTTGTGGCACTTAATCGTCAGATACGTATGACCAAGTACTAGGATGAGGGGAAATAAGGAAGTTGCTTGATGAAGACCTGATGGCAAAACTTTCAGAATTCACCCAGACTGTTGATCAGATGCATATAAGTGCAGAGTTATCTGCATATTAAATTAGTGATATTTAACTGGAGAAAGTATGAAGTTTGTTGTTGAAAATATTAAAGATGAGGGGGGGCCAAATATGAAGCCTTGATGATTGCCTGTGATGCTGGCTAGATATGGAAAGAGAGAGCCTTGTCATTTTATGGATTACTTCTTATCAGATACCTGGCTATTGGACCAGTTTAGAGTAGGGGTTGATGGACCAAAAATTGAGAGTTGTAGGATTTTAGTGTGTGAGATGGTATCGGGGGCTTTAGAGAGGTCTAAGAATACAGATGAAACAAATTTGTTGGAGTCACTTGCTTTGTTTTTAGTATCTTTGTCTGCAGTATCTATGAAGAACAGTAGTGCAGAGGTTGTAATATGTTTGGGCTGGAAGCCATGTTGGATAGAGGTTAGGAGCTGGTTGTTAAACAGATGGTGGAATAATTTTGTGAATATATTTTTCTAGGCGTTTGGAGAGAGGGGGCAGTATTGCAGTGGGTCATAAATTAGATACATTTGTTGAGTTACCATGTTTGTGAAGGGGAATGATATAAGATGTTTTCCATATGGGAAGTCATAAGCTTTGATTTATAGAGCTGTTGATTAGGATATTTACTAGTATGCTATAGGCTCAGCTTCTGTTTTAAGGTATTCTGGTGAAAGGTTCTTAGCTGAGGCAGAGCAGTGTTTGAGTTTGAGTTGTAGCTTTTTTATTACAGAAGTAGGGGCAGGATGTACAGTGAAGAAATTATGAGTAGTAATTATAGGATGTTTGGATTCTGGTTGGACCAAGGAATATGCAATTATTATACTGGTAGTAGTGGTGATGGTAGGTGGGAGTTGGGGAATGTTTGGGTGGAAAGGATAATTTGGGTTGGTATTTTTGATTAAGGAGTCAGTGGTGGTTGTCTTTCGCCTTTTTCCCGGTTAGGGGTCACCACAGCGGAACTCCAGTCCGCTAACGATTGGCAGTAGATTTTCACGAGCGCCGAGGTGCCAGCTTGATGTTCAACCTTCAATGAAAGCACGCCCATTTACGCATGTCTTTCGAACGCCCACCCAACCGCGGGGAGGACATGCAGACTCCACACAGAAGGCACTCCTCGCACTCCAGCCATGCATCGAACGGGAGACCCCTCTTGCTGTGAGGCAACAACGCTACCGCTGCACCACCGTGGATGGTTAAGGAGTCAGTACTTTCAGTAAATTAAATATTGAACTTTTGTTGCCATTTGAAGGGAGGACAGTCTGAGGATAAACTTGTTCCTTTTAAGATCTAGGAGTTTAGTGCAGAGTTAATAGAAGACCAAGTTTGGATTAGTTTGTGGTTGGATTGTATATTAGTATAAAATAGTTTCTTATACTTTATAAACCTGTTTTTTACTTGGTGGAGGAGATAATGAAATTTTTGAAGGTAAATTTTTAGTTTTGTTTTTCTACCATTCTTTGCTTGCTGTCTTTCCACTGAACATAAAATTTCTTCTGCTCTGTTTGGAATGCCAGAGAGAATGATTATTTGGCCAAATGATAAAATATTCCCTATGGCATTGGCCAAATGATATCCTTTTCTCAACAGCCATTCAGACAGGTCATCACGTGCCTGACAGACCTGTTTGGGAAGGGCCTGTCCTCTTCCTCATCAATGTATCCCTTTCTGGCATTGCAATTTGCCTTCTTGCAAATCCAGTCTTTCAGCTTATTACACTTGGAAACCATTCCATAACAAGGTCCTGCACTTAAAATATTGGTGCCACCACTTTGGGATCTTAGGTTTGTGTTAGAAAAGCTAACAATTCCATCACTTAATTGTAGCATCTTAGTGACATTTGAACCATGGTCCTGGAAAACCTTATTTTTAGTTGAATTTCTTGTCATCCATCTCTGACTCTGCTTTATTGGAAAGTCTGCATATCCGCAAGTCAAATGGTATGCAGGTTACTCGCTCTAAAGACCTTAACCTGGTATGTAACATTAATAGAACCTGGTGGAGGGACAGGTTTGTCTTCCAGAGATTACCAGACCTTTGGAACAGACTCCCACTTCATGTCAAACAGAGCACCTCATTGGCCCTCTTTAAATGCAATCTGGATGATTGGATGGGTAACTGTAAATTCACCCTAGGGGTTCTACCTGTATCCCTTTTGGACACAGGCATTAGGTGCTGCTCGTGGAAATACGGGTATAACTTGGCTAAGCTTGTAAGGGCGCTAGGGCCATTAGCCTAGTAACTTCCTATGATCCATGTCTCAAATGCATAATAAGGTGGTTATGATCAGTGATATGCTTATAATCCTCTATGTTATGTATTTTTGCATAAGCAAGGAAAACAAACAGGATGCTGCAGCTGTGTTGTGGCACAGTATATATAATTATGCAGCACAGAGCTGATGCCACACAATGACAGGGTTCTTACTGCCCAGTTTTGCTTTCTCTTCTCCTATGACCTTTGAGCTTGTTAACTCATATTTTCTTGCATGGTTGCTACTAGCCTTGTAATGACTACTGTCTGTAGACAAATCTCTTCTTTTCAGGTGAGATTTGAATTTGTTAGGTATGTAGTTGAACTAGACCATTGTAGACCAGTTTTACCACTACCCAGACCAAAAGGGTAAACGTAAAATGCCAGTGCTTATAGACAATGCAGCAAAGTCCAATATCATGTTTTAGTATGTATGCATGTTTCATTTTATGTATTATATAATTTTATATGTGTAAGTGATATTTATACATAGAAAGTTCAGAATAGCCAGTCCAACTAGCATATTTTTAGAATGCAGGACCAAACAGACTACCTGAAGAAAATGCATGCAGACATGGGGAAAAAACAACAGATTCCACACCTGCAGTGACCAGAAGTCCAGATTCAGCTCAAGACCCTGAAACTGCATTTAAAAATTATTACCAGTAGGTCCCCATGCTTCCTAGCTTTTGGGTGTCCAATGTAAGGACACTTCCAGCTTAGTGAAAGTCACAGATTATCAAGTTCCAAACATATGGTGGACAGGATTCCTTGCGTTCCATCAGATTTTATTTTATTTCTGTTTAACTGGATGATTGGGCTGGTACCATTTTCAGCCATTTCTTGGGCCAAAAGGCAAAATGCAACAGTTGTATACAGAAAATAAGTAATTTCAAAAATACATGTACAGAAGTGTCATTTTCAAAACAATGCAAGGAAATGGAGAAATCAAGTTGAAAGTACAATCAGTCCTAGTATAGACAGTTGATCTAGTTAGTCTAAGTATATTATACAGTAAAAATGTTATATACATTCTCAGTAAAACAAAGGTAAGTATAACACAGTTTTTGTGATTACATTAGATCAAAAATGAATCAGTGTATGTTTCATTGATTTATGTTTTGTGGAAAGCAGTACATGCATGTTAGGATGAGATCAGTCATCAATACGGTTAAAGAGCTTTTCTTTGATCTTGGAGTTATTTAGAGTCATCAGGATGTGGGGGATTGGTTTCAGTTCTGGTGAAAGTTTTTTTCATTGAGTTGATACTAATTATTTGGTAGTATTTTTTTTTTAATGGTGCGTAGTATCCTTATTGTTTTATGTGTGCAGAATGAACAGACACTGGCGTATTTCACATATGTGGCATACATACCTCTTCTTTGGCTTCACTTTGAAACCTGTTTTCTGCAAAGTGAGTTGAGTGGTGATTTCTTTGGAAACTGTTAGGATTTCATCCACAGTTACTTTGTCCACATTTCCCCATAACAGTCGAAGCCAGAATTCCAGTGCCCACTTTTCCCCTTAACAGTGCAGAATACTTCAGTTTTCCTCTGGCAACTCTGTGCTCTTATTGGTTCCCTGCATCCTGTCTTTCCTGTGATATTTGGATCACTGATGAAACCTAAGCCAGTATTGGCATGACACCATGTTTTTTGCCACTGGACCTTCATTAAGTGCACAGTTTTCAATTTTCTTAGGTTCACAAGCATATGTATGCTTTTGTTATGTCTCCAGAGGAATTGAAAGGTAAATGGTTGGTTTCATATGTCCTTAGTCTTCAAACTAACATTTTTCTCCTCTGTGTTTACTTTTTGTAATATATTTTGTGACTTATAAAACAATCTTTGATTTTTTAGAGTTGTATAGAGTTTTTAAATGTTGTTTGTAGTGCTAAAGTAATTTGTTCATTTATTGATTTACATTTGTTTACTGGGAAAGTCCACTGGGCCATGAAGCACCCATTTTCAGTGGAGGCCCGGGGAGAAAAGCTCCAATGTTAAAACAAAAAAAAACAATCTAATGATATAAAATACAGATTTACAAAGTATAAAAATATAAACAGCAAAAAGCAAAGAAACAAACAAAAGTATGTATACAGATTTGCAAAGAGTAGTGGTATAATAAAAAATAAATAGAAAAAATCCAAAGTAACCATAGGCGCAGGTTAAGAATTAGAAAAAATACCCCAAAGTCAGATAGACAAATGGTACAAATATTTGTACATTTAGTAAATAAATTGTGTGAAATAGACATAAGAGCAGAGGGAATACAGATTTTCAGAGGCAGATTAGAGTAGAGACAGGGTGAAAGAGGTTAGTAGCAGGAGGGAAACGGGTTATTCTATAAACCACTCTAGTCTAAAAAGTCTATAAACTTTCTATTCTGGTCACTTTAATGATGCTAATTGTGCCTGCCTTATTGCAATACTTCTGTTTCATTTTGATTTGAAAGTATTTTTAAGGTACATGAAAATAACATTATGTCAACATGTTGTGATCCTAGGCCAGATAGTTCGGGACTTCTGAGATACTACCTGATGGATGCATCTTCAATCCTGCCTGTCCTGGCCCTTAATGTTCAGCCAGGTCATGTGGTACTTGATCTTTGTGCTGCACCTGGTGGAAAGACACTTGCTCTTCTTCAGACAGAGTGCTGCAGTAAGTATATTTACTTTCATCATGGGAGCTGTTTTTGACATTTCATTTTGTTATTAACATTTTTATTCTTGCATTTGGAATTGTTCTTCATGATAAAACTGTAATATGTGCAATTTTAGAACATATAGAAGGTAACAGCCATTTCTCTTCATAAACTGGGTGAGGATTCAAGCTGCAGTTTAACAAATGGACTTCTCTACTCAGATGTATTGTCATTTGTCCTATTTTTCTTTTTCTGCAGTTAGCAATCTGTCTGCATAATGATAATGGTCCCATACAGAATGGTATTGCTTGTCTTATGCTGTTTTCCTCTGGGAACATTTGGTATATGCCCTGTATAATTACAGTATTACTCTTTACCATCTTTATTGCTTGCTGTGCTGAAATCTTTATTATCTTGACTGTCTTTTCCATTTTTCATGCTTACCAGCAATATACTCACTGTAATTAAACTCATTCATTCCCTCTCTGTGAGGCAAGAGCCAGTCATTGTGTGGCTGTCATCTAAGTAGCCATGAAGGGTTTTTTCCTTCATATTCTGGCTCAAACTATTCTCCCAGCAGGTGCCGTTCATGCTTGCATGCAGTAAGACCTGCTGTTGTATCTTCTGTGAATGTGCACATTCCTACACATGCCTGATGTGACTATCATGTCGATGCATTTTGGCAGAGATAAACACATCTCTGGGACATATGTTGTATGATGAACACCTCTGTAATGTCATTTGATGCTTGGAAAGCAATGCGCTGGACCGCTCTGCTTCACCTAATGATGTATAAGTAGGTACTGGTCTCTAACTGCCACCATCACTTTTTGGCTAATTGATCCTGAATCATCAGGGTTACAGTCAAATCTTCATCCTTCAACGCCACTGAACTGACTTGTACATTGGTTATGGTGGCCTTATTTCTAGTCATTAAGGAACAGATGAAAGAGTTATTTTTCATACTGTGAAAAAATCTTTTTATGTAATACTTTTGAGTTATTTATAGGTGATAATGTCCACACTTGTTAAACTGGCATTTAATCTTTTAAGATTTTAATTTATGGGATTTATTTCTTTTTTCATTTGGAACACTGCATGATATCAATAAAGATCTACTGCAAACACCTGAGTCCTAGATGCATGAAGAGCACTCCCTCAAAGTCAGGGAATCAAGTGTGTGGTAACTTGGCACAAGCTGCTGCTCGTACTTGAACATGAATTTGAGTTCAGGCAAGGTGTCAGCCATGCTGACAGAGTGCATCTGCTGCACCTTACCCAAACACTTATTCAAGTTTGAGCAAAGTAATTGCTGTATCCATGGGTAGGAAGTGGTAGGGGGTAGGGGTGTAGCATAGGGTTTCAGGCAACAGTTGGGAGTGGATGTTTAGGCTTGGGGAACGAGAGGGGAGTTTTAGGGTTAGGGAGCAGCAGGAGAGTTTAAGGTTTAGGGAGTGGGAAAGTAATTTAGGATTAGTGAGGAGGAGTGGATATTTAGGTTTAGGAAGTGATTGGGGATTTTAAATTTGGAAAGGGAGTGTAGTTTTAGGGAGTGAGATGTCAGGTCAGAGTTAGGTATCAGATGAGCATTTTATCATTAAAGTTAGGGCTCTGATAGGGCTGTATAGTTCATTAGAGTTGAGTAGTGGGAGGGCTAGGTAATTAAGATCAGGAAAGCTGGAGTTAGGGCATTTGCTGTTTAGAGCAATTAGCAGCGAGCAAATTTGTCACATGCTGCTAGTACATAAGCACATGTAGTAGACCCTATTAATAAATGTGAATAGTTTCCAGATTTAACAAAGTTACTGAAATAGGGAGACTAAAATTCCTTAATACTTTTCTGTTATAGAAAAAAAGAATAAAGCTAAATGAAGTTGAAAAAGGCAAGAAAAGAGCCTACAAGTATTTTAAGGAGGTTCTTTAGAATGTTTTAGTTGCTTAAGGAAAATGAGAAACAGAGGAGAAAGAAAAGGAGAGAATAAATAAAAAATAAATAATTTGCCTTCTGGTAGAAATGTAACTACATCCCGTGTACAGAAACACACCTTGAGTGTTGGTTTCTGTGAATAAAATGGAAGTCTTCATCACAGGCAGAATTTTTGTTTACTTTTGTTGTGACGAAGAAGCACTGCAAATACTGATTTCTGAAGAGAAAAGTATATCCTTGTCACAGAATAAAGTATTATTTTCTGTGGAGAAAAAAAAAGAGTTGCCTTTACCACTTTCAAGCTTTAAGTAGAAAGTCTGTACAGGGGATGCTACTTCACAAAAAGAGCATTGATTCACAGTTTTTTTCTTCCAGAATTAAAACATATTTTAATATCTTGTTTAAAATCAACGGAGTCAGCTAAAACCTCTGGCACAGCCTTCTAGGTTAAAGGATTGTTAATGCAATTGTAGTTTAAAGTGGGTGACAGTATTTCCTGAGTAGCCAGTCAGACCTTAATTAGCACTTATTGGATAGCCTGCCCGGTGTACCTCTGCTAGAGACAGAAGTGCATATTTTGTAGCCCATGTAATTCTAAAGGGTATATGTAGTCTGTCCAGGTAGGTCAATGTACCACTTTAATCCTAACTAATCCCATTAGTAAATACATTGCTCCATTTTGTAGTTTCAAACAAGCCACTTGAAATAATAAAACAACATTGATTCATTACTAGAAATTTTATAGGGTTGGAAAACTTGAATTACTCAGAAAGTCTTTGGGAACTGTAGTCTGCTTAAAAGTTAGAGGTGACCTTTGCCTGCTCTCCAAGGTAGTTTCTATGCTGGGTCTCCTTAAAGCCTTTGCCTGGAAAGTTGTACTGGGGAGCTAACACCTGCTTTTGGGAATACAATACTAAAAACAGGTATAACATGAAATAAATTGTCACCCTTTCAGTATTTTAGAACAAATTAATCTTATTGTCAGAACAAGTCATTTGCTAAACTACTTTCAAAAATAATCTTAATTTATGTAATAGATGTAGAAAAATCAACATGGGTTGCAGTAGTTAACCTGCTTGAATGTTGTTAGGTTACATTTTCAAGCTTTCACTCTGTCAATTGGTGGGGATGCCCAGATCTCTGCTGTCTGGTTTCCAAGTGTCAGTTTCAGAAATGAATGTCCTGTTTGCAATTCATTTTGTAAAATGCGTTTTGCTGCCATGCCTGCCAACCATTAGTCCCAACCCTAAGTTAGACTTGATTCATTCATTCTGTGTTCATCAGGGCCCTTTTGATGGATGAGAAAGCCTCATCCATGATTCACATCTTTTTATGATACCGACAAAGATCAGACTGAGGATACTAGTGTTAGACCTGTTAAATCTAAACAATTTCTTGCTAACAAAACAGTTCTGCATGCTGTACTTGAGGAAAAGTATAACTTCCATGTGTCTGACTTTGTTTAGTAGGGGGTGAAGCCTTGGTTATGATCCAGACAACCTTAGTATCTCCAAATTTAGTAAAGCTCAAAGAGAACAGATTATGGTGGTTTGGGCACATGTGCAGAAAAGCAAAAGACAGTCTGGTGAAGAAGATTTGGGACAGACAGAAAGAAAGTAAGAGGAAATGAAGGTGTCCAGCAAAGAGATGGATAGATTATACAGACAAAACAAAAGGATGAAAAACGAGGCAACTGATAAAGTAAAATCCAATCCAATTTATTTAGCGCTTTTGTCCCTGGTAGAAGGACTTCTTCAGAATACATAAAAACCATATAACCCAGCATCATCACATTATTAGCATTTAATTGAACAATTGGTATCGCTCCTTAAAGGAACATGCACAAATTCTCTTTACTTAATAAATAATACTTGAACACATGCCAAAAACAAATCACTCAAAAAAAAATGTTACCATAAAATTCATAATGTTAAAGCTGCTTTCAGTCTTAAAACAGAGCTAATTGAAATACTTTCATTTAAACCAGGATAGGTAGTGGCTTTTGTTCGAGGCTGCCACTGCAGCTCTTTGTACTCAAGGTAGTCATCTGTAGGTCCACCTCTCTGCTCCCCTTCCACTTGATCAATAATTATAAATTTAAAAGAATGACCATTGAACTTTGGGACATGTACAGAAAGTGCATTATTCAAATCTTTCTTCACAGTGTCAGTTACACTGGTAAATTCTAGTTTTAAGACAATTCTTGTTTTTCCCAATATAAAAACAAGTACAATGTTGGCATAAAGCTAAGTGAACAGTACTTCTAGTATTGAGATTGAGCTTCCTATGAAGCCTTATAATGCCAAAATGCCCTAATTCAACTTAATTTCCTTCTAATATAAACTTGCACTGTGTATAACGTCATATTTTTTTCATTACCCCAACCTGTTCAGAGATTTTGGCTTTTTCAAACAAATTTTTTATACAAACATCCTTCTTATATACAATAAGTGGATTAGTTCCTACTATATTGGTATAATCTAGGTCTGTATCAAAGACCTTCCAGTTTTTATATATCACTTTTTTAATATCTGCAAAGGTCTGCAGCAGTCAGGCATGAGCATTGGAGAAGGTAGGAGTACAACATTAAATTGAGAGAGATGGCGACAGTTAACACAACACCCCAACGCTATGTAGTAAATGGTAAAAAAGGGAGTTGATTTAGGTGATGATAATGAACTTCAGTTTGAGTAGATGCTTGGGAACTGAAGGGGATGGGTGGGAAGAAGGAGATGATCTAACTTCCTGCAGTGCTGATACCTACTGGTGGGGGGAGAGAGGTGTATGTTATGCAGTGTATGGCCATGGACATGTGCTCTGCTCTTCCAAGCCATGTTCATTATCCTTTATGACATGTGGGGAAAGTGCACACTCCCAGAGGAAAGAATTGTCAAGCCCTTGTGTATGAGAGTGTTAGTGTCAGCTACTAGAAGAGCGTTAGAGTTTATAACAAAACCCCAATATCTACCTTGATGACTGTTCCCACAATCAGTTGTTGCCTCATGGAAGAATAAATGGACTAGTGCATCAGTGTGGGGTTGAGGGTTGGCAGGCAGCAGGTAGAAATATATACAAAGAAAGGAAGAAAAAAAAAGTGGGACTTCTGTAAAATGGCAACATTGGATAGTCTTCGTAGTTAGTGTTGCAGTACTTGTCCTTGGGATTTCCTGCTATGCAGAAGCCTGTGACTGGCTTGAGTTCAAGAGTTTTACTGTCATCCCTAGCCAACGGATGCTCAATGATGGATGTCTAGATGTCAGGGTAATTAACTGATCTGCTAACTGCTTAAATCATTCTTTAGAGCCTCCAGGCTGATTTTCTGCTGTTTTAAACATTTTATTCAGTGTCTCACTGCTATTTTTCTGCTGTGTTAAATATTCTGTAATATTTCCTGCTGAAGCTAGGGCAGCTAGTAGCTGTAGCATAGTCCAGATCCAGGCTGCTGCTTCTGGAACTGTTTGTAGTGGTTTGTTTGTTCTGAGCATGTTTTCCAGGCCATCCTGGATTGGAAGGGGCCTATCTCACTTTTGTGAGAGAATAGTATTTGTTTGCCACCTAACTAGTAGAGGGAGGCCGGTCTAGGGCTCGGAATAAGCATCCTTATTGGTCCTTTTGAATTTTTTTCCCAAGTTTTAGCTTCTGGTATTTTGGCCCTGCATCTGAGCAGGTTTCTGCTTGTTTGTGTGTCTTGCAACACCACACACTACCTTGCAGTTGTGCTTTAAAGCCGGACAGTTAAATTCAACAAATTTTCTCTTAAAACCCAGGCAGAAATATCCATTCGCCAAGCTCCTCTGTGATTGTTTCTAAAAAAAACACCCCTAGTGACAACAGTCTTCAACTACCCCTGTTTCTCCTGTTGACCATGTTGACTGGGTCTCTTGATGCAGTGCAGCAATTGCCTTATGTACACAGATAACCCTCTACTAATAACACAGTCTAGTACAGAGTGCGAGAGATGTATTTACACCAAGACTCTAGAATCCATGCTCTGTCTCACTCAAAACAGTAACATGGAGAAGGTTGTCAAGTCACACACCACTACATAGTCACATAGTACCACTACTCATACACATACTACGCATCATACATGTAAATCCACATACTCGGAGGTTCTCTCGAAAAACTTACTGCAACACCAGAGACCTCCAAAACACAAGTCTGCTGCAGCTAACACTGTCTCCACAGCATCCATGACATATAGCAACACCAGTGTTTCATCCACCAGGCCGGTAAGGCATAACACTTAAAAACTAAGTTTTTTTGTCATTGGAGACTCAGTAGTGAGGCACACGGGTGTCCCACTCACCAGGTTGGACAAGGAGAAAGTCACGGTGAGCTGCTTGTCTGGTGCCAGGATTCGCAAATTCACACATGTACTCAGGTCTCTCAGCCACAAGTACCGTTGTGACTCTGTCATAGTTCATGTTGATGTGAATAACATGAGATGTATCTCACTGGACTATATGAAGAGAGACATGGTCGAGCTGTCTGAGTATGTGTCCCAGGCAGGTATGTCCCTAGCCTTGAGCAACATATTACCCTCACCTAGAATGATGCCACAGTATAAACAAAAAATGATTGATTTCAGTAATTGACTTAGTTTTAGGTGTCATTCCAAGGGATTCAGTTCCTGTCTGCCTGGGATGCCATGGTCGACAAACCTCGCTGCTTTGCCAGAGAGAGTTTGCACTTGGCACCCCTAGCCTTTTGGCTGCTATCCTTTTTTAGGCAAGGTCACGAAAACAACATTACTGACGTGAAATTAACCAATCAGAATAAAATAAGGGTCATACTGCTAAATGCTAGGAGCTTAAACCAAAAACTGCACTCCCTGGAAGCACTTCTGTCACTAGAAGATGTAGATGTCTGTGCAGTCACAGAAACCTGGCTGAAGGCCTCAGAGAGTACCCCGGCCATGCAAAGCTTTTCAATGCCTTCCACACCCTTAGACTGCAAAATGAACATATGAAAACCAAAGGAGCCAGTGTTTCAATCTGTATTAGAGATAAATTCACCTCACTTCTGGTTAGACTGGGCAACTCCATGGAGTTACTCCAGGTCCAGGTTACTGTGGGAAAGACCCCCATTCAAGTCCTAGCCGGTTATAATCCCCCTTCATTTTTATATTTATTAAAAATAAAATAAAAATAAAAAATAAGACCCCCATTCAAGTCCTAGCTGGTTATAATCCCCCTTCATGGGTCACAACACCTGTGAAGCCCACTTAACCTAACTTAAGACCATCCAAATTTTACTGAATACACTGGTTATGGGGAATTTCAATTATCCCACCATCAACTGGGTAACCTACTCTAGCCCAAACTCACTAGCACAAAAGTTCCTTGATTTTGTGAATTCAAATGCCCTGGAGAAAATTGCCTATACCCTGATGAGAGGAACAAACATTCATAAAGGGTGAAATCAAACTAAAAAACTTCACCAAGGTAAACTATACCCTCCTAGGTGAAGATATAAATGCATTCCAAGCCCCACCCCAAGCTGAAAGTGGTAACTACGTCGAAGCTTACACTAAAGCCCTGTACAATCACTTGCATAAGTGTATAAACTCAGCTGTACCAGATAGAATCAAAACCAGAGCCCCAGGTAAAATCAAACTGCCCTGGTGGACTTCCAGCATCAACAGACTCCACAATAAACACAAAAAGTTGTTGTCCAAGAAACAAAGGCAAGGACCAAACAGTGGAACAGCACCCTTCTCAGCCTTAACAGTCAAATAAGACAACTTGTCAAATTCTCCAAGATCTCCTTTGAGAGAAACCTAGCAAGTACTGCTAAGGATAAGCATATGCCTTTTACAGCTATGTAAGTAACCTAAAGGGTAGGACCCAAACATGCGCAGAACTGGTTGCCAATGATATCACACACACACACACACACACACACACACACACACACACACACACACACACACACACACACACACACACACACACACACACACACACTGATCCCACAAAGGTAACAAACCTGCTAGCAGAGATTTGGTGAAAATGTCACTTCCTTATCCCCTCCTAACCTACAACATAGCCTCCCTCAAACTTCCCTCCACCTTGCAGATCTGAAGAGCAGGTCCTCAAAGCCCTGTCCAAGGCAAAGAACACAGCCTCTACTGGACCAGATGACCTCTCAGGCTGTCTTCTAAACAGGCTAAAATATGAACTAACATCACCACTAAGTACCATTTTCAATCATAACCTAACCACAGGCTTTGCTCCTGCAAAAAGGAGAACAGCTACAATTATTCCCCTCCACAAAGGTGGCCTAGCAACAGACCTGGGGAATTAAAGACCCATAAGCTTGACCAGCCTCATCTGTAAGGCCATGGAATGTATCATTATGGACATCATAAATAAAGATGTAGGTAACCTCCAAACTCTGGATCCTACCCAGTTTGGCTTGTGAAGAGCAGATCCTGCCTGTTAAATCTGTTGGATTTCTTTGAAGGTGTGACCAAGGCTATTGATGAGGGCTAATCTGTGCACACAGCATACCTCGACTTGGCAAAGGCTTTTGACACAATCCCACATTCAGGCATTACCGATAAACTTAGCAAACTGAATGAAAACCCCTTTGTTGTAAGATGGGTTGCCGTCTGGCTCACAAACTGAACATACACTGTCAAATTGGGTGACTCCACATCAACCAGCAGACCTGTTACCAGTGGGGTGCCACAGGGGTCAGTGCTGGGCCCCCTACTGTTTGGTTTATACTTGTCAGAAGTTCAGGAGAAAACTAAAGTGGTGTGACTGACCAGGTTTACAGACTGCTGCAAACTAGGTGCAATCGTTGAATCCCCAGATGATGTCATTATACTCCAGGATGGTCTCACACAGACCAGCGACTGGTGTCATAGTCTCAAACTGAATGCAGAGAAATGTATCATCATTCTCTTCAGCACAAACAATGTCCCTTCACACTATCAGATCGATAACAAAACCCTAAGTACCCATGAAGTGGTAAGGGATCTAGGATCACAGATTGACTGCGACCTTAATTTCGACTACCATGTGTCTATGTAGCTCACTTGATTGGTAAAGACATCGCCTTGCGAGCAAAAAAAGTTATGACCTCCCTATACTCGGCACTTATCCGGCCCATAATTAAGTATAACGCCCCTTTCGGTATGTGTCGTACTAAGCAACTACAGCAATTTAGAAAGACCTCAGAGGTTTCTAACAAAGAAGGGTTTCCAGCATGTACCTTACACGGACTGACTAAAATCCCTGTCACAATACTCTGTATCATATAGACTTCTTAGAGAAGACTTATGCCTGACCTACAGAAAAACCCAAGACCCAAACCTAATGAACTTAGTACATATCTATAAATCAAATGGGTCTAGGGCTACCAGTTCCAGAGACTTAAATTTGGCCTGCGACTTAAGTAGGACATGCTGGAGGGATAGATTTATATCACAGCGACTGCCATGTCTTTGGAACATGCCACCAATTCATGTGAAACAGAACACCTCTATGACACTGTTCAGGAAGAACCTTGATGAATGGATGGGGCACCGTAAATTCTTACTGGGAATAGTGCCCACAACCCTCTTGGACATGGGCAGTCATCACTAAATGCAATCTTGGGTATTGACTAGTACCTCTGTGGAATTACATTGGGTTGAAATGTCTAGGCTTAAAATGACCGGGTCAATAGCCTAGTAATCTCCTGTGATCCTGTAAGAGGGGCCTGTTGCTGACATCTTCAGTTTTTTGTAGCTGTGCAGTCTGATGCTCTGCTGTTGTGTTTTATTTGCTCACCGTCTATCGGTAAGCTGATCTTTCCAGAGTTCCACTGCTTCCAGACAGATAAATACCCTGTTGGGAATATTTCTTCTCTAATTAATATATAAAAAAGTTATTAACTGTCCTATGGGAAACAAATCCTGCATAAAGATTTTCATTAATTTTACTTGGGGCCTTGGCATCTGCTCTGATTGTGCAAAGTTTAATACAAAAACCCTTAAATGTAGGGCCGAGGTACTCGTAGCTCATATGGAGTCCTCATTGGCGGCTTCTACAGTAGTGTCACAACCTTCGACTTCTGCAGGTCCTGTAATCACTCTGACAGCTGCTGGTGTGATCCCTAAAATACAAAAAGATAAAAAAAATAGGGTTTTGGATACTGAAGAAAAATTTCTATGTCAACCTGTAAGTTGACTGAAGACCTTAGATGGGTGCCTTCACAGGACTGGTGACTGATAAGCTGTAATCATCTGGCGTGACCCCTCAGGAGGCCATCATGGTCCCCAGCCTACCCAAGACTACTGCCACTGCACACATTTCATTCGGATCTGACACCACTATGCAGACATCAGGTTCTGACATCCAAGAAGTGGTCCTGCAGGGTAGACCTTTTGTCTTCCCCAGCTTCTGATGTTCCTACTTAGGTTGTGCTCAGACTACCACATCTCTCAGTCATGCCTGTGAAATGATCTATTAAGCTGAAAAGTGTTCCCACTGTGGCTTTGTATCCTTTGTTGACCCCCACATCTCAGACTGAAGTCCAGCATCTGGTCAGGATAGCACAGGAATTCATGGCTTTCATTAAATCCAGAGAACACTTAACAATGCTCTTCTCATTTGCCATCTAAAAGAACAAGAGAAGTAGCCTTCCAAGAAGAGGAGAATGAATTCTCATTCTTTGAAGATAAAAAGAACTCTGTTATTTGGGTCATTTACAACCCCAAACCTAACCTGACTCAGACTTGGATGATACTCTCTTTTCAGCTTCCCAACCTGAAGACCTTTTCTTCGGTAACACATTACACAAAATGAAAGAAGCTTTTAACTGGGAAAGTAAGCAGTTCCCCAAGCATTGACACATTACAGGCGGCTACTAAGCTTACCTTCTCCTAGATCATTGGTTGTTCCTCCAGTACACATTGTACTAGATGATGTTTTTGAGGATATAGACTTACACCCTGACTCTTAACTACCTGCGCCCAAAAACCCAGACAGATTTTGCAGAGTACTTGACTATCACAAGCATCCGTGCAAAAATCCTAAAGCTGATCCCTGTGCAGTCTCCGCTGAATCTACTAAAGGGGTTTACAAAGGACTTTTCAGGCATACCTTGCTCAATGAAAGGGAAAGCAGACTACCTGGCAGATTTGGCAAGAAGACTTGTACATCTGCAGCCCTAGCCACGAGAGCTTTAAGTTGCCAATTACATATGATAAAATACTTGGACTTACTTCAAGATAAAATGATAACAAAACTTGATTCCATGTCAGATAGAACCTTGTAGATGAAGAGGCAGAACATAGCTAGGGAAGCTCTACAGGTAACCAGACACTCCTTGAAATGTGACTATAATGGCTTAGATGCTTCTTGCAGAGCAGTTGCCACAGGTTTGTTATTCATGGACTTGCATGGCTTCATACTCAGCTGCTGTCAGACCAAGTAAAAGCTGAGTTATTAGATGCTTCGCTTGACAAAGAGTTCCTCTGTGGCCCTCCAGCTGACAAGTCTTTGAGGAACTAGACACAAAAGGCAAACAAATTAAAACTGTCAAAGAGTTTTCCTTGTCCCCAACTCTGAGGTACAGTAGAAACTACTCCTCTAAACTGTGACACTTTATGCCTTGACAAAACAAGAGAAGGCCTCCCTGGGGGGGGGGGGGGGGGGTCAATTCATAAGATGCAAACAGCACAGCGACTGAGAATGGGTGTAGCCAAAGAGCACACCCAGCACAGAGAACAGCTGTGACTATATGCTACCCTTCCTCCTCTGCACCCCCCTCTCACTCCTGGACCCCTGGCAGGAGGGCTTTACCTCTTCTTAGGTCAGTAGAAAACTATCAGAAAGGATCCATGAGTCATCAGCATTCTAGAAAAGGAATGTTCTTCTTCTTTTGGCTTTTCCCGGTTAGGGGTCGCCACAGCGGAACTCCGGTTCACTAATTGGCAGTAGATTTTTATGGTGCTGAGGTGCCAGCTCGACGCCCAAACTTCAATGAAGGCACACCCATTCACGCATGTTTTCTGAACGCCACTCGACCAATTCAGGGTAATCCCACCTTTTTGGGCATACCAAGACCTCCAAAAAACAAGAAAACTTTTTCCCCTGATTATCAAAGATTTACTGCAGCAAAGGTCCAAACATCTGGTTCCTCCAGGTCAAGTGGGAAAAGGCTTTCAGTCAATTGTCTTCCTGGTCCCAAGAAAAGAGGGAACCTGAAAACCTATCCTGGATCCTGGATTTCTCAAAGCTAAACAAATTCCTCTACATGCCAAATTTAACAATGCTTACTTGCAGAAGTAGCTACCAATGATTTCTCAGAACACCTCCATGGTCACTGTTGACCTAAAGGACGCTTACCTTCATGTTCCTATAGTAGTCAGTCACAGAAAAGACCTATGATTTTTAGCTGCATGCTCCCACTTCCAGTTTTGTGCTCTACCATTTGTTTCTCAAACATGTCTGGAAGCAACACTGTCAGTCCCAAGAAACTCTTTTCCCCTTGCTCCTATGCTTCAAGAAGGAACACCTGTGGTGGAAGGAAATCATACCAGGAGCAACCTTTACACTGCCTCAGACAGACATGTCCATCACCCTTACAGCTTAGACATAGCTTGGGAAGTCCACTTAGGCCAGCTGAGGGTGCTGGGCATTTGGTCCCCACAACAGAGGAAGCTGCATATCAATCTAAAGCAAATGCTAGTGGTCTTCATGGCCATAAAAGCTTTCTAACAGCATTTAAGCCAAGCAACTCTGTAAATCTGGACAGACAATACCACAGGCTTGTGGTGCATAAATAAACAAGGTGAGGCCTTGTCTTACCCATTGTCCAGCCTTACGAGAAAAATATGGATGTTAGCCCAAGACTTGGGGATCACTGTCATAGCATCCTGCATCCCAGGCCACAGCAATCTCTGTGTAGATTCCCTGAGCAGGGACTTACTAGATCCAAATAAATGGATGTTGAAAAGAGAAGTATTCCGGGATCTCAAAACTCTGTGGGGGAATCCTCTTTATAGACCTTTTTGTCTCTCTCCACAGCAAACTACTTCTAAGGTTCTGCTCCAGAACACAACAGGAGGGAGCCTGGAAGATGGATATCTTCTGCTTCACATGGACCCTCTGGTTCCTGTATGCCTTTCCCACATTACCCTTGATTCAGAGGGTACTTACAAAGATCAGGACCAACATGCCCAGCATGATAATGGTAACCCCCTTCTGGCCCAGACAACATTAGCTCTCTCTACTTCTCACCCTCAGCAAGGAGAAGTTTTGCATGCTCCCAAAGGACATATACCTTCTTAACCAAATCAGGGGATCAGTCTTTCCCCTCAAACTGGCATCGCTGAATCTAGCTGCCAGGAGGATTGGGTCACGACAGCATCCTCGATGCCTTCCCCAAAAGAGCTGTTATCTCTTCTAAAGGAGGCAAGAAAGCCTAACCCCAGAAAATCATACATGGCAAAATGGAAGAGATTTTCCACCTGGTGTCATGGCTGACAAACTATCCCAGCTCAAGCAGACATAAATTCAATACCTAGTTAACTTTCACACCTGTTTGAACAGGGTCTTTCTTATTCCCACATATAGGTCCTGTCTCAGCTTGCTTGCAGATTACTCCACACTCTTCTCTCACCCTCACATGAAGGTGTTTCTGAAAGGGGTGATTAATTTGAGACCTCCCAGAAGGGACCCCACTCCAGAATGGGACCTAAACTATTTTTTGGAAAAACTAACCCTGCCACCTTTTGAGCCAGCTGGTACTATGCTTCGCAAGATGCTCACCTGGAAGACCACCTTCCTTGTAGCTGTTACTTCGGTTTGAAGAGTGTAGAGCCTTTCTCTGACTTCCACAGGGACAGGGTCACCCTCAGAACAAACCCATCATTCATGCCCAGAGTGGTTTCAGAACTCACCCTTAAATAGGCTGTCCATCTGCCAGTCTTCTTCTCAAACCCACAGAACAAAGTGGAAAGAATACTCCGCTCACTGGATGTCTACAGACAGATCAGGTACTGCCTGGACAGAACAAAGACTACAGACAGGGCAGACCAGTTATTGATATCCTTCGCAGAGGGGGGAAAATGCAAGCCTGTCTCAAAGCAAGCCATCTGTAAATAGATTGTAAACTGCATCAGGTTCTGTTACACGTACACTGTAGTAAACCTTGATTTATTTTTATTTTTTGTGTTATCCTTCTGCCTATTTGGGTATTTAGTATGTTTTTGCAATTGGTCGCTTTGGAAGTGATTTGCTGCTGGGATTTTCTTGGATACAGTGTAAAGCATCTACCTTGCCACATTAGAGACCATTCCACCAGCCATGGGGCAACTACCTCTGCTTTCCTCAAAGGAGTTCCCACCCAAACCATCCTAGATGTATCCGCTTGGAATTCTTTTCAAATCTTTACTAAACAATATAACTTAGGACAGATCTCCAGAGTCAGGGCAGGGTTTGCCCCCACCATCATACAAAATATTGTTTAATAATCCTGCAGTAATCTCCTCCACCTTCAGAGTAGATTTGGGAATCTTCCCAAGGATCAGTAGTGCACCACTGACAATGAAGAACATAGTACAGTTGTGTCATACTTACCATAATTATAGATGTTTGAGTAGATCAGTGTTGCAGTATATATTATCACCGTCCTGCCCCTCAACTTTGTAGGGACCACCTCTGTTTTCTGTGTATAATCCATTTGGTTCATCCCAACTATACTTATGTTTCCTTCTCTTTTGTATTCACAACTAACATTAGACAACTGAGGAGGTCATGCTGTTCATACCAAAAGTCCAAGGTCTCTGCACCCACATCAGAATTCAGACCATATCAGCATCAAAGAGATGACTGCTCTGATTCTGGCTCTTTAGGCCCCCCTGAAGGTTTACACAGGCGACACCACAGTGTTGTAGTATGTCAGCAAGCAAGGGGGCACAAAGTCGTACCTTCTCTGCAGGTTAGCTCTTCAGGCCTGAACTCTAGCTATCACTTATCAGCTAACTCTTCAGGCAATGTATATTCCTTCAGTGCTTCACAGAGGCATGTTTCTGGACAACGTCCATCGGTGGGGTATTCCTCGGGTAGATCTTTTTGCCTCCCCTCTGTGCAGGCAGCTCCCTCCCTTCTGTTCCAGAGTGCCATGTTGCCTGGCTTGGATGACTGATGCCCTTTCTTTTCCTTGGAAGGTGATGTTTCTCTTTGTCTTCCCTCCCCTTCCTCCACTTCCAAGAGTCCTCCAGAAGATTCAGCTGGACTCCCCAAAAATCTTGCTAGTGATTCCCTTTTGGCCAAGACAGCACTGGTTCCCCCTCTTAATGTATCTGACCAGGGGCAATCACCGCAAGTTACCTCATACAGGACAAGGGGCTGCTCATCCATCCTCACTTGTCCACTCTTCAACTGACACTGTAGGTGACAGGGTTTTGATCCCTTTTAGGCACATTTTTTCTGAGGATGTGCTCAGGGTTTTACAGGAGACAAGAAAACCTGCAACCAGAAGGTCTTACAGTGGATATAAAAAGTGTACACACCCCTGTTAAAATGCCAGGTTTTTGTGATATAAAAAGACAAGACCACAATAAATCATTTCAAAACTTTTCCCACCTTTAATGTGACCTATAACCTGTAGAATTCAATTGAAAAACAAACAAATCTGTTAGGGGAATAAATATAAAAAATAAAAAATATATACAATAAGCTGGTTGCATATGTGTGCAATCCCTTAAACTAATACTTTGTTGAAGCACCTTTTGATTTAATTACGGTATTCAGTCTTCTTGGGTACACACCTGCCATTAATTAAAGAGGCTCTGATTAACCTCAAATAAAGTTCAGCTGTCATAGTAGGATTTTCCTGACATTTACTCAGTTGCTTGCTACAGCAAAAGCCATGGTTCGCAGAGAGCTTACAAAGCATCAAAGGGATCTCATTGTTGAAAGGTATCAGTCAGGAGAAGGGTACAAAAAAATTTCCACAGCATTGGATATACCATAGAACACAGTGAAGACAGTCATCAAAAAGTGGAGAAGATATGGGACAACAGTGACGTTGCAAAATCCCTCCAAAATTGATGAAAAGACGAGACGAAAACTGTTCAGGGAGGCTGCCAGGTGACTTACAGCAACACTGAAGGAACTGCAGGAATTTCTGGCAAGTACTGGTTGTGTACTACATGTGACAACAATCTCCTGTATTCTCCATATGTCTGGGCTATGTGGTAGGGTTGCAAGACGGAAGCCTTTTCTTACACAGAAAAACATCCAAGCCCAGCTAAAATTTGCAAAACAATAAATCAAGTCTCCCAAAAGCATGTGGGAAAATGTGTTATAGTCTGAGGAAACCAAGGTTGAACTTTTTGGCCACAATTCCAAAAGGTACGTTTGGCGCGAAAACAACACTTTGCATCAACAAAAGAACACCATCCCCACTATGAAGTATGGTGGTGGCAGTATCGTGCTTTGGGGTTGCTTTTCTTCAGCTGGAACTGGGGCTTTAGTCAAGGTGGGGGGAATAATGAACATTTCCAAATACCAGTCACTTTTGGCCCAAAACCTTCGGGCATCTGTAGAAAGATGAAGAGGAATTTCACCTTTCAACATGCCAGTGACCCCAAGCATACATTCAAATCAACAAAAGAATGGCTTCACCAGAAGAAAATTAGAGTTTTGGAATGGCCCAGCCAGAGCCCAGACCTAAATTCAATAGAAAACCTGTGGGGTGACCTGAAGAGGGCTGTGCACAAGAGATGCCCTTGCAATCTGACAGATTTGGAGCACTGCTGCAAGGAAGAGTGGGCAAATATTGCCAAGTCAAGATGTGGCATGCTGATAAACTCCTACCCAAGAAGACTGAATGCTGTAATTAAATCAAAAGGTGCTTCAACAAAATATTATAGGTTCAATAGTAGGTACTAGGCTATCTGCCCAAAATGCATTTGTAAGCCTAGCTGGAATGTGTTGGCTTTCACTGCCCCCTTAGATTTGTTCCCTGTGCCTCTGTCCAGCAGAGCCATTGAAGTGATCCCTGGGGTAAACTTTCTGATGTAATGGGATCCTATCTCGCCTACATTCACAACAGATGGGTTCGGAGCCGATCCATCGGCTCCGACTCGGCAACTAATACACTAGCACGAAGTCTCTCATTGGCTGGGCTACTCCCTATCCCAGGATGCACTACACCTGCTTCCCCAGATCTCGTTTGCTGCTTAACAAGCTGGATGTGGTCTCGACTTGGCTGGAGCTAAGTGGTTCTTTTTACCTTATTGGTCCTTGACCTAGGGAATTTTTGTCTATATTAACCAAACAGCTGTTTTAACAGCTATTTCTTACTAGTTCTTATTGTTTTTTTGTTGAGTGCTTGTTGTAAAAATTTAATTTGTTCAGTCGGGTAAGGCCCGTTTAAGTTAGAGGGCCTTTGCCCTACCTTTGAGTGATTTTAGTTTTTATTAACTTTTGGTTAGTTGTTTTTTGGGCAAAGCCCGTTTAAATTAGAGGGCTTTGGGCCGTTTAACTTTTTCAAATTGTTGTGAGGTAAACTTTCACCAGTACTCGCGCCAGTGTGTCTCGCGCTTTTCAGTTGGCGCAATTTGTGTATAGTGCTATACTTGTTGTGGTAGAGTAGTATTTCCTTAGAGTTTGTACTTGTTGTGGCCTGTATCATGTCTAAGGAACAAAAGTCAGGTTTTAAAAATGCACTCGGTGCAAATATAAAATGTCCATTACAGACAGTCATTCAGTATGTGTTTATTGTTTGGGGCCGAAACATCTGCAAGAGACTTGTAGCGTCTGTCATGCGTTCTCATCTAGAGTTCTTCAAGAGCAAGAACAAATTAATATTGAAAGGGCTTATCAAGCCTTCTTTGAGGAAGCCTTAGATCTACCTGTTGCTTCCAAAGAAAAGATCGTCGGCTCCGACAAGTCCGTCGAGCCGACTTCTAAAAGACAAAATTGACCTCTTCTTCCTCGGCTCCACTGACTTGGGGCCGAGGGTCGAGGTCTGCCTCGATACCTCCTACCTCGGCTCCATTGCCTTGAGCCGCAGGTTGGAGTATCGAGGTGAATCACCTCCATCGGTTCCAATGGCTTCGGCCGGTGGAAGTGTGCAGCTCAGACTCTTCCCCTCGGCTCGAAGAAGGCTCCTTCGGTGCCGATGGTGGTCCATGCTGTGGTGGAGCGCGCCGATAGCGTTGGAGCCGTTTGAGCCGGTCCCCTTCTCTCGGAGCCGAGAGGAAAGTCTTCTCGATTGTCTACCTCCTCTAAATCATCGAGACTTTCAGATTCGGACCTGGATAGGGTTTTACAGAGGCTATTCCAATCTCCAGTGTTTACTAAATTGGTCTCGGCTCCAGCACAGTTAGCTTCGAGCCGATCCCCCCTCCAACACATTCGATTCCTCCTCCAACCTCCTCGGAGCCGTTGGAGTCGGTGGTGGTGGAGCAAAGCGGGCCATACGGTCGGAGCAGAGACCCTTCGAGGTCTCGGTTCCGACTGTGCTTCCTACCCTGTCCTCCGGTTCAGGGTTTGGTACTGCGACCTCTTCAGCCGGGCCGAGGGAACACTTTGGGATTGGGTGCTTGGTGCCTAGTCTTCCTCTGGGAGCATCGACTACTGGAATTCCCAGTGCCATCGTGGCCTCTAGACCAGTGACCTCCTTGGATTCTGGAGGTCCGGCCTTTGAGGCCATGAGGAGCGCTGGCCATGCCTTTGCCGGTTCAGCAAGATTCTACCTCACCGTCCCTAGATTTGGAGACTGGTGCCTCTGTTGTGTTGCAGCCCCGGCAGCGGGCCCCAGGGCCTGAGGATACCCCCATCGGGGTTCCTTCTTCGGTGGTCCGTCCGAAACTGCTTCGGACGAACCCCCACGGAAGAAATTGTGTAAGAGGAAGCACGTAGACTCCCAAGATGAGTCTGTTACATCGGATACTGACCTCGATGACGCAGAAGGGTCCCCAAATCATCTTCGGATGATATCTCCTTCTCAGATATCTTGGAGATTCTGAGACAGAGAGGTGACTGGCAAGCCAAAACCCCTTCAGCTGAGGAGTCAGTCTTCCTCAAGGCCTTTGGGGCCCAGCCTTCCGCCTCCTGGGTGTCTCCGCCCTTTGATGAACTCCTTGATTTGGTTTCTCAAGGCGTGGGAACACCCTGATTCTGTGAAACCGGTGCCTGCGAGGCCCAATAAATTTTGTCAGCCCCCCCCCAGAAGGAGTTTCTCACAAAGGGTGTGCCTGTAGATGCTTTGGTGGTGGCTTCTGCCACACAGCAGGACGTGGCAGAGGCTTCGACGTCTGTTCATCCTCCTAATAAGGATTCTAGGAGTATGGATAGGTACGGAAGCGCCCTGTCTTCAGCGGCCTTGCCTTACGGTCGCTGAACTACTTATGTCATTTTACGAGGCTCCAAAGGGATCTTCTCAAAGAGCTAAATGACTCTCTTGTTGGTAACCTACCTGAGGCGCTGGCCCGACTGTTGGCGCACAGATGACTACCCTTTTTCTATTGTTAACTCGTCCATGAGGCTCATTTCATATGCGGCAAGGCGAGTAGAGTAGGAACAGGCGTTGCCCTCAGGAGACAAGCCTGGTTACGCTTGTGTTCGCTCATGGAGGCCTTCAAGTCTTCCTTCGACGCCCCTTTGATGGGTCATCTTTGTTTGGACCCAAGGTGAAGGACACACTAACTAGGTGCGAGCAGGAGGGCAAGACTTTGACTGCCGTTGGGGCCCGATTTTCCGCCCCTTCTAGGCCTTACCCCAAGGCTGGGAGAGGAGGAAAAATGTGGTTTAGAAAATCTCAGAAGTCTTTCCCTACTCCACCCAGTGATTCCCCCTCCAGAGGCGGGGATTTTGGAAGACGCCGCCCCAGAGGTGGCAGAGGCCCCCGTAACTCTGGAGACCGCGATTCCTTTTGTGGTTCTTCATACGACCAGCGTTCCTGAGTTGTTGCCCGACTGTGCAACTCCGGAGCCAGTCGGGGGTCGTTTTGCGCACCCACAAGCTTGGGAATCCATAACAAGCGATCAGTGGGTGCTTCGCATTACCGGAGGTTATATCATCCCCTTCAACAAACCCCCCCTTTCTTTAAGGGAAATCCCGGACGTACCACCCAGTCAGTGGGATCAGGCAGCATTAGAGGTTTCAAAGCTGCTAGAAAAAAGAGCCATCCAGCCTGTCCCCATCGACCAGATCGGATCAGGAACTTACTCAAGGTTATTTTTGGTACCAAAAAAGACAGGGGACTTCAGGCCCATTTTGGACCTCAGTTCATTGAATCGTTTAGTAAGAAGTCCAAATTCGAATGGTCACTCTTCAATCTATTCTTCCTTTGCTGGAAAAGATGCATGGATGTGCTCCATAGATCTCCAGGACGCTTACTATCACATTCCCATAGCTCAAGAGTCCAGGAGACATTTACGCTTCCGCCTCGAGTCAGTCATTTCCAATTCCGAGCACTGCCCTTTGGTCTCACCACAGCCCCCTGGGTGTTCACCAAGTGTCTGGCAGTGGTAACTGCTCACCTGGGAAGTCTGGGATTCCAGGTGTTTCCTTATCTAGACGACTGGCTCCTTACTGCCACCTCCGAGCATCTACTACTCCAAGCGCTCAGAGCCATGTTCACCTTGGGCGTTTCTTGGGGATCACGTTCAATTTGCAAAAATCTGTACTACAGCCATCTCAGCGTATTACTTTCATAGGCAGACTTAGACACAAAAGAATGCGCCTTTTACCGGCAGCAAGAATTCAGGTCTTACAAGATCAAGTCAAATCCTGTCTTCCCTACAAAGAGCCCCGCCCATCGGATCCTACAACTGTTGGGCTCGATGGCCGACCATACTTTTAGTTCCCTTGGCCAGACTTCACATGCGAATTTTACAATGGCTACTGTCGGTTCAATGGTCTTATCAGGAACTTCCCTTGAACCACTTAATCATAATCACGGAAAGTTGCCGTCGCGATCTGCATTGGTGGCTTCTCCAATCAAATCTCGACCAGGGCGACCTTTATACCTCAACGTCCGTTGCCACTGTGACTACGGACGCCTCCCAGGTAGGGTGGGGGGGGTCATTACCTGGACAGGTCGGTCCAAGGCACATGGCAGATCCAGGAAACGCATTTGCATATCAATGTCCTGGAGATGAGAGCGGTACTATTGGTACTCAAGCTCTCCATCACGCTCTCCCACAGGGCCCGATTACTATCCTATCCGACAACATGTCGGTGGTGTGGTACATAAACAAGCAAGGTGGAACCAGGTCTTACCCACTATGCAGAGAAGCCATGAGACTTTGGCACTGGGCGGTAGCTACCAACCACTTTCTAATGGCAACGCACATACCGGGGAAGTCCAATGTGATTGCGGACAGATTAAGCAGGACCATTCTTTTACCCCACGAGTGGTCCCTCAACCAGGGTATAGCTGCGAAAATCTTCGACAGATGGGGTCTTCCTTGCTGCGACCTGTTTGCCAGCCCTCACAATGCGAAATGCAGAGAGTTCTTCACACTGTTCCCTTCTCAGGGACAGATTCCCAGGACGCTCTGACTCACATTTGGCCCCGGTCTTCTCACGCCTTCCCTCCGCCCCTCCTACCGAGGGTGATACAGAAGGCCATTTACATGGAGAGCGAGATGATTTTGATTGCCCCGCACTGGCCTCGTCAAGTTTGGTTTCCTTTCCTACAGAGGCATGCGATAGAAGGTCCATGGTTTCTGGATCCGGTGCCAGACCTGTTGACTCATCAGTCAGGACGGCTTCATCCGTCTCTCAGGTCCCTGAAGTTGGCAGCATGGTTACTCCACTTCCATCCTTAGTCCGAGACAATGCTCTTTCGCCGGACGTGGTCCACATACTGTCTTCTTCTCATAAACCTTCCACCATCAAACTTTATTCCAGTAAATGGAAAAGGTTTGCCTTCTGGGCTCAAGAGCGGGGTATAGATCCTCTCACTGCACCAGTATCGGAGGTTCTGAATTTTCTGGCCTCCCTTTTTCAGTCGGGCTCTTCAGTTTCTACCATTAAGGTTCAGTTAGCGGCGATCTCTAATTTTCATGCTTCATTTGAACCTTTAATTGATGTCTCACAAACTTTGTAAGGCTTTCCTTAAAGGGGCTTGGCTCCTTAGGCCTCCTTTATCTCATCCTGTCCCCTCTTGGGATTTGAATATGGTTCTTGCTGCCCTAACTGCCCGTCCTTTCGAACCAGCTGCTACTTGTGATTTAAAATTTCTGTCTTGGAAAACGGCCTTTTTAGTAGCCATAACATCTGCTAGGCGAGTTTCAGAACTTCAAGCTCTTTGTTCTGATCCTCCCTATTTGATTTTTCACAAGCATAGAGTTTCATTGAAATTAAACCCTGCATTTATACCAAAAGTGGCCTCCTCTTTCTGTATTCAACAAACTATAGAACTCCCTGTCTTTTTCCCAGAATTCTCTAATAACGCAGAATATACTTTGCATCAATTGGAAGTACATAGACAACTGCATTTTTATTTGAATAGAACCGCTCAAACGCGGAAATCAAATCAATTATTTGTTTCCTTTGCAGTGAACAAATTGGGTCAACCAGTAACAAAAACCTCCATATCTAAATGGATTAAAGATTGTATCATTTTTATTTATTCACAGGCTAACAAAGACCTTCCCTTTCCAGTCAAGGCTCATTCTACCAGGGCAATGGCTACTTCCGTAGCTTTTCACTCCAAGTTATCAATAGATGATATTTGTGCTGCGGCAACCTGGACTTCTCCGCACACTTTCATTTCTCATTACAAATTGGATGTGGTTTCTCGAGGCAGAGCTTCCTTTGGTTCCACAGTTCTTAGGAGTGTGTTCCAATGAGCCACCCGGGATGTAGGTGCTAGGGACGCTGTCCCATCTGTTGTGAATGTAGGAGATAGGATCCCATTACATCTTTTAGTTATGTACTTACCATAACCCGGATGTATGGGATCCATCTCGCCACATTCATAAGTACCCCCTCCTTCCCCTTCCATTCGGATTTAGAGGAGCTGTAGTCTCTTTTTTCTTGGCGATCTTTCTTGAAGAACTTTAGTTGGTTATAGTGACTACTAATTTTTCTGTGTTTGCATGGATGTATGAAAGCGAACAAACAAGATCTGGGGAAGCAGGTGTAGTGCATCCTGGGATAGGGAGTAGCCCAGCCAATGAGAGACTTCGTGGTAGTGTATTAGTTGCCGAGTCGGAGCCGATGGATCGGCTCCGAACCCATCTGTTGTGAATGTAGGCGAGATGGATCCCATACATCCGAAGTTATGGTAAGTACATAACTAAAAGTTTCCCATCTACTCATCAAGGTTTCTTTTGAAGAGGGTTAGTGAGGAGCTCTGCCTAATGTAGATTGGAATCATGTTCCAGAGCATGGGAAGTCTCTGGGACAGGAATCTTTCACTCCAGCACGTCCTATTTATTGTTGTGGTGAGGTTTAGATCCCTGGAGTGTGTGGCTCGAGGGGATATGGTTTTCTTTAGGTGGAGCATGTCCATCAATTCTGGGTTGGACATGGTCTTGTATGTCAGGCAGAGATCACCTCTGAGTAGGCAGTATACAACCGAGTACAGCTAGAGTTTCTTCATTCGAGCTGCATAGGGCATCTGCTTGAGGCCAGTGATCCTCTTGGTGAGGTACTTTGTTGCAGGTGTCTTGTAAAGTACATCCCAAATGGGACATTGTACTCTATGATGGGTCTGATGAGTGATGCATAGAGGGGCCCAATTACCTTTTTCGATCTGGATGCAAACCCTTTTGTGATTAGGTGGGCCACATAGAAAGATTTTCTAACCACTTTGGCAATGTGATTATCAAAGGAGAGGTTACTATCTACTTGGGTCCCCAGATCCCTTATTACGTCTTCCATATTTAGGGGGCTACCACCTATGTGGTAGTTTGTGGGTACTTTGTTTTTTCCAAAGGGGATGACTATGCACTTTTTGGCATTTAGCTTGAGGCCATGGTTTTGACACCAGGTATCTGTCTCAGTGAGACCCTTTTGGAGGATGTCTATGTCAGCCGGAGAGTCAATTATAGCCCCTAGTTTGCATTCGTCTGTGAACTTGGTCAGCCATAGTCCTCCTTTGCTTGTCTGTACCTCTGAGAAGTATATGCCGAACAAGAGGGGTTCTAGGACTGAGCCCTGGGGAACGCCACTTGTAACCCATTTAGAGTCAGACCTAGCTCCCACAACTCTTACCATGTGGGTTCTGTCCGTGAGCCAGTTGGCAACCCATCTCGTGACATAGGGGATTATGTTCAGGCTGGTGAGCTTGTCTATAATACTTGAGTGGGAAATGGTGTCGAAGGCCTTTGCAAGGTCTAGGTAGGCTGTGTGGACCACCTTTCCCTCATCTATAACCTTGGTAACTGTCTCAAAAAAGTCCACTAGGTTTAGGCGGCATGATCTGCCCTTAACAAAGCCAAACTGGGTAGGGTCCAGTGTTTGGAGGTTTCCAATGGTCTGTTAATGAGATCCATGATGATGTGCTCCATAGCTTTGCAGACCAAGCTAGTCAGGCTTATAGGGCGATAGTTCCCGGGTCCGTTGTGGCTCCACCTTTGTGGAGTGGAATAACCGTTGCTGTGTGCCACTCTGCGGGCACATAGCCTGTGGAGAGGCTGAGTTTAAACAGTGTGTTTAGGTGAGGGGTTAGTTCATCGTTGAGCTCGTATAGGATGCAGCCTGGGACACCGTCCGGTCCCATTGATGCTGTGTTTTTGGCTTTGGAGAGGGCTGTTTTAACCTGAGTGTCTGTGATTTCAGGGGCACTACATTCTTCTGATATAGTTATGGGCCCTTTTGGGACTGAGGGGGGGGGGTGAAGTTTGCACTGAATCTGTCTGCCAGGATGTTGTCTATATCGGTCGGTTCAGTGTATTTTGTGCCATTCTGCACTAACTCCAAGCATATCTGAGAATTGCCACTTAGATTCTTGACATAGCTAAAGAATGCCTTGTGGTTATCTTTGGAGTCCATGGCAATTTTTCTTTAGAAGCTAGCCTTGGATGATTTTATGAGGGAACATAGTTTCTTGCCGATACTGATCAGGGATGTCTTCCCTTCTTGGAATTTTACTCTTTTCTGTACTAGTTTCCTCCATCTATTGTATAGCTTGTTTATGGCAGGGGTCCACCAGACTGGTTTCCTTTTCTTGGAGGAGTGAGTCTTGGTTTTGTTTGGGATAGCACGATCCATGAATTCTTGTAGGTGCCTGTAGAGTGCATTAGTAAAGGATTTTGCAGCTTGGACAGCGTTATACTTTCATATGGGGGCTTTGAAACTTCCCATCTTGGTCTTAAGTAAAGTGAAGTTTGCTTTTGAAAAAATGTTTACGGTGGTTTCTGTGACTGGGGGGGGGGGGGGTGGCGGAATGTGGATATCCAGAGTAATTAGTTTATGGTCACATCTAACCAGCGAGGGGTTGACCTCTCGTGTGGAACACCGGTCGCCCATGTTGGTGATGACCAGGTCCAATATGTTGTCACCTCTGGTGGGGGTGTTGACCAGTTGATCCAGGGCATTTGAGTTTATAAATTCTAGGAAATGTTGGGCAAGGAAGTTTGTACTTGAGTAGTTCTCCCAGTTAATGTTTGGGTAATTGAAATCACCCAATATCAGGGTGTTTGGTAGGACCTTTATGTTTCCCAGTGTTTCCAGGAATGCGGAGTGGGGGTCCTGGGACATGTTGGGTGATCTGTAGCAAGCTATAATTTGAGTAGCAGTTTTGCCCATTGTTAGTTGCACGTGGATGATCTCTGAAGCATCGTGCTGTGCCACTAACCTGGAGGTGTGGGTATCCTTGATGAATATGGATACTCCCCCGCCTTTTGTATTTCGGTCTGGTTTTGTGGCCAAAATGTATGGTATGAGTTGTAGCGTGGTAGTGCTGGGGTGCTCTCTGGAGCCTTAAACCAGGTTTCTGTTACTGCACATATATCAATTTTCTCCATACTGAGGAGTGCCTCGTGTGTGTGCATTTTGAGGTTTAGACTTCTGGCATTGAGTAGCATTACCCTCAGTTTTTTGTTACTTGTGCTATTTACAGCGGTGGGTTTATCTTTTGATCCTTGCCTAAAAAAGGCACTATGGGGTGGCAAGAGCCTTGGCCAGTATTCAAAAGCCGAAGGGTGACAGGTGCAAGCCATCTCTAGTGAAGCAGAGTGGCTTGTCGAGCATGTCATCCCAGGCTGACAGACACTGGATCCTTTTTGAATGACACCAGAAGCTTAGCCAGTTGTTGAAATTGATAATTTTTTCTCTATACAGTGGTATTCTTGGTGAGGGCAGGATGCTACTCAGGGTCATACCTGCCTGAGCTACGTGATCAGAGAGCTCCTCCATGTTCTTTTCATGTAGTCCAGGGAGGTATGGCTCAGGTCATTCACACCAACATGGACAATGACAGAGTCATATTTGTACTTGTTCTGGAGTGACCTGAGTGCTTGTGTTATGTGGCGGATCCTGACAGGCAGCTAACAGTAACCTTCTCCTTGTTCAGCCTAGTGAGTGGGACGTCAGTGTGCCTGACTCTAGAGTCACCTATTACTAGTGTGTTGGGTATGTTATTTTGCCTTAAGGGCTGTGATTGTGTGGCCCACCGTTTTGTGAAGTATGTGTTTCATGGTTTGTGTTGGGGGGGGTGGAGGATGCTTGGATGTCTGCTTTGGATGTCTCTGTTGCTTCTGCAGATTTTTATTTAGAGCCTCCGAGTATGTTTTTGTGTATTTATGTGCGTTTTTTGCCAGTGCTGGTTTCATAGGTCTGTGTGAGACTGGTGGTGTGATGCAAGTAATTCCCTTCTCCTCTTGACTGCCTGGTCCAGTCTTGGGTTGAGAGAGCTTAGTCTCCAGTTTGGCTGTATAATTGCATCTCTCGCATGTATTAGTGTTTGGTGGAAGGAGGAGAGGGTTGTCTGTGTACATGAGGCAATTGTAAAATTGCCTCAAAATGCCCAGATTCACCAGTTGGACCGGCGAGTACACCTGAAACTGCCCTTTGGACATGCCTGGATAGGTACAGTGAACTGTTTTACTGATTGGCTGGTAAGGTCGAATAGAGAGCCTTGTCCTTCTCTACAGTATGGGGGGGGGGGGTCTAGTGCTAAGGTTTATTAGTGCTTGCTATGAGTTTTGAGCAAGTGCCGGTATGAGAAGTGAATGGTTTGAGTGCTTAAGTTGAAAGTTTGTCTAGTTCCAAGGGAAAAATTGAAGAGTAGACTTTGTGTAGCCGGGAATAGTTATATCGTAGCTACCCGGCACGCAAAACCGTGCAAATGCGGGTTTTATAGCAGGGAAATGAAAGAGATAGAAATTAGCCCAAAATGGCCAATAAACTACTAATTTCTGGGCTGAAACCACTCCGCCAGGGACAAATAGGCTGCTCAAAGCTCCCTCCCTCACAGTGAACAGAGAAACTTCCTTCTATCCAAGTAAGGTATGGGCAAACACAGAAACTTGTAACACAGCCCTGAATTCAGCATTAACCTGAAAACTGGACTATACTAGCTTAGAAAGGCGGGAAAACAAGTAATTTTTTTTTTGTTTTTTTTCAGAAAATAAAGCAGATACAATTAAAAAAAACACTTTAAATGCATAGAAATGGCTATCACACTTGAGTGTGTAGCCTACAACAGTTAAAAAGGTAATTTAAACACAAAAATGACTTTGTTAAAGTGCAGGCAGTAAAATAAGTACAATATGTAGCTGAAACAAGCTTTTTAAATCACAGAAACTCTAGAAAATTGGCGTTTTAGGTGGAATTAGCTAAAGGCAGCAAGAAAATGCAGAAAAATTATAATCACTCCAAAGTCTCTCTTTTGTCTCTCTGCTGCTGTAGAACTCTGCAGGGCACCAGGCAGGAGCTTGCTGAGCTGTATACTAGTGTACTAGTATATTAGTTTAAGGGTGTGCACACTTATGCAACCAGCTTATTGTATATTTTTTATATTTTTCCCTTAACAGATTTGTTTGTTTTTCAATTGAATTGTACAGGTTATAGGTCACATTAAAGGTGGGAAAAGTTTTTAAATTATTTATTGTGGTCTCATTTTTTTATATCACAAAAACCTGGCATTTTAACAGGGGTGTGTACACATTTTATATCCACTGTATATGTCCAAATGGAAAAAAAATTTCTGTCTGGTGCCATGCTTATAACCAGGAACCTTTTTAGTGGGTTCTGGTTCTCTTATTAGCGTGAATTGCTCCAGTCTGACGTGGTGTGGCCTATTCTTCTATAAAGGCCTATTTGTCAGCTGTTTCTGCCTGTCTGCCATTGAATCTTCCTTTGGCTTCTTGTTTTGAGGTCAGACAGTTTCTTAAAGATGTCCAGCATCTTAGGCCCCCAAGGAAGCCTATTTCTTCTTCTTGGGACCTTAATTTTCTCTTGGAAAAATTGGCCCAGGCTTCTTTTGAGCCAGCAATTTTAGCTTCTCTGCAGCAGCACTGTACCTGTAAGACTGTTGCTTGCTATTACTTCTGTTTGGAGAATTTCTGAGGTTCAGGCTCTAATGGCCCATACCTCCTTTTTTTGTTGTTTTTTTTTCACAGGGACAGTGTCCCTTTGTACTAATTATTCTTTTATGCCCAAGGTCATCAACAAGTTGTCTTTGAATTAGACAGTACAGCTCCCTTCCTTTTTTCATTCCACTCAGTCTGCTATTGAGAGGGTCCCGCATATCTTGGATTTGCATAGACAGCTCAGGTATTATATGGATAAAATTAAGGCCATTGATAAGTCTGACCACCTTTTTTGTTTCTTTTCATCCCAGGACTTTAGGTTTGGCTGTTTCTAAGCAAACAATCTCCTCCTGGATATCTAAGGCGATTTCCTTTTGTTGTTCTTTTAATGGCAGGTGTCGGTCTACTTCTATTAGAGCTCATTCCACTAGGGCTATTGCCTCTTCCTGTGCTTTCTTCAAGGGTTTGGACACCACTTCCATTCTTGAGGCTGCTTCTTGGTCTTCAGTGCATATTTTTACTAAGCATTATAAACTTTATTTAGTTTCTAGGGATAGAGCAGATTTTGCTAGGGCCATCCTGCTTAGGTTTATTGAGGGATGTTCCCAGCCATCCACCTCCCACTCCCTTTCATAAGCTTTTGTACTTTTCTGATGGCTAAGGGTACTGCAACAGTGGTATGGAGGGATGTAGTATAGTTGTGTAAAATCTAACCATAACTGTAGATGTCCTTCTCTTAACCATTGCAGTATTCGGTCCCTTCCTCCTTCCCCTTTTTTCTTTTTGGTCTTTGATTTGGTTGCCCTTCTGGCTGGAGGTCTCTGCTTTTAATTCTGCATTTTCTCCTCTTGGATGTGCATAGCCTCTTTTGTCCTGTGCAGACTATTCTGTACTGGAGGAATTCAGTTCTGGGTATCTGCATCCATACCTCACTTTTATGCCCTACTCCTGTATGGGAAGCATACATGTGAAATATGGTGCATTCACGATCTAAAGACTTTGGTATACTGACCTGACATTGGCTTTCCTTGGCAGGAGATCCCTATGGTTAAGAATAATATCTATGTTTGTATTTGTGTGAGTGCTGGGATATGTTTTGGATTACCTGTGACACTAAATTTGGATTAAGTGGGTTATTGGAGAATGAATGAATAAATTCAGTTCTGCTGTCTCCGTTTTCTGCTTTTCTATAATTTTTTTCACACACAATGTTTTCCCTTTACTACTTCCACTTTCTGGTACAGTCTCTGAATTTCCTTGCAGATAGCTTTAAATAACAGGTGACATATTTCTATACAGCTGTGTTTTGCATTATAATTCAACAGGAGCAGCTGTATTATAGATGATAAAGTTAAACTTTATCCTGTAAAACTCGGTCTGTGTTGTGTTTTTGATGATTCAATTTGTCTAGTCTGCACGGGCTTTCTTTATGCCTTACCCATAGAGTATTGGGGTATCAGCCAGGATTTTGTATGCAGTAACAATGCTTGCTGAGTTAACAAGTTTAAACTGTTTCTTCAATGTAAAGACATTTATTTATTAGTTTCAGTGGTAACAGATCTCACATAATCAACCTTGTGTACTTTTCTTTCAGGCAGCAGTCTCTTCCTACCAGGAAGTAAATGCAGTTTTGAAGTGTTGCAGTGCAGTTCATCTTTTCCCAAATAATTGGTTACAAAACTGTGTCCACACTGAATTTGAGTCACTAGTTTTGCAATTTGCCACTATTACAGTTCTTTAGACTTTATTTGCATTACTGCTGCAGGTCTAGGGCAATACAGTTGTATGTATATATATATATATATATATATATATATATATATATATATATATATATATATATATATTAAAGTTTGGAGGAACTTGTTAGAAACTGGATTCATATCTTAGGAGCTGTTCTGTTTGTTGCCTTTGTTAAAAATAAAAATAATGATTTATTCCATTACTCCTAATATATTTTAAGCATTCTTATTGTTTGTTTTGTTTGGTCAACCTTAACAGGACATCTTTCGATCAATGACATTTCTGAATCTCGACTCAGCAGGTTACGTGGAGTTCTACACAGCTACATTCCCAGAGAACTTTTGAAAGAAGACCGTGTTTGCATCACTAACATTGATGGGAGAATGTGGGGGGAAGTTAACAGGGACAACTTTGACAGGGTATGTGGAAAACGACTAATATCTTTGAAGAATGTTTTCAGTTGTGGTATGAATTTTCTAGTTTTAAGATGTTTTACTGACTTCAAGACAGGTGGATCACTGTAAAATCTAGAAAGAACCCTGAGTTCATCATATATGTCTCAGCCAATCCCCCTATTCACTGGCCTTCCCCTGAAAGAGTATTTTTTTGTTATGCATGCACTGTTATAGCAAATTAATGTCTTTCTCAGGGATGGTCACTGTAATAATAAATCTTAATGTTTGTAATGTTTGAGATTAAATACGGAGATATGTTTGTCTTCACTGCCCTGAAATTCCAAAAGAAGTGGCTTCCTTCCATACAGACGCCAAAACGTTTTTGTGTTGGAGTGCACTGGTATGTTTTATGTTGAGTGACTTTCTTTTGTACCTTATGTTTGGACACTTTCTCTTCAGTTGTTGTCATTGTTTTCAGGTGTTGCACATATCCTACTTTCCTGAAGAAAAAAATATACTGCAGTTAGTTAAACAGCAAACAGCCAATAAAGTAACATTTTTCCAAAGAAGTTCACATTTCTGTACTTCCAGTTACTTGTGACGGCTAAATGGATGCTATAGCCATATGTAGAGCATGTAAGGGCCTTGTGTAAAAAAAAATAATGGCCATGTGTAGAGCATGTAAGGGCCTCATGTTAAAACAATCCCCATTGAAAAGATGATGGTGCCACACTCCCAACTCACTTGGCTGTCACCCGTGGGAAAAGGTGGACTAGATGGCTTTCATCTTGAAGAATTAATGTGTCTGTAGGGCAGTTGGGAGGAAGGGCTGGATGGTCAACTACAGTGGGGTGTGGTAGAGTAGAATACGGTTTGTGAGTCTACCCAAATACTGTAATTTACTGTTAAATTGATTCTCCAAGACGTGCAATCAATTGTGGGCAAATATAGTTACTGTAAGAGCAGATCTTTGCATAGTAGTTAATTTAACAGTAAAGATACCATCATGTTGTTCTCTGGATACTTTTATGTGGACTTTCTCTTATTTGCTATATGTACTGTATTAGATTTCAAGAAGTACTCCAGCAATGTCATATCTCATTATATTGATGGTAATATGATATTCTATGAGTTCTCAGAATATTATATAACTTTTATATTTTTAAGTGGCCACAAGTTCTTTTACACCTCTGTATCAGATGAAAAAAATAGGTACATGTGCAATCCAGTCATACAATAAACTTGCAAGTTAATCAGCATTTAAATGTATGTCTGTAGCTGGTGCACCATAATTTTAATTTTAATGCAGTGCAATGCAAGTCTTTTTTTAACAATCCTTGCTCTTTTGTTTGGTGTGCTGCTTTACCCTCCGGTTCCCTAAGCACCTTACAGATGCAAAATAGCATACATCTCTGGGGTCTTGGACACATTTACGTGAATGTTTAATGCCTCATGCCTGGAGTCATCAGTGCCTTTCTCTGTTCTGATGACATAACTTCCCCAGGTTAGGTGACAGACAAGACTGGGAACCACTTCTGCTTTAAAAGAAGGTAGGATTTCTGTTTGGTTGGAGTTTAGCCATCCCCTGTTACTGACGTATGTTTGAAGCCATAGTCAGCAGTGATGGCAGTGAGTCATGGCCTGTGGGCCCCTGTCTTGAGGAGGTACTGTTACAGAAGGCTCAGGGAAGTATCATGTTATTATGAGACCTTTTCATGAGTCTTGCACAAAAAGGTGGAAACGTTTTAAAACTAACTACAAAAGTATATTTGAAGAGGGAAACAGAAGGCATAAAAGAAAGAAAGAAAAGGAATAGGAATAGAAATTTGATGAAGGAGATGAAGCATTAAAATATAATGCTCACTGCATGACTATCTCAAATTCGTCTCCTAAGTGACATTATTTGAGTTTGGTAACTGGAAAAGTGAACAACCTGTTTTCAAAATAGTCATCCAGTTCCTTCTTAAATATTTCTAGGCCATTCTAATCCTCAGGAGAAGACAGTTCCAAGATCTGCTTGCTCTTCTGTGGAAAGCCCCACTTCCTAAAAAAGTCTTATATGCTTGGGAGGGAACAAGCAAGCCAAAATTTCTAGCCCCTGGGTGGTTAGTCCTGAACTCAATACCTAAAGTAAACACCATGATATCATCTGCAAAACATTTATAAACTAAAATTAGGTCACCCCACAATAACTTGTAGCTAGCTGAATACAGTGATACCTCTATCATCGTATCCAAATAATGTAATTGATTAACCCTTCTAATCTGTCTAGTGAAAAATCTCTGGATTATTTGTAAGCTTTGTGTCTGACCTAAATTATACACACAAGCCAAAGGTCTACAAACAGCCTTATAAAGTGGAAGTAAAACCCTTTTATCCCTACTAGTACTACTACTTAAAGTGCCCTTATTACAGAAAAAATATTTTAACAGCCATATTTAGATTGCCCTCATAGGTCAAATATCTGTCCAAAATAATTCCTAAATCCCTTATGTTGTTATTATCATTTAATAAGAAATCCAGGATAATAAATTAAGGCGCTAACAACTCATTTCATCTCATATGGAAGAAATAGGTTCATATGTGTAGGTTCATAGGTGTATACTAGGCAAACAATCACTGGGGCCCTTTTAAGCCTAGCCAAGCATCCCAAATGTATCCTGCAAATTCATGTGCTGACTTTTGTAATTCTAGCCAGGCTTACTAATTGTGTCCTGCAAATGTATGTGTCTTATAGGTTATTTTAAGGGGTACAAGGAAGCTAGGGCAATATTTACAGGCTTGCCACTGCACGTTATATACATAAGGCAGTAGACCAGGGGTATATTTCCAATTTCCCATCCACTGGCCCAGGTTTCTGTTGAATAGGGTTAAGGAAGAGCACTGCTTCACATGGATGAGAAGCCTGTTCCAGAGCGGGGGATTAAACAAAGTTGTGTACAGTTACCACTTAGAGGTATTTATTTATGCAAATGTAGAATTATCTAGGATAACTGACGACAACCTAGAGGAAGCTAGTTTCAAACTTACAACAGCAACCTATGTCTACACAAGAGTCCAGTATCCTACTTGCCTAGCTATATGAGTTATTAGTTCCATTATTTATTTTCTGGTTTTCTTAACATTAAATTCTATTGATTTATTCTTATTGGTTTCATTATTTATTTTCCTGGTTTTCTTAACATTAAATTCCATTGATTTATTCTTATTAGTTCCATTATTTATTTTCTTGGTTTTCTTAACATTAAATTCCATTGATTTATTCTTAGACCACAACAGTAATTTATCTGTCAACCTCTGAATTATAACTAAATCCTTTGCTAAATTCACAATCAATTCAATTTTGTAGTCATCAGCAAATTTACTAACCCAAACTCCAACCTCTGCCAGAAACTCTGACATAAACAAAATATGCCCCAGAACTGACTCCTGAGGGACCCCCAGCAGTGATTACTGACTCCTCTGAAAGAACTTTTCTGATGTTAGCTCTAATTGTTCTAGATGTGATACAGTTAGTAATCCACCTTATGATTAAATGAATTACCTTAATATCATGCACAGTCTTAATAATCTCACTATGTGGAAAAGAGTCAAATGCTCTGGAAAGATCCAAATATACTACAGTCACTGGCAGAGCCATGTCCACTGCTTCCCATGCATTCTGATATAAAATGTATTAAATTTGACATACAAGATCTACCCGTTCTAAATCCATGTTGAAAAATATCCAAATCAGAATGAATCCCCTCATTAATTTTACAAAGACCTGCTCATAACATCTACCAGTAATGCATGTCAAACTCACTGGGTGGTAAATTATGAACAGGACTCTTGTTTCCCACCTTTTATAAAGGAGCAACAATGGCCGACTTCAAAATTTGAGGAACAGAACCGGATTGCAAGTTCTGCTGATTTAGCCACTGATTAAAAGATACCAGTGGTTTATAAATACTAGATAGAAAAAAACATTTAGGTTATCAGGTCCAGGTGAAGAAGCAGACTTTATAGTTCTTAATGTTTTTTCCTTCTCATCCACTGAGATATTAAGACAGGAATCAGAGCACCATTGAACAACCTAATTATTCAAAACTGTGTTTTTTGACAAAAGTGAAAACTTTTCAGCAAGTATCTATGCTAATAATTTGGGGTCAGAAATCAGACCTTCATCCTTCCTCACACCATTGATGTCTTGAGATTTTCTATAACTCCTTATGGGTTTAAAAAGATCTTTATTATTACCTACTGTGTGAGTAGCCAAATTTAATGTATTTGTATTTCTAGTATTCTTCACTAACCTATGATACATCATCATAAATGTTTTATATTTGTTTGCATTACAGAGTAGGCAGTCGTATGGAAATATTTATTGCAGAAAAATATGTTGTAAGAGATAAAATAAGTTAATATGAGTATGATTTTTATATCAATATTATCCAGAAGAAAATCTTGTTTGAATACAGATATAATGGATATTGGTATGTTTATATTTTCTGGGAGTGCACCAAAAATAATTTCTAGTCACTCCATCAACTACAACTTGATATTTCAACATTATCACAACAGTAGCATAATAACAATATATTAAAACTGAAGTATGTCATCCTTTAGCTGGGCTCTTATGCTAGTACTGCATATTTTTATCAAGTACTATTGGAGCATAGATATACTAACTGACAGTATTATAGACTGAGACCACCATTCATGTTGCCTAATTTGCTTCCCTCTGTACACTCACCTACCACAAATCTGAGGACTTATTTAATGGTTGATAACCTGTGCTTTAGCTTCAAATCCAAGAGCAAGCTGCTGTTACTTTATGACATTAAAACTGTAAAGATGTGTCCCGAATTATCTTGACAACATAGTAAAGGGGCTTAATATTGGTTGCCGTGATAACCTGGATTTGATGTATTTTTATTGTAAAATTGTTATGAAACCAGTTTTAAAATAAAAATATATATTTCTCTTGTCTAGGGTGCCATCAGAGTAATTGTTTGATAAGCATAGTGACTGTACTAGCCAATCAAGTATCAGTGGTGTGCAGAGAAGGTGACTGTTTTTTTTTTTGGCGTAGGGATTATGAGACATGCAGTATGAGAAAGCAGCACTGTCAAAAAATATGTGTTTTGTCGACTGGCAGCCTATGTGTCTGACAGCAGCAGAATAAAATACATTACTATATATCGATAGTGTCCCATGACCATTAGAATATGCCAGGCTGCCAAGCTGTGTTAGATTCATTTGCCTTTAGGTGTACAATGTAATGTCTGCTCAAGATGGTAGAATGTGTCTCATATCAAAAATTTCTCTTTATTGTGTTATTGTTACAGAAGAAGTAAAAAAAAAATAAAAATCACCATCAGTGCAACATTTGTGTTACTGCATGATGACTATCTAAGTTCTGTATATAGACAGCAACAGTGTGCTGCTATGTAAATCAAAACTGAAATGCAGTAAAAATCCTTAGGAGTAAAATGGCATTCTTAACTGTGTCTTTTTATTCAAGTATCTTATTAGAATTCATTGGTTTCATATATATATATATATATATATATATATGTATATATATATATGTGTATATATATATATATATATATATATATATATATATATTATGTATATATAGAGAGAGACATATACATACATATATATATTTTATATGTATATATATATATATATATATATATATATTTATTTATTTATATATATATATATATATATATATATACACACACACACACACACACACACACACACACACACACACACACACACAGGCAACTGCATTAGGGTAATTGACATATACAGCTAATACATTAGCCTATGACCTACTCTTCTATCCCAAGGGGATTGTGGGGAAGAGATCACTTATCAGTAAAGAAACACAGTTCTGTCAGCCTTTCTAAGTCCGTAACCATTAAGCAACTAAAAATGGACAGAAAACCTGCCATTTGTACATAAACGTGACTACAGCTATAGATTTATAAATTCATAGACTGTTGCTAAGCTAATGACCTGGGGGGGCCTTTAAAGGCCTAGCCAAATTTTCCTGAAAGAATGATGATGTCCTGTATCCAAACAGGACATTAAGGACCAGGCATTTATAACCTACATTTGTCTGTAAGGGACATGGGTACCAGGCCTGGTGTAAATTTCCTATTCCCCATCCACTGGTCTAGGTTGTGCTTAAACTGGGTAATAGACAAACTCAGCTTTACATGGATGGGAAGCCTGTTCCATAGAATGGGCAGTTTCTGGGACACATATCTGTCTCTTCAATATGTTCTGTTTAAGTCACAGACAAAATTTAGTTCCCTAGACATTGTATTTCTGGTACTGTTTGACTTACAGATATGTAGGAGATTTATAAGTGTGGGGTTTACAGTTGCCTTGTAAGCCAAGCATAGATTATTCTTCAGGAATCTATAGAAGACTGAGTAGAGGGAAAGAGCTTTAAGGCACTCTGCATAAGGCAGGTTTGTTATGCCTTGTATTCCTTTTGTAAGGAACATTTGAGGTTGCTCTAGTTGCTGAATATCCCTGGTCAGGTACATACCAAAGGGACCACTGAACTCTGTGCTTGATCTGATAGTGGTGGAGTACAATGAGATAATGACCTCTTTGGACCTAGATGCCATGCACTTTCTTATAAGTTGTGTAACATAAAAGGATTTCCTCACTGCTGTGGCCACATGGTGGTCGAAGGTGAGGCTGCTGCCTACATGTGTACCTGGATCCTTGACCACTGGATTGACTCTTAGGGGTGCATTAGAAGTTTTGGCTTTTTTAGCCAGTCCTGGGAACAGGAGAATTTTAATCTCTAAAGAGGGAAACTACATGGATCTGCACATGGGCCACGACATTTTAGCTGCTGTTTTATAGATAGTTATTGAAATTCAGGATTTGGTTGCCTGCTTTGGATTTTTGGACTTTTCACCAGTAAGCACTAAACTAGCTGTCCTTGTTGGTCATTTTAAGTCTGACCAATTTCCCTCAAAGGTGAGAATCCTATATTTGTAAGGTAAACACCTTAACCGTTATGCTAATCTCTAACCCCTTACCTTTTCTTAAAGAAAAACTTCACCTTAGAATTAAAAAAACATGTTTTTTTATTGTATCTTTGTTTTCAGAGCTGTTTTAATGCCTCAAAATCACCCGAAGTGCTTCTTTTACATTTTTAAGGTATTTCCCACTAAATGGTGGATAATGGGGCCTGCATTGGTAATGTGGTCTTGTTTTCTTGCTTTCATTCCTTCTTCCCAGAATACTTTTTAAAGTCCTGTTTATGTGAGTCATGCTAGACATAAGGAAGTGGTGTTGTTTTCTCATGCCATTAAGATAGAATGGCAGGACTGTGAAGCAGTGTCATCTAACCAGGGCCGGCCTTAGCTGAAATGGCACCCTAGGCGAAGTAGTGCTGTGGCGCCCCTTAAGCCCCACCCACACCATTCTCAAGTAATGCCCCTATGTGAGCCACGCCCATATGTAGGTCACTCCCACAAAAGCCACTCCAGTCTGTCTCCCTTCACCATGTTGGTGAATTAACACTGGCTACTCATTTCTTACTTCTCTGGTCAACTACGGCTAATTAGTGCTAGTTTGTCTCTGCTGTACTCAAGATTGCACCCCTCCAAAAAAATTCACAATTTTTCCTACCAAGATGTAGCAACCCAGCCGAAAGGAGTTCTAAATGTATTTCAGCCAGCATTCTGTATGGTGCTACTACTGCCCTCGCATTTTGTTCTGATGTGCCAAGTCAGGTGTGACCAACAACCTTCTTTTCCTGCTCATTTACCATCAGTTCCACTCACACACACACACACACACACACACACACACACACACACACACACACACACACACACACACCACCTTACTACCCAGCTATTCAGCCAAATTATTTGCTAGACTCTTCCCTCCATCTTCCACTGATGTACCTTTTGTTGTGTTATCAGTAAAGACACTGATCCAGTTACTTACTCCTTCAGATATATCTAACAGAAATAGAGTGAACAAGATCTAGGACTGACCCCAGTGGTACCCCCCTATTAACTAATTCCGGACACTGTCTATTTTAGTACAACTCTATATCCTACCAAACATGTAACTATCCAGTTTCTCAGCCTTGGTCCTACCTCCAACTGTCATAGCCTTCAGTGTGGCTAGGAGTCAGAGATCTTGCTGAAGTCTGCATACACTACACTTATCGTTAATACTATAAACCAGTATACTCTATACTATTATATAAAAGTATATACTAGTAGCCATATTACCTCCTCTAACCAACATTTTAGAAAAAATGTATAGATTCACAGCTACTGGACAATCTAGTAAGCAACAACCTTCTAACCAACTCCCAACATGGTTTTCAACCCTGGCACAGCACCACAACTGCTCTTACATAAGTTTTCCTAACACAATTAACCAACTCAGAAAGAAGGGGCAAGTTGCTTCATCCTTCTTCCTACATGTGTCTAAGGCATTCAACACCACTGACCACCAAAAGCTCCTCAATGAACTCTGATCCCTAAACCTTACCCAAACAGCTCTCTCATGGTATCACAACTACCTATCTGACTGACAACAAATGGTTTAGTGGCAAAACAAACTCTCTAGCCTACTACCTGCCTCATTTGGTGTCCCACAAAGTTCAGTCCTTGGACCATTACTCCTTACCATCTTTATCAAAAAACTTCATACTGCCACTCACCTAGCCACTATCGTTCAATATGCAGATGATTCCTTGCTCATCTGTGCTGCTCCCTCCCTTCCAGAATTCCAAGAAATAACCCAAAAATCCTTCTTAA
>NC_056744.1:1165184029-1165296529 GCF_019279795.1 Protopterus annectens
AGTACCTGACAGAGTAAACTACAGATTTATCTCGGTCTGTGGTATGTCATGCAGGTGGAGACAAATTCCTCTGAAAGTATATGAAAAGTTAAGCTTAAAAAAAAGTAGGCGGGCTTCCTTTCCTTTGATTCCAAGGCAAGGAAATGAAAGTTTTAAAAAGTACGTCAGTCTCTGGTACCTACACAATACTGGAACCATATTGCATGGAAAAAAGAATCCTAAGGATTGATTTAAACTGTAGTAGAGGGCAGAGTTTTCTTTTAAGTTGGTGAGTGAAACTCCTGTTTATGAGGTCTTGATTAACTAAGATCAAGAAATTAATATTGGTTGAAATTGTCTGTTTATATATATATATATATATATATATATATATATATATATATATATGTATGTGTGTATATATATATATATATATATATATATATATATGTATATATATATATATATATATATATATGTATGTGTGTGTATATATATATATATATATATATCTGTGTGTGTATAAAAAATATTTGCCCCCTTCCTGATTTCTTATTTTTTCTGCATGTTTGTCACACTTAAATGTTTCAGATCATCAAACAAACATAAATATTAGACAGATAACTCAAGTAAACACAAAATGCAGTTTTTACTTGATGATTTTATTTATTAAGGAAAAAAAACTATTCAAACCTACATGGTCCTATGTGAAAAAGTAATTGCCCCCTAAACATAATAACTGGATGTTCTTCGTGTTTCACTGTTGCAGTCATAACTGTAGGGTGATCCTGCCGGCAGGCAGCCCAAGGTCGGCCAGAATTCCAAAGTCTGGGTCCGGTGTCGGCTGTACCAGCAAGTACCCTGACGTCAGAACGCAGAGGTATAAAGCCGTTAGCCGACGCCATCTTCTCGAGTCTTTCTTGCCGTGCGGTGGAAAGCAGCTCGCAAGTCGTTGGTTGGCGCATTCAGGACAACGTGCTTTGATTGTCGTCGGTCCGAAGTTTTCACTTCTCTTCTCAAGCTAAGTACCCCGTTGGGGAATCTTTTTCTTGCTCCTCCGATGTCAGAAAAAGTTAATAATTGTATATCGTGTGGAAAACAAATACCTCATAAAGATTTCCACTCTTACTGTCTACCTTGCTTAGGCCCTGATCACGACGTTTCTTGCTGTCGATTCTGTGCCAGGTTTAATTCTCGCACTATCAAGCGTAGGTACGATTGGGCCTTGAATTATTTCGTTAGACGATTCAATTACAGGATGTCGTCGGATACCTTACCGACAACCGGAATCCAAAAGAAACGCAAGGATAGGCCTCAGAGGTCCAAACAGGATACTTTGCAGTCGGAGCCAGCTTCGGGTACGGCGGTCGTCAGTGAGGCGCTTTTGCAGCCCCTGTCGTCCGCCACTTCGGAACCGATGGCCGACACGGACTCCCATGGGGAGCCATCTAGGCCTACTATTTTATCTGCTGCAGGACCTTCGGACGTCGCTCCTTCAGATGGGTCCGGAACCACTGTGCAGGTATCGGATTCTGAGGGGGTTTTCAGGCCTTCTCATATCACTATTTCTACAAAGGCAAAGTCAAAGACTCCTGTTAAGCCAAGGGTTTCTTCTCAAGCTGCTTCGGATACAGCTCCTAAGACCCAGAAGCAATTACTACGGATGGCTGAGGATTTGCTTACAATGATTAGGGGTTCTCACCCTCCTCCTGAAAAAAGGCCTAGACAGGATTTACCTTATGATTCCTCTGATCAGGCTTCTGTATCTTCTGTCTCTTCCTCTGACCAGGATTATTCTTTTCCTCTTTATGAGGATTCTGATGCAGAGGACTCTATTCCCTCTGCTTCTCCCCCTGAAGATTTCTCTTTTGGGGAAACCTTACATGAGATGCGAGAGCATTTTCATTGAGAAGGCCAGGATTACTCTGCTTCCAAGAAGAGACTTAGGGAATTTCTCCTTCTCCCTCAACACAGGCTTTTAGCTATTCCTCTTGTACTTGATATTGTGGATGATGCTTTCTCTGAAGCTAACCTGAATCCTGATTCCTTGCCGCCTGCTCCTTCTAAGCCTGATAGATTTTACAGAGTCCCTGATTCCCATCAATTTTTATTTAAGAACCCTTCTGCAGATCCTGAAACTCTTTCTCAGGGTTCTAAAGCAGCTAAGGCCGCTTCATCTAAAAATCCTATTCCCTCTGAAAAGGATTCTCGTGCCTTGGACAGGTGGGGCAAAAAGGTTTATACTTCTGCTACCCTTTCTATTAGAGCTTTAAATTGCCAGTTTCACATGTTCAAGTATCAGCAATTTCTTTTGTCTGTTTTAAAGCAAAGGCTTTCTACCTTTCCTGCATGTGCAGAGGACAAGGAGTTACAGGATGTATTGCATGCCACTGAACAGGTTAGCAAGCATAGTTTACATTGTGGTTTTGATGCCCTGGAAGCTTCTTGCAGGACCACAGCCTCTGGTACTGTTATCAGGAGACATGCTTGGCTTCGTGAACAGAATTTACCTGAGCAGGTTAAGGCTAAACTGTTAGATGCCCCTGTTCAGCATGATGTTTTATTTGGATCCAAGGCTGTGGAGGTTATTAAAAAGATGGAAGAAAAAGCAAAATCTATGCAGACTGTGAAAGATTTCTTACAGGTTCAGCCTCCTAGATTTTCTAGGAATTGGCCCTCCAAAAATTGGTCCTTTCCCATGTCTGACAGGCCTCAAAGGGGAAGATATAGACGCTCCAGGGGTCGAGCTCAGGCACAGGCCTCTTACAGGTCCAGACAATGGTCTGCTTCATCACCCAGAAGGGGTGAAGACAGATCTCAATCACAAAGGAAGCAGACCCAATGACTCCCTCTGCTGGGCTACAGGTCCTCTTTGCCTGGATGCCCCTCTCGGAGGAAAACTTTCTCTTTTCTACCAAAATTTGACTCAGATTACCCAGGACAAATGGGTTTTGGACGTGATTTTAAAAGGTTACAAATTCCACTTTCACACTCTGCCAAGGTCTGTTGGCTGGCCAGATCTGCCAAAACATCAGTGGTCAGAGGCCTTAAATCAAGTGGACGCCTTATTGGCCATGAGAGCCATAGAGCCTGTCCCACCTACAGAGATGGGAAAAGGTTTTTACTCAAGACTATTTCTGGTTCCAAGAAAGCAAAATTCATGGAGACCGATTCTGGACCTTTCGGTATTAAACACCTTCCTGGAAATTCCAACATTCAAGATGCTTACTTTACAACAACTTCTTCCAATGCTCTCCCAGGATGCTTGGATGGTGACATTGGACTTGAAAGAAGCCTACCTACACATTCCCATCAGGCAGGAACGCAGGAAATTCCTCAGGTTCAAGGCAGGTTTGAGGCACTTTCAATTCTCTGTACTGCCCTTTGGTTTATCTACTGCGCCCAGAGTCTTTACCAAGTGCCTGGCTCCAGTACTGGCTTATTGCAGACTCCAAGGGATCCAAATTTACCCCTACCTGGACGACTGCCTGATTCAGGCGGACAGCAAACACCTTTTACTTCAGCATCTGCATTTTGTTCAATGTCTTCTCCTTATTCTGGGATTTTCAGTGAACACAAAAAAGTCACATTTGATCCCCTCTCAGCAAATGACCTTTTTGGGAGCTCTTCTGGACACAAACTTGCAAAGGGCTTTCCTCACTCCAGAAAAACAATTACAGCTGGCCTCAATTTTCAAAACCTTGGCTACTTTAACTCAGCTCACTGCAAGGAAATTCCTGCAGGCATTGGGCTACATGGCTTCTTGCATTCTTTTGATTCCAAATGCAAGGCTTCACATGAGAAAACTTCAATGGTACCTAAAGAGTGTATGGTCACAGCATTACCACAGTCTGGACAAAATGATTCCACTGATTCCCTGCCTCCAGAAGGAGTTTCTTTGGTGGTCCAGGGCTCGTGCTTTAAACGAAGGGAATCCCTTCCGTCTGCCTCAACCTTCTCAGACCATAACCACGGACGCTTCAGATTATGCTTGGGGAGCTCATTTTCTAGATCTTTGCCAGCAGGGCTCTTGGACAAAGAAGCATCTAGCCTGGCACATCAACTTGAAGGAAATGTTGACAGTTCAAAATGCTCTTCTAGCCTTCCAAAAACATCTAAATCCAGGGCCTCTTCTGATTCGTACAGACAATACCACAGTCATGTGGTACATAAGCAAGGGGGCTCTCATTCTTACCCCCTCTGCAGACTAGCCATGAATTTATGGGACATGGTTTTAAATCTGAATCTGCATCTTCAAGCTCAATTCATTCCAGGAAAACAGAATCTCTTAGCAGACAGCCTAAGCAGAAACCTTTTGGATCCTCACGAATGGATGCTGGACCCCAGCCTATTCAGCAAGATTACTGCAGTTTGGGGTTGTCCTCAGATAGATCTGTTTGCATCCCATCTCAATCATCAGCTGCCTCTGTTTTGCACCAGGTCCTTCCACAAAACAGCTTGGAAAGTGGATGCCCTGTCATTCAGCTGGAGGAACCTTTCGGGATATGCCTTCCCTCCTCTTCCTCTTCTTCCTCGAGTATTACTGAAAATAAAACAGGACAAGCCCAAGATAGTCATTCTGATAGCTCCAAATTGGCCTTGGCAGTTTTGGTATCCAACTTTAAAACACCTGTTCTTGGAAACTCCTTGGATTCTACCTCTGAACCCTTCTCTTCTGTCCCAGCATCAGGGTCAGATGCTACACCCTCAAATCAAGACCCTATGTCTGGCAGCTTGGCTCCTCAAGGGCCATTGATTCCTTCTGCTCTTCCCAAACAAGTTTTGGATGTTCTTTTAGAAGCCAGACGACCTAGCACTAGGAAATCTTATGTTTCTAAATGGAAAAGATTTTGTATTTGGATGCAGGACCGAGGTTCTAACCCTTTTTTTCCTAATATTTCCTCTATTCTACTTTACCTCTCAGACCTTTTGCTTAAAGGCCTCTCTTTTTCATCCATCAAAATTCATGCTTCTGCTATCTCAGCTCATTTCAACACTGATCCTCCCATCTTTTCTCACCAATTGGTGAGACAATTTTTGAGAGGGGCTAAGAATTTAAGACCTTCCAGAACTCCTCCTGTTCCTGCTTGGGATCTTAATTATGTCTTGGAGAAGCTTACTTTACCTCCTTTTGAGCCTGTTGCGGCTTCAGATATCAAGTTCCTATCCTGGAAGACAGCTATTTTGTTAGCATTGACTTCTGCCAGAAGGGTTTCAGAGTTGCAAGCTCTCATGGCTGTGGAACCATATCTTATTTTCCACCAAGACAGTTTCCTTGAGGACCAATCCTACATTTATGCCTAAGGTGATTTCGAAAGTGGCTCTAAATCAGACTATTCACCTTCCTACATTCTTTCCTAATCCTCAAAATAAAGGGGAAAGGATTTTACATTCATTGGACGTACACAGACAGCTACGATTTTACCTGGACAAGACCAAAGATTTCAGAAAATCTGATCAATTGCTTATCTCTTATGCCTCCAGTTCTCTAGGAAAGGTTATTTCTAAACAAACTATTTCCAAATGGATTGCTCATGGAATAAGGTTTTGTTACTCTCACTATGGGAAACAGATTCCAGGTACTGTTAGAAGTCATTCTACTAGAGCAGCTGCCACTTCAGCAGCTTTTCTCAGAGGAGTTCCTACCAAAGATATTTTGGAAGCTGCCACTTGGAGTTCAGTGGATACTTTTTCCAAGCACTATAATCTCCCTTTGTATTCTAAGTCTAGGGCAGGCTTTGCCTCTGCTGTTTTGCAGGGACTTCTTGCTGCCCCTACTTCTGCATAACCTCCTCCCTCTTTCACTGCTTTGGGATTCCACCCTACAGTTATGACTGCAACAGTGAAACACGAAGAACATAGTACAGTTGTGTACACCTACCATAAATGTAGATGTTCGAGTGTCTTCACTGTTGCAGTCGGTGTTTCCCTCCCACCTATCCCCTCTTTTTCTTGTTTGTTCCCTCTTCCACTTCTTTTGTGGTGTATTTGTGTTTCCTTTTTGGACACCTTTTGGTTTACTGGGGGCTTCTGACATCTGGGGCAAGAAAGGCTGGAGAAGATGGTGTCGGCTGACGGCTTTATACCTCTGCGTTCTGACGTCAGGGTACTTGCTGGTACAGCCGACGCCGGACCCAGACTTTGGAATTCTGGCCGACCTCGAGCTGCCTGCCGGCAGGATCACCCTACAGTTATGACTGCAACAGTGAAGACACTCGAACATCTACATTTATGGTAGGTGTACACAACTGTACTTTCTGCCACCCTTAGCAGCAACAACTGCAATCAAGTGTTTGCAATAACTGGCAATGAGTCATTCACATCGCTGTTGAGGAGTTTTGGCCCACTCTTCTTTGCAGAATATTTTTTAATTCAGCCATATTGGAGGGTTTCCGAGCATGAACAGCCTTTTTAAGGTCATGCCACGGCATCTCGATTGGATTCAAGTCTGGACTTTGACTAGGCCCCTCCAAAAGCTTCATTTTATTTTTTTTTTAAAACATTCAGAGGTGGACTTGCTGGTGTGTTTTGGATCATTGTCCTGCTGCAGAACCCAACTGCGCTTCAGCTTGAGGTCAAGAACTGATGGCCGGACATTCTCCTTCAGGATTTTTTGGTAGAGTGCAGAATTCATGGTTCCATCAATCACAGCAAGTTGTCCAAGTCCAGAAGCAGCAAAGCAGCCCCAGACCATCACACTATCACCACCATGTTTGTAAGAATAACATTAACAAAATCCTAACATATCTTTAGTCTGTAACCACTAGTACTAGAACCCTCCTGCCCAAATCTTACGTCAGATATTCACTCCCTACTGAAGCTAATCAGAAGTAATAACTGCCCCCCAATACATCTCCTCACTGCGTGTACTCCCTCCCCCCAGCCTATGACTACTGCCTGATCTACAGTAGCTTTGTTCTCCCCTCTCATAGGCAACCAGCTACGAAAATCTCTCTCTAGACTGAATCACAAAATAGCATCTCTAGCCAACAAAGCTATCTAAATGTGGCCTCCAGCGCATAACTGCTAATATCCAGGATCATCTGACAATAATCTAACAAGTCAATTTATTAAACCTTGAAAACACATATTTTCCAATAATGATTAGTTGCCTAAAACCACAGTTTCACTATTGGGTAATGCCTGCACTGAAAGCTATGTTTAAACTCTGAATTAAGCAATGTCCCAGTTGGAGAGTTCAAGCTACCCACTGATCATGAAGAATTTACAGTGCTGAGTAACTTTCCCAATAAAAAAATCTGTAAGATGGCACAAAACCATAGTCTTCAGATCACAACAAACCCACAATCTCTGAAACACAAAAAAGCAAGTAAACCTCTTTACATGGCATCATAATGCAAACAACTCTTTTTCAACATTCCTTATTAAAATAAACAACTGTGACCTTCCATGCACAGAGTTTTCTAATTTACCAACTTGACTCTTCCTGCTCAAGAAGCTCCTTTACACTTCCATTGTAATGGAACCACTTGCTCCCAATTTGTCCTTTTTTACTTTCATTATACAGAGAAAAAGGAAACCGAAAATTTCTTAAACCAAATTGTGTTTGGTACTTCCCTTGGAAATGAATATTTACAGTTCTGGGTCCTCTCCGTTTATAAAAACTACCTCCTAGATTCCCTTCTCTACATTTTCAACTTGACCCTTACCCAGAATACTGTGCCCTACATTTTCAAATCTGCAGTAGTAAGGTCCCTGCAAACTGTGCAAAAGCTTAGCTCCACTGATTTCTACAAAAAGTCAGTTCTTTTAACATAAGTGAAAATGCTAGGAAATGTGTGTATTATATCTAGTATCACTATCTCCTCCAGAGATAACAGCTTGGTTTCTGGAATGTGAGAAATGCTTTGCCATCTGGACTCTTTCCAATGACATTTTAGTCAATATGGATAAAGGCACTTTGGCTGGTACTCTCTTTATGGACCTCACCAAGGCATTTGACTTGGTTGATTGCAACCTCCTCTTCAGTACCCTCTCAGAAATAGGGATTGGTGACAAAGCAACTGCCTGGTTTAAAAACCTTTGCCTGACAGACTCTTCCACTGTAAGTTAGGATCTCCCACTGAAACCAAACCAATTGAAGAGTTCCTCAAAGAAAACAGCTATCATTTTTCTCTACATTCATTAGCTGACTTCCAACTGTCCTTCTGACCTTCTCAGTAATTTTATATGCAGATCTCTTGGTTACTTATTGATTAAACACCCTTCACTGGGATAGTTAACACAACATGTAAAACAGGATCTTGCCTTTCTTGAAGGCTAAGTCACAATCATATGTAAACTTAAGCTATGATATTTGAAACCCAGCAAAAGCTAGCATGCATGCTAAAAGAATGGGAAACTTGTTATCAATTTTACCAGTACTGTTGAGACTGCCAACATATTCAGGTTACTTGGAATATCACTGGACCAAACTTTACATTTTCAACATCACAGAGAAATGGTAACAGGAAAAGTTGACAAATTTCTGTCCTGGCCATAGAAAATGTCCCACTTCTTTATCACATAAGTTAGAACAGCAGTGAGAAAAGGGTTTAACCTACTGTGAACACCTTGGGTACAGCCTCCCCATTATTTCTGCTGCTCTACAAAGAAAATGATCCTCCCTGTGGATAAATATGTTGGTTTGTAACTACAGCTTTCCATCTTAACAGAGACTAGACCAGCTTCTGGGCTCCCTTCTTTGTAAACTATTTAGTTACACCCATTTCCCCTTTTCACTGGCAAGCTCTCAGTCCAGCACTTCCAGTATAGCCTTTGATTACTACTTTCAAATGTTTTATCATTGTATAGCTCTTATAGAAAACTTGCTAGCAGTTACCAAAGATTCTTGTTGTTAACAGACCCCAATATTTAGGGAGTCATTGTCTTCTTCCTTACCTTTCATCTAAGTGCAAGAAATCTAGACAAAACCAAACATAATGACGGACAATGGTTTAAAGTTAGGGACAGATTGCTCTTATAAACTTAGATGCTAGAATAATGAGTTTTGTATTAGCATGAATTTTCTGAAGGATATGAAGTTTGAAACTGACATGTCTGTCATTATTTAATGACTTAAATTGTTAATGATTTGTTAGATAATCACAAAGGAGTAGACCAAAAATCTGAAGCAAAAATCTGGACATTTTGAGAACTTCTGGACAGTTGAGAGGTGTCTGATAGTAGTGTGACATACAAATTTTCAAATCTAACTGAAAAATATTAAAGTTCTGTTGAAAACTGCCAAGTGCTGATTTTTCTAACATAATACCCTCACTGCTTCCCCAGCTGATTTTGCTTCCTCTAACCCTAAATACATTCCTTTCTCCACAGTGTATTTTCCTCTGTACAGAATTATTCCCATACTTCTACATATTAAAAAATATGACTTGAATTTGGCAGGATGGTGCCTGTGTGAATAGTTATATCTGCCCATTCTCAGCTTTGCAGTTCTGTATTAGCCAGATCTGATGAATCTTTAGCCAGGAACACACTGAAAATATTGTGAATCAGCTCATGAACTTAACATGAGTAGTATTGCACTACCATTCTGCATCTCTGGAATACACTTTTGAAGAAAGCCATGTGTGTCACAGCCAGGTCACATCTCAGTGATTGTGCTTGTGTATGTAACTGAGAAGGAATATTGTGAACCTTTAGTGTATTTAAATAGTGCTCCAAATTTCATTATTTGGGAATTGTATAATTTCAAGAAGGCGATATGTGAAGAGAGAAAGAAGTTTGCTTATGAATTCACTTAAGTTTGGTCTTTGAGCTATATTTGATAGGGGTCTTCTATTCAAAAAACAACTTTGAACCATTTAAGGTAACTTTTGTCTTGTTTTTATCATAAGACATGACAGCAGTCTGAAGGAAGTGACTGATCTTTTTTATAACAATTTGGTTAGCTAACAAAGTATGTTGGAAAATTAATGAAGCCTGTTTACACTGGTGGCATAGAGGGATAAAATACTGACTGTGGACTAGGCGACCTAGGTTAGATTAGCAGCTTAGGTGACTGTGAGGGATGAACATGCTCATTCTGGTTGAGAGGGCACTCGTTAATGATGCTTCTTAAGGGGTGGTCCAAATAAGAGTTACCCTTGGACATAGTGAGCGTGGAATATGGGGAAACAGAGTGGGTAAATCATGTAAAAGAACCCCGGTAGGCGCAAACACAGACAGCTGAGCCCCTAGGATGCCCTTAGGATCCATGACTGGCTCCAGAAATACCAGGTTTAGTCCAGGGGGAGTATAAGATGATGGCTGGTAGACCTGGAGTGGATGTGGAGTTGAGCCAGTAAGATAATGTCCAGGGTACCAAAAATAAATAAAAGAGGTCAATTATTACTGACATGCACAATTAAATTGAGTCAATGAGGTCTCCTCTTTTTCATCAGACAAGAATGTTAATTAAAAAAAAAAATTCTCAGATTGCCTTTGAGTGTATTACCAAATTAAAAAATTCTACATGGAGGGAGAAAGCAACCTAGTTTTAAACAGTGGACATTCTTGGAGTGTAGAAATGCAGGCATCTAGTAGGCCTCAGAAAAGATTCCCAGATCAATGGATGTGCAGGCGTCATCCGTGTATTTTAGCAGAGCTAATAGTAGCAACACTGAAAAAAGAGTTACCCTCTTTTTGTATTTCATTATGTGATTTACAGTCTGGTATAAATGACATTAAAAAACCCTGTTGCATAACTTGGAAGTGCACTTCCAAGAATATGAAAAAGTGTCGTCTTTGGAGGGTTGCAGTTAATAAAATGCTGCCAAGGTAAGCCAGCTGGATAATCACAGTGAATATGTTAGAGTGATCTTCCTGTCGTCAGAAGGAAGGTCAAGAGAAAATTATATGATCATTGGGGGTTTTAGAGGAAAACTGTCCTCATGGCAAGTGCAAATAAGGAGTACAATTAATCTTTAAACATGCGTCCAGTTCTGCCAAGACACTTTCGTCACATGTAATTGAGTACACAGAGCTCTGCAACCCCCACTCCCAAGATCATTCTTTGAGACTGATTTATGTTAAATGTCCCATTGCAGCAGGTGCTTTTCATGCTCTTTTGGCTGCCAAAAAGTAGAAAATAGTTGTGTGGCAGGGAAGTAATCTCAAAATCACTGCAGATTTTCCTAACATAGTAAGAACTGAAAAATTTATCAAACTCAAGATACAGTTGTTGTACAACATGGTATTAGATTCAAAAGGACTTATCCAACTAATGTTTTTGTTTCCTAGAGTGGTTTTGAATATCAAGCTTTAACGGAAGATTGGCTATCTCAGATTTGTACAATATTTCATTGAACTTGAATTTTTATTCCTGTTATCTTTGCTACATTATGAATGGTGACTTGCATTTATTATGTCCTTAACAATTTGTTTTCTAGGGATGTCTAGATGACCTGTAACTTTTTAAAGATTTACTTTAAAGATGGAAACGGAAGATACTGGAGCATGGGTTGCATGCTGAATAAGGTTTAACTGGGTCACCCTACAAAAATTTGTATTCAGGATTTGATGCAGTCTTCCTTTATTATACATGACATTTGTATTTATTTGTTAACTGGTTAAGCTCACTGGACACAAATTTTACTTTTTTATGGGCAACTTAGGAACATTGTCTGGTTAAGTGACTTGCGCAGAGTTGGCAAGGTAATGGATCGGGAACCCCAGCTGTTTTGACTCTCCATTACATTCCATTACTTTTCTGACTCTCCCAAATTGCCATAAACCATTGTTCAAACCTGTCAGTGTGCATACTGTTTTCTTCTTCACTTTTACAGTGATCACAGAGATTTGGATTTAATTTATAACTTTTATTTCAAGTTTTACAGCAGAAACACTGACAGCCATTTGCTAAACAAAGCAAAACACTCTCACAATGAAAACAGATTTAATATGAATAACAGTAAACTTCTCTTCCCTCAAACTTCACATTTATTGAAAAAGCATCTGGTAATTCATTAAACTACAAAGGACCACACTGAGATTCATAGTTAAATAGCATGTAGTGAAGCACATATTAGCATCTTTGAAGGGTTCAGGAATACAAATGACAGGTGTGTAATGCACTTGCTAAGAGTGTGTCTGTTTTCAGGAGCAGCCTAAGAGCACTTTCTGGTGAAGTGACTTGCTCAGAGGTACACAGAAGACACATAAAGATGGAGGGAACCATACTGTGCACTACAGGAGGCAGCACATAGCCCTACTCATTTGCCACACAAACTGTTGTAGCCCAAACACAGTGCATTTCACACCCCCTATTCCTAGGCTCATAGGTGGTTAGAAGGCTAAAAGTCTCACAAGGCATTTTTAGGCCTAGCCATGTTTTCTCATTGGTAAATTTAAGGTTAAATTAACCAGAAGCATCTAGTTTGGTTTAGGTGGCAGAGCATTTACATGCTGCCTCTATCCAACAGGTGAATAGGTGCCAGTCTAGGTTGTTTGTGAATAGAGTCAGGGATGAACTCGGCTTCACATAGATGGGGGGGGGGGGCAGTTCCAGATTTGTGGTAGTCTGTGAGACACTTACCTGTCTCTCCAACATGTTCTCTTTATGTTGCAAATGAGGTTTAGGTTCTTTGATCATTTATTTCTAATACTTTTAGACTTGTGTATATGCAGCAAATTCATCAGTACTGGATCATATGATACTTTGTTACCCAAGCACAGATGACTTCTAGGAGACTGAGTATAGAAATGAGGCTTTGAGGCAGTCTGAATATTCCATGTGGTTAACACCTTGAATTTTTTTTTTTTTTTGTGAGGAATCTCTGTTGGCATTCCAGTTCTTGCATATCCCTGAGAGCATTGTATTCAATGATTGGCCTAATGAGGGGTCAGTACAAATTGCCAGTGACATTCTTGGACCAGGGTGCCATATCCTTGTTTATAAGTGGCACAGTATAGGATGATTGAAAGCCAGTTCACTGTCCGCATGTCTTCCCAAATCCCTAACCACTGGTTCTACTCTTAGGGGCATATTATCTGTGTAGTAATGCCCCAGGGATGACTTTCTAAAGGGTACTGTTCATTTTTAGATCATGGCTCTTGCACCAGTTATTAGTTTGTAACAAATCTTCTTGGAGCATATTAGTATCCTTGGGGGATTCTGTGATTGTGCCAAGTTTGCAGTCATCCACAGACTTGGTCAACCAGAGGCCTATGACATTATCTTTAACTTAAGAACATTAGATGCCAAAAAGGAGCAGCCCAGACCTGAGGGACTCCACTAGTGTCTGACTTTCTTATGGAGATAGAGTCGCCTTTCCTGACTTCCTGTGTCTTATGTGTGAGTCAGTTGTCTATACAAAGGGTGACATAGAGGTTTACTCTTAGTATAGTGAGCTTGCCGACAATACCTGAATGGGGAATAGTGTTGAATTATTTGGTCAGGTCAAGATAGGCAGTGTATACCATTTTGCCTTCGTCCAAATCTTTGGTGACTTTCTCAAAAAAAAGTCCACCTGCCTAAGTAGTCCTTATTTTGCCTTTTGCAAAGCCAAACTGTGTTGAGTCCAGAGTCTGAAGGTTTCCTGCATCTTTATTTATAATATCCATGATAATTCTGTCTGTGACTTTGCATTTGACAGTAGTCAGACTTCTGAATTTGTAGATACCTGTTTCAGTGGATGGCTTATCCTTGTGCAGAGGAGCAACTGCTGCAGTCCTCCATTTGCTAGGCAAGAAAGTCAATTAGCAGGCTAATGTTGAGCAGTGATTTTAGAGGGGCTCGATAGGTCATGTTTCACGCTATTCAGGAGGCTTACCAGGATATTATCGGACCTATAGATGCAATATTTTTTGCCTTGGAGAGTGCATTGATGGCTTATTCACTAATGATAGCCGGGGGTGGGTGGGTGGGCTTTAAGGTCAATGGTATCTTTTAAGAGTAGTCTGGAGAAATGGTGTGAAACTGGAGTTAAATTTATCAGCCAGTTTGGATTGGTATATCTTCTAGCTCCATAGAGGTGGTTCTCTTTACAATTAGTTCAGCAGCTGTTGTAGATTTCCTTTGAGGTGGTGGACATAGCTGAAGAATGCCTTGTGGTTGTCCTTCACCTGCAGATTTGGCTTTGGTGGACTTGCTAAGATTCCTAAGTTGCTTATTTAGTCCACTAAGGGTTTCTTGTCTTGTTGAGCATTGCACTTCCTAGTTTTGGCCATGGTCTTCTTCTTTTTGTTATACAACTTGTTGATGTTGGGATTCCACCAGGGTGGCTTGTTCTGAGTTAGTTCTGTGCTTATTTCGGTTGGGTACAGCTGCCTCATTAAGGCTGTTTGCATGATGGTATATGGTTTCTGTGAACAATTCTGCATAGGTAGTGGATTTCATGCGGTTGAGGGGGGCCTGAAATTTTACCAGGGTATCATTTAGCAGTAGGAGTAGGAGCTTTGGAATAATTCCTAATTGTTGGTGGGTTAGATGGGGGTCACAAGTTTTCATTTAATTTCAAAACATGCAACTTTATGGCCTGACTTGACAAGTAAGAACATTATGGGTGGGAACAAACTTCCCCACATGCTTGTGAGTATCAGGTAGAGGTTGTTGGTGCCTCTAGTGAGTAAACAAACTCAGTTGTCCAGGGCATTTGTGTTGACAAGTCTAGGTATACTTTGGGCCTGCATACTGAATGTGCATGTTTCTCAGTTTATAGTGGGTTCAGTGTATAGTGATTCCATTTCATTTAGCTATTCACCATGGGGTTCCTGGGTCATAGAAGGGGACCTGGAACTTGCAGTGATATGATAAGGGTCTTTGCCTATGATGAGTTGGTCATGGAGAAGCTGAAGTGCATCATACTGCTGGACCAGTGTTAAGGTGTGACTATTTTTGATAACTGTTGAAACACCTCGACTTTTTGTCCCTTCCTGTGCAGTAGCTGGTCTAAATGTGTGGAAGGCGTTATTGCCTTGCACTGCCAGGGTACTCTCTGTGGCTTTAATACATGTCTGCATAACTACACAGACATCTGTGTTCTGCAGTGTGAGGAGAGCTTGTAGTGAGTGGAGTTTTTTGTTTGTTTAGACTCCTGATCAAACCACAGATATGAGGGAAACATTAGGGACATTTGAGGACTAGACCTTCTGTGGAGGCGCACAACACACACACACACACACACACACACACACACACTACAGCTACGTATGTGACTGTATGCCTCAGATTATCCTGGGTTGGTTTTGTTAAGTTTGAAGGTTTAGCAGGTTGATATTGTCTAAATAAGCCACTATGGGGTGGACAAAGTTTTAGCCTGTATTCACAAGCCTAAAAGGGATAGGTGCAGACCATCTCTTGTGAATCAGCTTGATTTGTCAACCATATCCTCAAAAGCTTTCAGATATCTTACCCACTTTTAATGACACCAAAAACTAAGACAGCTGTCTTCTGCTCATGCTCTGATATCACCCTTGGAGAAAGTAGAATGTTGCTCATTGCTTGGCTCTTACCAGCCTGGGACACACAGTCTGAGAGCTCCATCATGTCATTCTTCATATAGTCAAGAGATGCTTCTTAGGTCATTTGCACCCACATGTACAGTGATAGTGTCACACTGGTACTTGTGGTTCAGTGACCTGACTGCATGTGCAATCCGGCAGATCCTGGCTCCTGATAGGCAGCTGACTGTGACCCTTTCCTTGCTCAGCTTAGTGAGTGGAAAATCTATGATGTTATGTGGTCCTATCTCGCCTCCATTCTTTACTCACGGGTTCGGAGCCGAGAATTGGCTCCGACTCGGCCAACTATTTCTCTAGCACAAAGTCTCTAATTGGCTGGGCTAACCTGGTATCCCAAGATGCACCTCGCCCTAGCCCCAGATCTCGTTTGCCGCTCGTAGAGTTAGGACGTGGTCTCGCTTGGCTGTGGCTAAGTACCCTTTTCAAATGCTTTTCTAAGTATTCTAGTAATCAGTTGTATTGCAAAAGCTATTTTAATAGCTACTCTTCTTTTGTGACTAGTTCTTGTGAGTTTTTTGTGAGGACTTTGTGTGTTTGTGGTATTCCTCTGTTTCGAGGGCTAGGCCCGTTTAAGTTAGAGGACCTAGTCCTCTCCAGTGTTGCCCCCTTGTATTTTTTGTACTGGCCTTTGAGTTATGGGTAGTTGTTTTCCCTCCAAGAAACGTTTAACTTAGAGTTTACTTGGCGTTAGTGTATTTTGGTTTTTCCCGCCTTCCTCTTGTGTTGTCTCTGTCGGCTGAATGTTGTGCGGTTGTTATCATGTCTAAAGAGCAGAAAGAACATAAACCCTCCGGGTTTAAGAAGTGTACCAAATGTGACTACAAAATGTCCATTACAGATGGGCATTCCATCTGTGTTTATTGTCTGGGTGCTATTCACCTACAAGAGTCCTGCAGTTTTTGCCACGTGTTTAGCCCTAGGGTACTGCAGGAAAGAAAAAATAAACTGATTTTGAAGGGTCTGATTAAGCCTTCCATTGAGGAGGCCTTAGATTCTTCTTCATCTTCTAGTGCTAAATCTAAGCCTGCTAAGGCCAAGAAAAGATCTCCGGCTCCGGCTGCCTCTTCAGAGCCTTCGGAGAAGGTTTCAAAAGTGGATACTTCCTCCTCGGCTCCACTGTCCTTGGGGCCGTAGGAGAAAGTTTCGGTTATGGATACTACCTCCTCGGCTCCATTGCCCTCGGGGCTGCAGGAGGTATCTGTTGTACTGGAGTCAACCTCGGCTCCGATATTATTGGAGCCTATTCGGAGCCGGTCACCCAGTGTCAGGCATGAGTCTCCAGGTAGGAGATCCCAATCTCCTTCTATTTCTTCCATATCCTCTAGGCTGTCTGATTTGGATGTGGATAGGGTGGTCCAGAGGCTCTTGCAGTCGCCGGTGTTAGCAAAACTTTTTTCGGCTCCGACCCAGTCGGCTCTGGAGCCAGTCCCTGTCCTGGTACCGATGATTCCTCCTCCGAGCACCCATGTGTCGTCGGAGCCGGAGTGCCCTGCGCCGAGTGATGTCCTTGTGTCGGCTCCGATATCCCAGATGAGTCTGTCGGAGCTGGCGTCGGCTCCAACCATGTCAGTTCTGTCCTCTGGTTTCGGTACTCAGGGTTTCCTCAGTCGGACCCGAGGGGGATACCTCAGGACTCCTGTCGGTTCCGAGTCTCCCTCTCGGTGCATCGGCTTGGGGAATCTCGACTCTGGTCGTGGTCTCGGAGACGGGTCGGTCCTCTGATTCTGGGGGACCTGCCTTCGAGGCCATGAGGAGTGCACTGGCTAGATCGTCAGTCACATCACCTGGATCGGTCACTCCATCCCCATACACCCCAGCTAAAGCCTCTGACGCCCCCCTATCCGTGGATGGCGGAGCCGAAGGTCTGGAGATATCCCCTTGAGCGGTCCCCTACTTTCTGAGGGCCCCTCAGAGTCGGTGCCTGAGGAGACCCCAGAAAGAAGTTGTGCAAGAGGAAGCACATAGACTCCCAGGACGAGTCCCTCACCTCTGATACCGACCTCAAGGAGTCAGAGGGATCCCCCAAGTCGTCCTCCGATGATGTCTCTTTCTCCGACATCCTGGAGATTTTGAGGCAGAGAGGCAACTGGCCTTCCAAGACCCCCTCTGAGGAGGAGTCGGTATTCCTCAAGGCCTTCGGAACTCAACCCTCCGCCTCCTGGGTATCTCCACCCTTCGACGAACTCCTGGATTTGATTTGTCGAAGGGTGTGGGAGAACCCTGATTCCGTGGAACCGGTGCCCAGATGTCCAAATAAGTTCCTTTCTGCTCCCCCGGGGAAAGAGTTCCTGACCAAAGGGGTTTTGGTAGATGCCTTGGTGGTGGTGGCAGCCACTCAGCAGGAAGTTGCAGAGGCTTCTTCTTCCATCCATCCTCCTAACAAGGAGTCCAGGAGTATGGACCAGTACGGGAAGCGTACCCTGTCTTCGGCGACCTTTACCTTGCGGTCGCTGAATTACCTTTTTCATTTCACTTGGCTCCAAAGAGATCTCCTTAAGGAGCTAGGAGATACTGGCAGGTAAAATGCCTGAGGTGGTAACGCAAACTGTTAACGCCCTGTTGTCTACCCTTGGTTCCATTGTCAACTTGTCCATGAGACTCATATCTTATGCAGCTGAAGGGGCAAGTAGGGCAGCTAGCTCAGGTGTGGCACTCAGAAGGCAAGCCTGGATGCCCCTGTGTCATTTCATGGAGGCCTTTAAGTCTTCCTTCACTGACGTCCCCTTTGATGGGTCCTCTCTTTTTGGGACCAAAGTGAAAGACACCCTCACCAGATGCGAACAGGAGGGAAAGACACTATCTGCCCTAGGGGCCCGTTTTTCTCTCCCTTCTAGGCCTTACCCCAAGGCTCAGAGAGGGGGGAAAATGTGGTTCAAGAAGTCTCAGAGGCATTTCCATACAGCTCAAGGTTAGTCCTCCTCCAGGGGCAGAGGAGGGGGAAATAATTCTGGAAGACGCCGTCCTAGAGGCAGAGGAGGCTCCCACAACTCGGGAGACCGCAATTCCTTTCGCGGATCTTCCTTCCAGCGCTCCTGAGGTGTTGCCCGACTGTGCTGTTCCGGAGCCAGTTTGGGGCCGAATTTCGTTGGATCCGGAAGCCTGGGAAAGCATCACCCAGGATTGTTGGGTGCTTCGAATAGTTACCGGAGGTTACTCTGTTCCCTTTGTATCAACACCCCCTCCAGTCAGAAGAATCCCGGTCGTCCCACCCAATCAGCGGGATCAAGCAGCACTAGAAGTTACAAAGCTGCTAGAAAAAGGAGTCATCCAACCAGTCCCCTCAGACCATATCGGATCAGGAACTTACTCAAGACTCTTTTTGGTGCCGAAAAGAACAGGGGACCTGAAACCCATTCTGGATCTCAGTCGACTGAATCACTACGTTCTGAAGTCCAAGTTCCGAATGGTCACGCTTCAGTCCATTTTTCCATTGCTGGAAAAAGGAGTATGGATGTGCTCCATCGATCTCAAGGATGCCTACTACCACATCAAGATGGACAAGGCATCCAGGAGTCACTTACGCTTCTGGCTGGGAGCCACTCAATTCCAGTTTCGTGCCCTGCCCTTTGGTCTCACCACAGCCCCCAGGGTGTTCACCAAGTGTTTGGCAGTGGTGACAGCTCACCTGAGATGTCAGGGATTCCAGGTGTTTCTGTATCTGGACGACTGGCTTCTCACCGCCCCCACCAGGCATCTGCTCGTTCAGGCCAGGGAGACTACCATAGCACTGTGTCAACAATTAGGAATTACTTTAAACTGGGAAAAGTCTGACTTGCTGCCCTCACAGCGTGTTGTCTTTATAGGAGCAGAGCTAGACTCTATTCAGATGCGAGCCTTTCTGTCACAAGAGAGAATAAGAGTGCTGCAGTCTCAGATCCAGACCCTCAAAAGAGTTCAAGCCAGGTTAGTTCTCCAACCGTTGGTTTCCATGGCTGCCACCATCATGCTGGTGCCTCTGGCCAGGTTACATATGCGGATTCTGCAGTGGCTCCTTTCCGCCCAATGGTCATTTCAGAAACTTCCTCTTTCCCACCTGATACTTCTCACGGAACGGTGCAAACAGGACCTCCACTGGTGGCTACATTCCACCAATCTGGACAAAGGGAGGAGCTTGATTCCTATGTCTCCAGTGGCCACGGTGACCACGGACGCCTCCCAGATGGGGTGGGGGGGCATTATCTTGGCAGGACGGTCCAAGGCACATGGCAAGATCACGAGGTACATCTGCACATCAGTGTTCTGGAGATGAGAACGGTGTTTCTAGTGTTGCGAGCACTCCAAGACTCTCTACCTCTGGGAACAATTGCGATTCACTTGGACAACATGTCCATAGTGTGGTACTTGAACAAGCAAGGGGGAACCAAGTCTTATCCCCTCTGCAGAGAGGCCATGCGAGTGTGGCATTGGGCAATATCTTCCCAACGGTTCTTAGTGGCAATGCACATTCAGGGAAAGTCTAATGTGATAGCAGACAGGCTGAGCAGAGCTATTCTGATGCCTTACGAGTGGTCCCTGAACAACCGAGTGGCGGTTCAAATTTTCAACAGGTGGGGTTAGCCTTGCTGTGATCTCTTTGCCAGTCCCCTCAATGCCAAATGCAGCGAGTACTTCACACTGATCCCCCCACAGGAGGAGTCACCCAGGGACGCTCTAGCCCACGATTGGGCTCCCTGTCTGGTCTACGCTTTCCCTCCGTTTCCTCTGTTACCAAGAGTGATTCAGAAAGCCATATCCTTGGGAAGCAGGATGATCCTTATTGCTCCACACTGGTCTCGACAAGTATGGTTCCCCTTTCTTCAGAAGTACTCAGTAGACGGTCCTTGGACTCTGGACCCAGTGCCAGACCTCCTGACTCACATGTCAGGCCAGCTCCATCCATCACTGCGAACCCTCAGGCTGACAGCCTGGCTACTCCACTTCCGTCACTAGTTAGACAGCATTCCTTTTCACCGGCGGTGGTACACATCTTGTCTTCATCTCATAAGTCTTCTACCAGGAAAATTTACTCCAGCAAATGGAAGAGATTCTCCATTTGGGCTCAGGCCCAAGGTTTGGACCCCTTCACAGCCCCAATTCCATCTGTTTTAGATTTTTTAGCCATGCTTTTCCGTCAGGGCTCTGCGCCCGCTACCATTAAAGTGCAATTGGCTGCAATCTCCAATTTCCATACATCTTACAAACCCTCTCTTATGGGCCATAAACTCTGCAAGGCCTTCTTGAAAGGCGCTTGGCTACTTTGCCCTCCTGTGTCAGAGCCTGTCATGCCATGGGACCTAAACCTTGTGCTACAAGCCATCACTTCACCACCCTTTGAACCAGCTGCCACCTGTGAACTAAAATTTTTATCTTGGAAAATATCATTTCTGATAGCCATTACATCGGCCAGAAGAGTATCAGAACTTCAAGCTCTGTCCATTAAACCTCCGTATTTGACCTTTCATAAGGACAGAGTTTCACTGAGACTTAACCCATCCTTCCTTCCAAAGGTGTCATCCACTGTTAATCTCCATCAATCTATTGAGTTACCAGTGTTCTTTCCAAATTTTTCCAATAAAGCAGAGTTCAGGTTCCATCAGTTGGATGTGCACAGGCAATTGAGGTTCTATTTACAAAGGACTAAACAGGTTAGGAAGTTTGATCAGCTGTTTGTGTCCTTTTCAGAGAACAGAGCAGGTTGTCCCGTTTCCAAGTGCACAATTTCTAAATGGATTAAAGATTGTATTTCCTTCATCTACTCGGCAGCAGGCAGAAGTTTATCTTTTCCCGTCAGAGCTCACTCTACCAGGGCAATGTCCACATCGATAGCTTTCCATGCCAGGCTTTCACTGGATGATATTTGTGCTGCGGCCACCTGGGCCTCTCCTCACACCTTTATTACTCATTACAAGCTGGACGTGGCTTCTAGAGGCCGGGCTTCCTTTGGTTCCATGGTTCTCAGAAGTATCTTTCTATGATCCTCCCAGGATAGAGGTGCTGGGGACGCTGTCCTGTGAGTAAAGAATGGAGGCGAGATAGGACCACATAACATCAGTTAGTTATGTACTCACCATAACGATCGATGTATGTGGTCCGTCTCGCCTACATTCTTACGTACCCTCCCACCTGCCCCCTTCCTAGAGGATTTGGAGGAACATTCATTCTGTGAACCCTTCAAGGTCAGTTGCCTTTTCTTTCTTGGCTGGAATTCCTTCCAGTGCTGGTTATGTATGGGTTATGATTGATATGGTTGCAAACAAGATCCGGGGCTAGGGCGAGGTGCATCTTGGGATACCGGGTTAGCCCAGCCAATTAGAGACTTCGTGCTAGAGAAATAGTTGGCCGAGTCGGAGCCGATTCTCGGCTCCGAACCCATGAATAAAGAATGTAGGCGAAATGGACCATATACATCGATCGTTGTGGTAAGTACATAACTAACTGTTTCTCATGGTGGAATCACCTATAAGTAGAACATTTATTTGTGTAGAGATTTGTTTTATGAGTTTACAAGTTGAGACACCATGAGTTGAAGCTGTATGTGTCATGGTGGATGATGCTTTGATAGAGTGTGGTGTTGCTGAGGATCCCTATTATCACAGCTGCATCTAGGAGGCCTTTGAAGTTTGGGTAGATTATTTCTAAGCGCCTCAGCATAGGGTGTCTGTGTGCTTGGTCTTTAGTGTGAATGGCAGGTAGAAAGTTATGTTGCGTGTTTCTTACAACTTGTTTTGTAATTGCAGTTACTGCATCTGAGAGCCTTGCCTCTGGTGATAATGTGTAATTACATCTCTATCACATTGTATCCAATTGTTTAAGAATTAAGTAGTTAGCAGTAAACATGAGACAGTTGCAATACATTGTCTCGGGATGCCCATTGTCCTTGGTTTCAGATTACTTCATGGATTGCAAGGGGAGTTGTACCGGGGAGGGGTCAAGAAATAGGTTTCCTTGGATCCTGTTTAACTGAGTCTACAATGTTTAAAAGAAATTTGTTGGAGCAATGCTCCTCTGTGTGCAGATCACATTAACAGGGTAATTATAGGGGTTTACAGCAGGCTTGCTTAGGTGCTATTTGGCTAAGAACTATAGTCTTAGTGTAACCTCACAGTGCACTGCTAATCTGCATGAAAACCAGGTGTTTGCTGTGCAGCCATGTACTCAAGAAACATCTGAGACTGGCTTTTATAGAGAAAGTTGGATTCTACGTGCCTGTGTCTGTAGTGTGCCTACAAAAACAAGCAAAATTAAAAATGTAGTCGTAGTTAAAATATTAACATTAATCTCGCAGACTTCATGGCATCCAGTTTATTCACAGCTGTATAATAAACACACCGTCAGCTGTCAGTAAAACAAGGAAATCATGGATCATACCCAAAGAATTTGACTCGTATGGTGACGCTCCTGCTTACTGCACTTGATTCTTACCTTTATTTAAACCGTATCTATTCTGGGATGCAGTAATCAAATATGTACACACACACACACAGATGTGACCATTAATTGCAGCTTCTTGTGTATGACTAGGTACACGTCAGAAGTTTGCTTGTTGTCAGTGAATGAACAAATACACAAGTAATAACCAAATAATATATTTCAGCTTGCTGCTGTGAGAACCATACAGTGCAACCCATTGCTCCCTCATGGCCTTACAACTTCTAAGCCCAATAATCAGACACAAACACCCAAAATCAGGAACATATTTAAAATATTTGACTTACATGCTTAGAAAGCTTCTAGAGTGGCAGGTGTTCACTTAGCAAGAATTTTCAGAAGGGCATAAAGTATGAAATTCACATATTTTTCATTATTTAGCGATTGCAGTCCACAGCACTTTACCAGAAATGTATCAGACTCCAGATATGAGGGAAAAAAATTAGGGACAGTTGAGGACTAGACCCTGAGTGGAGACACGTGCACGAACACACACACACTCACACACACACACACACACCGCACACACACACACACACACACACACACAGACACACACACACCTGAAATATTATTTTGAGATCAAGTGAATGAATAAATTTATAAATAATGGCTCAGAAGCGATGCTCAGCTTGCTGCCATCAGAACCACTCTGTTGAACCCATTGCAACTCCCGTCTTCCCAAGGATCAGAAACAAAGGCTCAAAATCAGGAACAGGTTTTAATTATTTCTCTTATATGCATAAAAATCATCTAGAACATACCGTTTTTCATTAGTATTTTCAATAGAGTATCCAGTCTGAAGCTCACATATCTGTCATTATTTAATGATTGCAATACACAGCAGTTTGCCAAAAAGCCACAGATTTGACGAGGAACAGACCAAAATAACTCTGATTCTTTGCTCAAGAACTTTTGATAAAGTGAAAAAGAAAAGACCAAAAAAGGGGCAATTTTTAATTATTGTTGTATTAGTTTAAGTTTGTGAACCCACAGGACAAAGTGTACATTTTCAGGGGTTTCCCAGGTGTACTTATTGGTTAAGTGACTTGGAACCAGAAAAGTATACAAAACCAATGTACCAAAAAAAAAAATCCAAAGGATCAAAAGAACACTAGTCCAGGCTAGTATCACAGAGTTTAATCAACAAGATTAAACTCTGTGATACTAGCCTGGACTAACGTTCCTTTTATTCCTTTGGTTAAGTGAGTTACTGAAAGTAACACAGTAGGCATATGGTGGTGGAACTATTCAAACCCTCTACTTTTGATTACAGCAAGCATTTTGTTCACATCTCAGAGCCTTAAGTGCCAGAAAACTCTGATTCACAGAACAACAGGTGGTGCATGGACATGCATTTTCTAAGCAATAAGAACTATGAACCTACCAACTGGTTGTAATCTTCAGTGATTTGCCAGAAAAAAAGAGCTATTGAGGGACAGGACATAAATATGAAGCAAAATTAGACACATAAGAGGCATGCTACTCTAATTTACTTAAAGGAGAACTGCACCCACAGACAAAAAAACATGTTTATTTCATCATGGTTTGGTGTTTCCTACATTTCAGCACCACTCTGGGACTATTTACAGGTTTTTAAATATTTTTATACATAATTTCTGAGACTGACCACATGGGATCTGGCATCTTGAAGTAATTCTTTTTTTTTTCAAAACAGGTTTATTGTTTTAACATACAAGAGAAATATCATAACAATTTTATACAAGTAATTAAAAATAGATATGATTATAACATTCAACAAAACAACTAAAGTATTTACAAAGACATCCACTACAATCAGATCAATTAATTAAACTAAAATACCATGCTATTGAAATTAGGATTTTTTTAACAAATTTTGTAAATTATCCCATACAATATAATAAGATGTTTTTCTAGTTGTTCTTGACCTAATTGTGTTTATTTCCATATGGCACACTATATTCATAACATTTGTAAATTCATTGAACGAAGGAGGTGTATCTGAAATCCAATTTCTGGTTATTATTTTCCTAGCCACTGCTAGAATAGACCATAACAAGGGAAGCTTAACCTTTTAACACTTTGAGGTACAGGTGTGTTGAATAATATAAGAGATTTAGAAATAATGAAATTATCTGTAAAAGAGCCTGCAAAAATTCATTAATTGACTTCCAGTATTCTTTCAATTTTATACAGTCATAAAACATATGAGCCCAGTCAGCATTAATTTCTACATTACATCTCTTACATAGATTATCTTTATTATTTATTTTATTCATCATGAAAGGTGTATAAAAAGATCTATGTAAAAATTTCCATGTATAAAGTCTCCAGACAATGGAAGGCGTAGTTCTATAGGCAGATTCAATATATATTGTTTATCTTGTTGATTTGGTGGGTCCCCATTAATAGAAGTGAAATAATTCCAGTATGTATCTACACTGTAAAAGTTTCTTGTCTGATAATTTTATGTATGTATGAAAGTTTACCTTTATCAGAAACTTTATGTTGTAAATTTAATATCAAGTAATCAATCAGTGTTGGAATAGATTCTTTAACTGTTATAGACATTAGATCTATTTTATTAATGAGATGTTGTCTAAAGGTCTGAACCTCTAACCAGCAAGTTTCTCTTAGATCAAATTCTTGTTTTAAGAAATCTAGATTTTTAACTTTATTATCAGATATCAACTGATACCAGTACTTTAGATCATTATCTATAGCTAAATGAGTTCCTTCAGAAGTAGATGACAAAAGCATACCCTGAGTATACATTATAGGGAATATAATAAAATTCCATTCCCTATACTTAGGGTGCATGAATATAAAGTTACGATAGCTAATAATAATATTTAATGGGTAACAAACCATATGTTTAGGTGTAATAGGTGAAGTACAAAATTCCTTTAGTAACCATAACATGGAATTATTTACAATCATATTTTTATGTGTTAAGGAGATTTTCATGAAGTGCATACTAATTAGCTCCCAATAGTCTTTCCATTTTAGACATATGACTGATCTATTAATAAAGTAATAACTTTTACAATAGAAGAGATAGTATATAAATTAAAGTCTGGAAAAGAAATACCCCTTGAGACCAGCTATTAGTATGTTTCTTTAATGCAATCCTAGGTCTATTAGGTGCCCATAGGAAATTTAACATTAGTGTATTCAGTTTCTTGATAATTATTTTTGTAGGTGGAAGTATTATTGATTGTATTAAGTATAAAATCTTGGGGAATATTATCATTTTAATAATTGTAAGTCTCTCCTCCATAGTAAAAAACATATTATTCCAGGTATTAAAAAGATTTTGTATATTAAGAAAACAGGTATTATAATTATTATATATAATAGATTTAATATCTTTAGATAGTATTATACCTAAATAAGTTATCTGAGCTGAATTGGGTACATATTTAGTAAAATCACTAATGAGAATATTGTTTCGCGTATATATAGGTAGTATTTTAGTTTTTTCTTCATTGAATATTAAACCAGAAATACTTTTAAAATTCATCATTTTATCAAATAGAGACTGCATAGAAGAATTAGATCCTGCTGATGTAATTAGAACATCATCTGCAAAAAGTTGAATTTTGGATGTTTTATTTTCATCTATTTCAAAACCCTCTATGTCAGTACTGTTTCTGATCAAATTAGCCCAAGGCTCCATTACTAGAGTGAATAATAGTGGAGAAAGTGGACATCCTTGTTTTGTACCTTTAAAAATGGGTATTTTTTGTGAAACATATGTTCCTACCTTAATATAAGCCAATGTTCCTTTGTATAAATGCTCAGATTTACAAATGCATCTGAGAAGTTTGTGCACTTCAGTAAGGTAAACAGTCCCAACTTACTGAATCAAATGCTGAACTTATATCAAGACTAATAAGTGTTAAATCTTTCTTTTTCCTATTTGCAAAATCAATTAATGTTAAAGTTCTTCTTATATCATCAAAAGTATTTCTATTTACAATGAAGCCTGTCTGATCTATATCTATAATGCCGGGGATGATTGTCTTCAATCTATCAGCAAAAATACTCATAAACATTTTATAATCAACATTAAGTAATGAGGTGGGCCGATATGAAGTACATCTAGTTGGATCTTTATTAGGTTTTAAAATTGGCGAAATAAATGTATATTGCCAAGATGGGGGGGTTATTAACTCAGTTTGGGCCAAAATAAAAACCTTATGTATTAATAAATATGTACTTTTAGAAAGGATTTTATATATCTCTGGTATAATACCATCATTACCCGGTGCTTTGTTTGATTTAAGCTTATTTATTTGTGTAATAACCTCTGTATATGAAATACTTTTGTCCAATAGTTTAATCTGTTGTTTATTAAGCTTTTTATTCATGTTTGTGGTTATAAACTCCTTTATTTTATCTTTAGGCTCCATGTTAATGTTATTATGGTTAATTTTGTGAAAGTGATTTCTAAATTCATCTAGTATTTCTGCTATACTAGAAACATTCTTCTTTTTCCTTAGAGAAAAGATTTCTTTGATATGGTTTTGTTTATTCAACCTTTTTGTTTTATTTTTAAGTCTATGTAAGTATTTGGGGCTTATTGAATAAGACAAAACTTGTATTTCTCTAAAGTTATTTTAACTTTATGAGTTAAAATTTCTTTGTATTTCTCATTTAGTTTGTTTATTTCTTCAATAACTTTCTTGTCCATAATATTTTCTTTATTATTATGTTTATAAGAGTCTAATTTACTTTGAATATCTAACAATTCCTTATCCCAAGATTTCCTTTTATTATTATACCATCTGATACTTTGTCCATATAGATATGATTTTAAGGCATCCCAAACATAGACAATGGAGACTTCAGGAGTATTATTTATGTCTAAAAATGTTTTACTTCTGAAAGTATATATTCTTTATAGTCTTTTAGTTGAGTTAAGTATGCTGGTATCCTTTTGATCTGAACATTATGAGTATTTTTATCATGAATTCAAAAACAATTGAATTATGATCAGATATAGGACATGAAATGATTTTGGAATTAATTAAATCTGTTACCATCTGGTTAGAAATAAAGACCCTATCTATTTTTGAATAAGTTTTGTATCTGTTAGGAAAAAAGGTGTATGGTAATGATTTTGAATCTATCTGATTATTAATATCATTCAAATGATAAGAATTAGCAAAATCATTTAAATGTTTTGCATTAGATGTAATTCTTCTTTTTCCTATAGTGGTAGTATCACTTTCATGTAGTATACAATTAAAGTCACCAGCTAAAATAATATCTCCTATAGAGAATGATATGATCTTATCAAGATGATGTTTCACTGTATTAATACCAATTCCAGGTATCCAGTATACATTAATTAAAGTGTAAGTCTTCCCATTAATTTGTATTGTAACTATACAAAACATTCCTTTGTCATCCTGATAATACTTAATGGTTTTAGGAATGGGCATACTTTTATTCCATAAAATAGCCACTCCTATTTTTTTCTGAGTGTGCTCTGAACTAACCAATACTGTATATTTGTTTGTGGCTAGTTTATCAATATCTTTTTTCAAGAGATGGGTTTCTTGCAGGAAGACTAAGTTGGCCTTATGTAAATTAATGTATCTTATTAGGCTTGCCCTTTTACACGGATTATTCATTCCATTAATGTTTAAAGAAATTCCTTTTAAAGATGTCATTTGGCATTTTTAAAACTTAAGAATCTTATGATCAAAATAACAAATAACAACATAAGTAATGTTACATCTCCTCCTTTAGGTGTACCTTTAAATATAGCTGTATTTATTGAATCTCTTATGGAATTTTGTATAGGATTCAATTTTGTTTGTAGTGACAATGAGTGTACAAAATATATTGTGGATGTCAAAACTATATACATATAACAATGAACAAGTGAAAATAATGTAAGGATTAAACCTTGCATCCAGCCTGGAGTTAAAAACTCCAACTTAGAGTAGTATTTACCACTCAAGTTAACCCCTACCCTAAGCAGCAGTACCTCAGCTACCACCTTATCAATTTAATACTGGTTATATTTAACTTAAATTAACAGCTTTCAATTCAATTATCTAGCAAGACAAGACTACACATTTGATAAAACAGCATCATATAAACTAAAATAAACTTTTTTTTTTTTTAAAAACTATTCATACTACTATATACATTTATGTAATATAATACACTTGTATTCAAATAGCATTCAAATAATCTTGATATTAGGAACCAAGAGGAGAGAGAAATAAAATCGTGAAAGAGGGAGGGAGTGAAAGAAAGAGAAAAAAAAAAAAAAAGGAAGGCATATTTACATATTAATTTATTCAAAGTATGTAAAAATAAGCTCTAACATTCATTTAAATCAAAAACTTTGGCTAATATAGTTCAGACATTACATATATTAAGATGCATCTATTTTCTGTCATGTAAATGCAGTCAACAGCTTCAAAAACCTTGAATTGCTTGTATATGAGCATTTTACTCATACTCATTATTGTCAATAGAATAAAATATTATATTTATAGAAATTGTTATAAATCATACTGCATAGTTATTCAAATTCTCAGAAACACTTGCATTATTGTAAAAAAAGCCATCTGTATCTTGTATTTCTATACTACTGCTTTAAAATATATCACATGACAATTTCTTCCAGAATAGAGTTATAAAGTTATTTATGCTTGTCAATCAGATGAATTAAATGAGTTATAGTAATGCATATGTTTGAAACATAAGTTTTTAACACAGATTAGTATGCTGCAGTCAAGTAGATTTTCAAAAACACTTGAATAAATGTTTCATTTTCTATGCCTTCTAAAATAAGACATTTACTTACTACAAGAAACTGCATCATTTAAAATCATTATAACTGACATATTTTATGAATTATAACATAGATATTTAAGTAATTATATAAAATAACTCACATTTAAATGTTAAAGAGTTAATTTTCCTTCACATAGTCTCATTTGCATCAGTTCTACTTCCTGGTAGAGTGTTCTTCCTGAATCTGCAATGTGTCAGTGTGATATCTGGGTCAAAGGTCAAATTGACTGCTTTCAGCTTCTCTGTGAGAATTCTGAGAGTTGAAGCTTTTAAAACAACTCGAGGACACTGTTCATGAGGTAGCCCACATCCCAGATTGTCTCCCTTAACATTTTGGCGGGAAACTTGTTAAAAACTAGTGACAAACATTCATTTAGCAGTGTAAATGCATCTAAACATGACAAAACCTTCACAATGTATTTTACAGGTTATTACAGCCTCTATGTAAGTGAAATTAAGCCCAAAGTTAGTAATAAGTAATAAAACTCAATATTTTTGTCCCAACTCAATTTTTATGCAAATCTTATTATTTACTGTGTCTATATGATCCGAAGCATTTCTATATATTAATATGAAAAAAAAATAAAGAGAAAGAATAAAGAAAAGAAAAAGAGAGTAGAAAATAAAAGAGTGTAAAGCAGAAATAAAAAAATGTAAGAGAAAGCTATAAGAAGTATATACAATGGAATATTACTTACTGTTTATATTAATAGAGTTAAAAATAAAACATATTATTTACTATTATTTAGTTCTAATTATTATTAGTTAAAGCATGACAGATTATTTACAAACAAGCATAAGCAGTATAATCAAGAAAGTATAATTAGGAATAGCATTTGAAGAACATATAAACTTTTTACAAGGAATAAATATGTTATTATTCCATTTATCATATTTTCATTACTCTTCTCTCCCTGCCCTCCCCCACCCTTTACCCACTACATAATCTAAATAGAATGTCATTGTTTAAACAAAGAAAAGAAGAAAAGGAGGAAAAAAAAGAAAAAAAAATGTATCAAATTACTGACCTTACTTCTCTTTTTCAGAAAGAGAAACAAATTGAATCATAGCTTGTTATTAGTTCCTCAGATATTTTGACTGGTTATGAAACAAAACATTTCTTTGCACACAGAGAATAACTTTGATTAAATCTTTTTCAGAATATTTGTGGCTTTCTGGAAATGCAGGAACTATGTTTAAAAAGATTAATAATGAAGTAAAATGATGAGAGAAAAAAAGAAAAAAAATATAGAACAAATCATTTGTTTTTTAGTCTCTTCTTCTTCTCTGAAGTCTTCCACGAAGTTTCAGTTGCCAGTCTCTTTAATGAAGGACTAGCCCATTCCATTTCCTCTATTTTATCCAAAATCTTATTTTTTTTGATAAACAGTAAAGCAGAGTCTAAGTCATCAAAAATTTTAGGACCATCAGGAAGGAAGATTTTTAGCTTGGCAGGAAACAGAAGGTATGTTTTAAACTGTGCTTTTTAAGCTCCCTTATTAGTGGCAGAAAAACTTTTCTTTTAGCTATTACCAAGGAAGACTAGTCATTGTCAAAACGCACAGTTGTCTCATTAATCTTAACAGGAGCTTTAGCCCAAGCAGATTTAAGAACCATCTCTTTATCAAAAGATGATAGAAATCTAACTATAACTGATCTAGGATAGTTTTTGTTAGAGTTAGTATTAGCTATAGATCTATGTGCTCTTTTGATACCAAAAGAGAATGCTTCTGGTAAGTCTAAAGTTTTAGGGAGCCATGTTGTTAAAAAAGAAGTAATATTGTTACCTTCAATATTTTCTGGCAGTCCAAAAATCCTAATGTTATTGCGCCTAGATCTGTTTTCCAGGTCATCCAGTTTTGTTTGTAAATGTGTATTTTGTTTCAGCAGAAACTCAGTGTTGATTTCCTCTTCTTGGATTCTATTTTCCATGTCATTCACAGCTTCTTCTATGCCTGTCATCTGGATCTTCTGTTGTTGCAGGTCTATATGTAACAAGTCTATTTGTTTTGTATTTTTTTCTATGAAGGTATCAATTTTAGTATCCATTTTATCCATCTTAGCAGTAAGTTGCTGGATTATAGTTATCAGAGACTGAAGTTCTTTCTTGATGCTGGAGTCTTGAGAATTTGTCTTACTGGAACTCATTTCAGACTGATAAACTGACAGGAAAATTTCCAAAGTGATTTCTGACAGGAATATTGTTAAAATTTCCTTTCTTTTTTTAGATATAGTTCAAGAACTATATAAAACAAACATATTTAGAAAGAAAATTACTTCAAAAATTAAAATTTTAAGTAATTAATTCCTATCAGTGTAATGAAATTGGTGGAGCTGAAGAAATCTGCTGCTATCCTGTGTTCATCCTTGGCCACGCCCCCCCATCTTGAAGTAATTCTGATTGTTTAGTCTGCCTCTAGGTATCCCACAACATAGTGCTCGTCTGTAAAATGTTACATCAAGCAGGCATCTTTCTTCCTAAAGCTCCTGTCACTGCACTGATTTTACATGCATACACTGCTGTCTTTCAGTCAATTCATGCCGTTCAATGACTACTTAAAACACAAACAGTGCAAATGCCACAGAACAGACTTTTAAAGTGCTTTTTACTGCTGCGTCTTTTTAGAATGGCTAAACTTTTTTGTGAAGCCTGAATTGTACTTCTTTGACTCATCTCCCATCCTCTTTCGCACCTAACTTCCCTAGCTGTCAACGTGTTAAGGGTAATTTGATTTGTTACCTGCTGTGATTGACAGCTTACAGCAGGAGACTTGACTCATATACTGTTTCCTTGTTCTAGCTTTTACTTTCTGTATGGGTAGCGGAAGGACCAGGGAGCTGTGACATCACAGCATGGGTGGGTTTTTAGGACGGTCATGATGATGTCAGTTTGGGGAGGAAATTGGCCAGAAAACTACCTGTATTCAGTGGCCTTGATGACATCATTGAATTTGAGACTTTTCCAGGTGGGATAAAAGTGTTTTGAAAGCGAAACCACCACACTACAGTAAGATACTGTTTTAGTGGGGAGAAACAGTCAATTTAAAATATTTTAAATGCTATGTTGTTCTTTATTCATAGCAGGGACAATAAATAGGTTCATAGGTGTGTACTAGGCTAATGGCCCTGGAGCCTTTACAAGCCTAGCCCATAGAAGTGCCCTGACAGTAAATAAGGAGAGAAAGTACAGAGAAGTTGAGCATTTAATAATAGAATCCCATTGTTGTCCTTTAAAAACTTAACTGAACAACAGATTTTGCATCAAAATGCATTTTCTGAACAAGAGCTAAGAAACTCCTAATGAGTTTGTTATTTAAACTTAAGTAATTTTGATAATCAGAATCCTCAGTGATTTATCAGAAAAAGAAGAAATTAATGAAGGTATGGCAGAGCAGAGGATTAAGTCTTGTTAGCTCTAAATGAGTTGCTTCATGTAGTCAGATGTATAGGGTTGGATTCTTTTAGCCTCCATTTGCCTAGTGTGTGTCTGTCTGCGCAAGTCACTCTACCAGTGTTCTTGAAATGTAGGTTTACTTTTCTAACAAATGGATAAAAAAGGACAGGACAAGATAATATTCTATTCAGTTTCTGAACTATAAGAACTATGAAATTGTAATGACTGTCATTACCAGAAAAATGTCTGTGTAATTGGAGGTTGGGTCCAGGCATGTGCAGCAATGACTGGTATTACCGCAGTTCAGCTTTGTGAGGAGAGAGACAGACACACACACACAAACACACACACACACACACACACACACACACACACACACACACACTTTCTCTATGCGCATATGCTAAACTGACTCTGACTTGGGGCTAAAAGCATTAGGGAAACTGAAGGCAAAATGTTGCCCTTATAAGGAAGTAGGAAGGCAAAAGTGATGTCCTTTGAGGAGGTAAAGCAAAGTCTATCAGTAAACTAAAAAGGAAACTGATGCTGTCTTAGAGGTAAAATATCTGTGAAAACCATCTCCGAGGGAACACTGATAGTGTTGCATATTTTTAAAACAAGAAAGACTGCATTGTATAGGAGTCCATGCTACTCTGCTTGAGCTTTAGGAGGTTTCTGTCATTGGCTCAAATGTTGAGCATTTAACCCAATGAAAGAGAAGAAGCTGGAAAAAAACACAGAGCAGCCAAATGGACCTAGATAATCAGGTTGGGAGATGCAGGTGAGGACAATTTCTTTCTTCCCATTTTTTTGTTAATCTTCATGGGCCCACCTGCTATCACAGTGGCATAGGTAGCTAGTTAAGTTGACTTGTGATTGATTCAGCCCTGGATGCAGCTCATTAACAGCTCAGACCCTTCCTCCTCTGCACTAACTGCTGTATAGGAGAGTTTTACCAATGAATCAGCTTTAGCAACTTATTTGTTGAAAGGATTGCCCTTTGTTTGCTCTAGTGTATGCTGAACACTTGTTTGATGCTGATTACAACTTTCTTGAAACGTTTTATTAGCTGATAAATCTTATTTAAACAGCTGTAGTGTTTGTGTGTCAGAGTCTGGGGGGGCAGCAGTGTCTCCACTTACGTGGAATATACTAATTTTATTTCTCAAAAGAAAGGTTGCTGTTCATAGGTGGTGTGATAGTAGTAATAATGTGTTTTAAAGTTGTGTTGCTGTAAATTGTCTGATGATTCCTGATACATGTTTGTACTTTTTGAGTATATTGTGGCTCAGGTATTTTATCCTAAGTTAGAATGAGGTGTTGGCTGTGGGCATTGTGTGTTTATTCATGAAAAGTAAAAATACACAGGAACAGGTGAAAGGTACGGTACAAGGGTCTATATTAGATAGTCGAAGTTATGTAACTCCGAACACCTAATGGTTGAACCATTAAGTCCGAAGTTATAGAACTTCGACTATGGAAAAAAAACATACAAAATGTACAAATCAGTAACTTGTAAGAAGGGGGGCAAGCCCACCTACACCCCCCCGCTACTTAAATATACAAACTCCGAGATCGCACCACATTAAAGTGAATGGCAACCTCTGCTTACAGTGATTTCCATTCAAATGCTCGAACTTTTACAAATTCGAAATGTATGGTCTCGACAATATGTGGTTCGAACTTGTAAAAGTTTGACTACATGAGTGGAACCCACGGTACAAGAAAACTGTATAAACTTGAAGTAAAAAAACAAGTACCCAACCAACACGGCTGGGCAAAAACCTCTGTTTATTAAACAAAATAGAAAGTAATAAAAACTGAGCGCTTTCGCGATAACACTATCGCTTCTTCAGACTAATATACAAATAGAAGGACATGAGTTTAAAATGAAAGCAGAACCAATCAACTATCATATGCAGATCTGATGACAGTGTTATCGCGAAAGCACTCACTTTTTATTACTTTCTATTTTGTTTAATAAACAGAGGTTTTTGCCCAGCCCTGTTGGTTCGGTACTACTTTTTTTTTACTTCAAATTGTGTGCTTATTACTGTGAAACCAAAGAGTTGTTTTTTGAGCTAAATCTTTTATAAAGTTTATTTCTTTTTTTCCCAGCAAAGTCAGGAATGGTGTAAATATGTATACTAATTATATTGACAAGGCTGTTAGGGAGATATGAAACTCAAGAGCTATTTTAACAGTTATATCTTTTGTTCTAAATTCAGATTCCCAGGGCATTATCTGCTTTTTCCTTCTATGGGGGACAAGTGCAGTATCTGGTAATTTGACATGCTCCGTAAGTATGTTATAACTTGTATAGGAGTGAATGGCCACATATTTATGCATAATTCTTTTATTTACTTTTGTAGAATGAAGCAATGTGATAAGATTAGTCTGTCAGGTCTGTTAAGAGAGACAGGATGGCTTAAAGGAGTACAACAGGTTTCTCTAATGTATTCCTCAACTTCACGGCCCTTTTCCTCCCTATTTACATTGTCCTCTGTAAAGCAACAACAATAAAGCATTTACAATTTTTATAATTCCCCTTACTTCTGCAAAAGAAGTCTACCTTCTCATACTGTGATGGTTTCACTTGCAAAATGATTCTCTCACGTTTGAATAAAGCTTGCTGGAGTTGCCCAATTACTGACATCATCGAGGCCAGGCAGTGCAGGTACTTTTTTTTTTTAATCAGTTCCCTCCCCCAAAGTGACATCACCACAGCCGTCATCTGATTCTAACTAAAATAATAAGACCCACCCATTCTGTGATGTCATGGCTCCCTTGTCCTTCCCCCAGCCTGAGTGCTGTTCATTTTATTCAGTAGTAGTGTAGCAACACTGATGTTTGGAAACACAGAAATTTGGTATGCATACTTGTACATTCTGCACGACAAATTATGCTTAGGTGGTGTATCGCTTGCATACTTCTCTCTTGTATCTGAACGAGATACTGCAAGTGTGCAGTGCGGGAATAGAAAGATTAATGCATTACCCTGGTATCAGAGGTGGCAGTGCAACATATTCATAGTGAGTTAGCATAAGAGTAGCTCTAAGCAAGCACCGTGTGAAACCTGAACAAGCACCTAGAATTATTCAGTGCAGCTTCCACACCTTAAGTCTGAAAATGAATTCACATTCTCACATGAACAGGAGTTGCTGCATATTGATGGCTAAAGGTGTATGGGCATGTCGGGTGGTTACTACACTGCACAACTGGTATGTAATGGTGGAGATATTTGGAAGGCATGAGCAAACACACCAGTATATTAAAGCCATAGCACCAATTGAACTGGAGGCTGGCAAATAGATTTAATAAGGGATTTTGTCCATGCAGAAATATTTCAACAGTGATTCTTTGCAGTAGCATCCATTATCTGATTCAAGGTAAGTTAACCTTGATGTCCTTTATTTAAAAAAAAAACATCAATAAAACATTTACTTTGTTATAAGTGACTTCTGGACACAAAAAAAGGAAGGGGAAAATATAGCAATGTGGTTTGTATGTACAAAGACAAATCCAGGGACACTGCAAAAGATATTTTTTGCAAACCAACCAGTGCAGTAGAAACATATGAAGGCAAACACTGCATGCCAACACACTTTGCACATGTAAATCTCAATTTTTAACAAGGTGGAAGCATGAAGTGATACCTTAACACTTAAATTAATAAAGATCTAAACTGGTTAATAGTATAAATGTTTTATTCTTTAGCTCCTTGGTGCAAGTCCTTACTGGGTGTGATTGCAGTCAAGTAAGGCCATGGCTATAGTGCAGCAAAAAAAAATGTCCCCATAAAGGAAATGCTAGAGCAAAGATTAAATTACATGAGTCAAGCACCCTGCTGAGATCTGCCAAACAATGGAATTACCAGGTCAAATTACCCTCAGGACTTTGTTAGGGAAGCTAAGTGTTATGGGGGAGGGGAGAAGTAAATGGACTGGAATTCATTGTCTCAGAAATTAGTGCCATTTAAACTAAATTAGAAAAAAGGCAGCAGTAAACAGCACTTTGAGTGTGTTCTGTGGCATTTGCACTGTTTCTGTTTTAAGTAGTCATCCAGCAGCAGGGAATGTTACTTACACTGTTCTATTTTACTCAGTACTTTGTACGCATGCAACATCTATGAAATGACAGGAACTTTAGGCAAACGGAGGCCTGCATGATGTAACATTTTTGAGCCAAACAATGATTTCTGGGATACTGGATGGCAACCTGAGTTATCCAAACCACGTCAATATGCCAGCCTCCAGGTGGTCAGAGTCTGGAATTACATATAAAAATATTTAAAATCCTGTAAATAATCCCAGAGTGCTGTTAAAGTGTAGGAAACATCATGCCATGATGTTTTAAACATGTTTTTTGAGTCTGTGGGTGTGGTACTCCTTTAAGAAATGCATAGGTGTAATGTCAATGTGTAAAAAATTTGTAGAAGGCAATGAAATGATTTGGAATAACATGAAAATATTTAATAAAATGCTGTGAATTTGCTAATGTTCAAAGTAACTGTGTGACTAGTGAAACTCAAACAGGCTTGTCTTTGGTATGGTATGTAAGATAGTGATTTAAAATGAGGACCAAATGGTCTTAACTAAAATTAATCACATATATGTGACATTAGAGGATTTGGGACTCAGAAAGGAGATGCAAGGCAGTATCAGTCATAAAAAAGTGAAGAGGCATGAAAATCAGCTTAGTGAAGAGGCTAATTGTATTGGGAGAAGTATTATAGACAATAGTGAAGTAAAGACAAGGAAGAAAAGAAGATGGACATTAGGCAAATATAAAATTGGAACTCTGTCGGAGGATTTCAGGAAAATCAGAAATTAGATCAGGACACACAGTAACATGTAGCAATTATGATGATAATTCCAATAAAGACAGCTCAAAAGAACTGAATCAAGATGGTATGGGGTCTGTCTTGATAATAAGAGATTCCATGCCTTAGACATATGAAGTTATATACCTCATATTGACAAAGGTAGTGGTTAAAACACTACATTTTGCCAAGGTGGTGGCTATTAAAATTGTATTATAAGGTTGGATAAGAGCAATAGTAAATTCTCATAAATTGTGGTATATGGTAGAAATAATATTCTTGGGAGAAGTGATATAGAGGAATTTTAAGAGAGGTTGGAAAAACAGTTGATTACTGCTTAAATTTGATGTTAAGATATTGTTATGGATATTTTCCAGCAGTTAAGCAAAGGGATGTAGTTAAAGCAGAACGTAGTAGGCTTAATAGTTGCATTAGAAGATGCATGCTTGAATCAGAGAAGTATTGCATATGTTTATTGGAGTATTTGGTGGAAAGGTATGATGATTTTGCAAGGGATGCGTTATACTTAAGCCACTCAGCTAACAAGATTTAAAATCATTTTAGAAGTACAGCTGTTTATCCTATAAGAGAGTTTGAAGTTAAAAATAAGGCTAGTTAGTTTTGTTATTTTAGAAGCTAGACTAAGAAACTGCTGTTAAAATAGGAAAATAGATGTTGAACTAATAACAGAAACTTAATTTTAGGAAGGACTAGGGGGAGGGAGGTGACAGTGAAATCTCTATAGACGGGATTTCTGATATTCACAGCTTTTTCTATGCAATGAAGATTATGAACTTATAAGTCTTTGGGACAAAGGTAAAACCAATGAATATTGTGAGGTTTTATTGACCTTATTCTCTTAATAAGCTGCAGCATAGGAAACTAAACATAAGAGTTCTGTATTAGGCCCAAATGTTATACTTGGTGGGGATCTCAATTTACCGACTATTAATTAGAAAACAATGAGAGGTGCTTGTAGAATAGATAATTCTTGTCAAACAGCATTTTATGAGCTTGGGCTAGTCAAAGTGTATTCCAGCCAACTAGGGGAATCATACCCTGGATTTTGTCTTATTTTCCAGAGAGTTAGATGTTAAGGATTTTAGGATTTTGAATGCAAGAGGCCTTTTGGATTATTCTGAAGTAAGATACAATTTGCTTTGGAGTCATTCTGCAGTGACTGCTGGTATAAGCAAGGGTAAGAATTATTATAGAGCTGATTTTCATCTCTGTATATATATATATATATATATATATATGTATATATATGTATATATGTATATATATATATATATATATATATATATATATGTATGTATATATATATATATATATATATATACATATATACATGTGTGTGGGATTGGCAAGATGAAATTTGTAGACTCACAGCTGAAGAGATGCAGGACTCTTTTTATATGAGATTGTATATTTTCATAAAGAGATCTGTTCCAGAAGGTAAGATGACACATGTGACATGAAATAATAGTCCTCTGTGGTTTAATTCTGAAATAGCAAAGGGACCTCTTACATGAAGGCAACTTCAGCTCTTAGGCAGATGATTAGGAAGGCTAAATATAAATGCTAAATGAACTTAGGACATAAGGTGGAAGATAATAAAAAGTATTTTTAAATATGTTAGTTTAATTAGGTTTATAATTCTGTCACCTGTTTGATTAATGATGATGGACTGGAATAATTTCCAACTGTGTTAGTTGAAAATTGTGTGCAATATTTTGGTGGAAGGAGTGGTGGAAGCAGTTATTAGTTGTAAATAGTGTTCGTAATTGCCAATGTCCTATTATATATTTGGAGATGGTGGAAAAGGCATTGTCCAAAATTAAGTCAGTTACAGCCTCTCGACTAGATAAAATTAATGATCTGATGTCCTTTTCATTTGTTCCTCAGATCTGACTCGGCTGCATAAACTAGACTTTTGGATCCAAATGCCAAGCTCCTCCCTCTACACGTAATGCCCCAGTCAACTAACAATACCCCAGATCTCATTTGCCTCCATCCTGCAGAGGCAGATCCCTGTCTGACAGGCACTTTGACTAGTTTTTACATTTTTTTGAGTGCTTACCTTTCCTAAGTCTTTTATTTTTTATACTGCATTTTATCTCCTTCATCTCCTGTTATATATGTGAGTTTTCTCCTGATTACTCCTTTTATAATCTTTGTTTCTACTATTTGCTAGTTTCTACCGTACTGTAGCTGGTATGCATCTTTTCTTCTTTCTAACCTTTCTACCCTTTAGATGGTATTCTTTCTACCATTGTTGGAAGTCCACTTATCTGTATTAAAAAAAATTCTTCCTTTACCTTTTGTTCTGTTTTCTTTACCCCCTTTAAAGATCTGTTCTCAGTATGGCCGAAAAATCAACAGGCTTTAAAATGTGCACTTCCTGTGGGCATAATATTCCCAGTTCTGATGCCCACAGGAAGGACGTCTACTGCCTTGGAGTGTCCCACTTCAGCACTGACTGCTGCATTTGTGCTGCATTTAATTCAAGAGCATTTAGCAACATACATAATAAGTTGGTACATAAGGGTATGCTGCCACCCTCTTCCTCTTCAGGGGCTCAAACCCTCAGTAAATCTGTGGAATCCTCTTCAGAATCGAAGGAATCCCACAAAAATGTCCCCCACCCATTGTCTGAAGGCTACTACATTGGCTTTGTCCTCATTGGAGCCTCCTCAAAAAATACAGAAATCTTCATATCTAACTTCTTTGGATCTTAAGAAAAAACACTCACATCACATGCCCTTGGATCTGACTGTTATTCCATCTAAGTCTCCTTGAACCTGCATACCCGGTTTCACCATCGACCAGTTTCTCCTTGGCTGCATTCTCATTTTCTCCAAGGGATGCTGAGGAGAGAGAGTGTAGGCCCCAATCAACCACCTTTTCTATTAGATCCTCCAGAAGTCTGTCAGAAGCTGACATGGATAGGATGATGAGTAAATTCCTCAGAGCTCAGATTCACATGGGGGTTGTTCCATCTCCATCTCCCATTGGATCTGCAATCCTCTCGTCCACATCTCACATAGTGATATCTCTTTCTGTGATCCATCCCACAGTTTCGGAGCCCTTAATTATGAGAGCTCCAAGAGTGTCAGTGTCGGATCTGAAGATGACTAGGTCTTCGACTCCAATGGCCTCCCTGGCTAGTTCTGCTGAGTTTCCTTTGGATTGGAATGAATCTCAGAGATGAAGAGTTGGTGCCAGATCATTCCAATGTTTTCAGAGCCATCCTTGCCTCTCGGAGCTTCAGTGTTGGAGAGCTCAGATCTGACTCCTTCCTCAAAGCACGGATCTGGACAGGGTTGGGGCTTTGTCGCTTTGGAGGTTTCATCTCTGGTACAGCCAGCCACAGTTTCTCCCAGTCCATCTGCCTTCAAGTTATTTGAGAGGGCTTTCTCTAGACTGAGTGATTTGTTCACTGTTTCATCCTTAGATCCTGCATCTCTTCCCCCTTCGAATCCAAGCTCTGATCCTATCAGGCCTAATCCACAGAGACAGCCAGTACCATCTAGCATCCAGACAGTCCCCTTTGTGGAACTTCCCCTCTCTTCAGATACCTCTCCAGACTATCCTACTGTTGAGGTTCCACAAAAGAGAACGTACAAAAGGAGATACATAAATTCTACTGCGGAATCTCTCACTTAAGATACTGACTTCGATGAAGGGGAAGGGTCCCCTAGATCTCCACTGAATGATGTCTCATTTGGAGGTATCACAGAAGTATATCAGTAAGTAGACCAGAATGAATATTTAAAAACCTTTTAATAAGTCATGAGTTTAGTGCTTTCGTCCCATGAACCATAGGACTTCATCATAACTCAGTTCCAGTTCATGGTGGCTAAAAGGACTACAACCTAGGAACTCAAAGAAGAGAGTGAGAGTATGAGGAGCACAGGCTGGCTACTACAAGTTCATTCATGAACAGCTGAGGCACTGCCCGAGCTTATGGTGGCATCAAGGGCACTTTATTGTGTTGTTTTTTTTCTTATTAGGCTTACAAGGAAAGCAGCCTGCAGGACCACAGTAAGTGTTCAAACTGTAGCCAAGGAAGAGTTCTGAATGCCTGTAAGTTGTGCTGGAATGGGTCAGATGAAAGGTAAGTTGTCAAACCAGTGTTCCCAAGCAGCACACTGAAAGCACCCTGCATGGTCCCCTTTTATGTAAAAACAGAAGTACAGCACAAAAAGTACTGTTAGAAATAAAGTACCACTACTCAATGTGCCCTGACAGAAAAAATAACTGGTAAGTTGTCAAAAGTGTACAGAAGCACTAAACACATTAGAAACATTTCCTGTTCATTTAAAACACTTAGTGATCTTTAAATTCAGTGAAATAATTAAAAGATTACATAAGCAGTAAGCTCCCAATCCAAAAATAAGCCCTTATCTCAAAGTAGCAGTCCTTGTCAGGAAATGTCTGATATTGTTAAAAAAAATTCTTAAAGGAGAGCTATCACTTATAGTCAGTAAAGAAAATAACACAACTTTTTCATAGAAGGGCAACATTTTCTATGTAGAAGGGTTCCCCTTGGGGACATGTCCAGAAATTAAGTTTGAAGGCAGATGTCACTCCTGTGAAACCTTAGAGCTGTTTCCTGTCGAAATGGCAAGAAAGTACTGAAGTTTTCTTCACTCTGACTTCTGATTTCCCTCCAGTGTGCTGACCAAACAGCAGTCAGGGTGAAGGTATGGGAGGAAGCCAGAGCTTTGTAAAGCATGCCAATTGTTATAAGTTGTTGTATCCTAGGCAGGATGCAAATCAGCAGTGAGCATGGCGAACATCCAAATTTATTTTATAAACAATGATATCTGTGTTTTCATATTCATTACTCTCCTTAACATTCAAACTATAGTGGTAACTTGTATCATGTTTATCCACGTGCAGAGTACTGCACTTAGACTTACTGAAGTGCATTCCATTAGTCTGTACTGTTTTAAATAAGGTACCTGTATCGTTTTGAGTCTTATGTTTATCAGTAAATGATGAAATAACTGCAGCTGTCATAGCATCATCTGCAAACTTCCCTACCCAGCACTTGTCCACAACCAGAAATAAGGTTATGAAATATAAAATAGCCCAAGATAGAGCCTTCTGTGACTTTCCTAAAAGGGTTTATATTCTTTGACTTTTGAACTCTAATACTTGCTATTGCTGTTCTACGAAAATTCGCAATCTTTTTTATTTCATAACGTAAATATTAAAGTTCAAGTTGTTTGGGGCTTTGATAATTTTCTGGTAAGGAACTGAATCAGAAGACTGATAAGTCTAAACAAATCACATCCACTGGTAAATTCAAATCAATGAGTTGAAAACATCAGTGTAAAGACTTAATCACGTTTGTACTGGTAGACCTACCTATTGTAATTCCATGTTAATGAATATCATGATAGGGTTCAGTCCTGTTTGGTATCTACTTCTTTGAAGTACAGGCTAACACAGAAGGTGTCTGGCTAATGAAGTTCGCAGATGACTGCAAATTAGGAGCCATAGTAGAGTCCCTAAACGACATGAACATCCTACAGAAGGGCCTCACTGAGACAGATGCCTGGTGTCAGAGCCATGGCCTCAAGCTCAGCACCAAAAAGTGCATTGTCATCCCGTTTGGTAAAAACTCTGTACCCATGAACTACCACATAAGCGGCAGTCTACTTAACGCCAAATGTGTGATAAGAGACCTTGGGACTCAGGTGGACAGTAGTCTCTCCTTTGATAATCACATCGCCACAGTAGTCAGGAAATCCGTCTACGTGGCACACCTCATAACAAAAGGGGTTCTCATCCAGGAAAAAAATAGGTCATTGTTCCCCTATATTCGGCTCTCATTAGACCCATTATAGAGTACAGCACCCCTTTTGGAATGTACCTCACAAGACATATGCAACAGCTGGAAAGGCCGCAGAAGTACCTCACGAAGAGGATTACCAGACTCAAACAGATGCCCTAGGCTGATCGTCTCAAAAAAACCCCAGCTTTACTCCATAGCATATCACCTACTTTGAGGTGATCTCTGCCTAACATACAAAGCTATGTCAAACCCAGAGCTGTTGGACATGCTACACCTAAAGAAATCCCAATCCCTCCGAGCTACACACTGTAGGGACCTAAACCTTGTCACCACAATAAACAGAATATGCTGGAGGGATAGATTCCTGTCCCAGAGACTTCCCATACTCTGAAACAAGCTACCCATCTATGTCAAGCATAGTTCCTCATTAGTACTCTTCAAGAAAAATCTTGATGAGTGGATGGGAAATAGGAAATTCACCCCGGGGATCACTTCTGTGGCTCTGCTTGACAAGGGCACAGGAAAATAACTTTCTTGGGTGACAAAAGCCAGGTAACCTTGTTGGCTAGGCTTACCTAGGCCCTTAGGCCAACAGCCTAGTACCTATCTTTGAACCTATGTTTGCCTACGTGCCTTACAGTACATCTACCATAATCCTCTCAAAGCACTTAATAAGGCCTGTCAAACATATTAGCCTAAACATTTTCAGTTCTAGTATATTTCACCAAAAACTGCTATTGTGGAGATTAAGAAATTTTTAAGAGAACTAATCAGTTTTCAACAGGGAGTGTTAGTTATAAGTGGGGACTGGAACTTGATTTACAAAAGTGAGGATGTATTGGGAGGACCTAGAAGGGACGATATAAAAAAGTAGGTAGATTTCTTAAGAAATATATGAAAACATCTGCCATGGAAGATAATTCAGTTGTAGGAACTCAGACAGAATTTGCATATTATGCATCAAACTATAATAACTGGGCTAGAGTGAACAGAAATTATATTTTGCAGGAGCATGTGTATTTAATTGAAAACTTCAACATATATCCAATAATTATTTTAAATCATTCACCAATAAACACTAAGATAAAAACACAGGGCAATGAAGAAAACATGAGACATTTTCCTACTTACCTGTTAAAAAGAAAGGAATTTAAGACGTATATAGTGGAAAATATTAAGAATATTTAGAAAGATAGACATTTCTTCAGAAGGGAGAGCTACTAAGTGGGTTAAAATGAAAATGGAGTTTAAAAACAGGATAGTAGTAAAAGTGCAAGAGGTATGATTAAGAATAGGAATTATTTAGAAGGAATGACAAAGGTTAAAGTAAGGGGAATCATACAAAACAATAAGAGGGTGCAACTGCTGAGTACTAAAGAGAAAATAAGGGAGTATTTGAATAACATGCATGAGTGTAGAAAGATTGCTGTTAAGCAATTTTTTTTAATAACTCGAGTACAAAAACTTTTAACACAATGATGTAGGCAACAGAAACCCTAAAGATGTAGTACAGATATTTTGTAAATTTTAAGAACATTTGTGTAAGGCAGAGGAATGTGTAAACCAATAAAAAGCTTAAATGGAAATATTGATGGAAAACTTAATTATGCCAAGGTTAGAGGACAATGAGGCTCAACAACTAATAGTTAAGATAAAAGAAAAAGTAATAAAAATGGTGATGCATGGCCAGCCTACAGGGAAGGCTTCAGGAAAAGATGGTATTCCTCTGGATGTTCAGACTTTAGAAGGGAAGAACGTGATAATCTGGAAGGTTTTGATTAACAGCATTTTAAAAGGTGGGGAAACACCATTGTCTTGGGAGAAAGCTGTGGTCACTGTATTTCCTGAAGAAGGTAAAGACCCATCAGACCCAGCTTTATATAGTCATATTTCAATTTTCTGCCATGATTGTAAAGTATTTGTCTATACTAGCTAAGAGAATGGCAAAGGTGTTGTCAAAATTGACTGACATGGATCAGTGTGGTTTTGTGGAGGGGAAGCAAACATTTGAAAACATTAATAGAACAATGACAAGCCTGAGGGAAGCAGCTGTTGGTGTATCTTGATGCAGAGAAAGTATTCAATAGAGAAAGCTGAGATTTTATGAATAGGGCAATAGAAGCATTTATATACCTTGATACAATAGTATGGTTAATTAGGAGGATATTATGAAGGATCAGAGTCAAGAATTAAGGTGGGAGGGTTCATCTCTCATAATCTGTGTTTGAACAGAGGAACCAGGCAGGGGTGTCCTCTTTCCCCTTTATTTGCTTTACATTTGGAACCATTTGCAAAAAAAAAAAAATAGGAACTCAGAAATTCAAGGATATAATTGGTATGGAAATGAAGAAAAGTTGGCTTTATTTGCAGATGATACTATTTTGTATGTAATAAATCCAGAAAGGGACATTTCTGTGCTATGGAAAGAACAGTTGCGTAAGTCCTGCTTACCGTTAATAGTGGATGTTTGATTTTTACACTGCCTCAGTGGCATACAGACATACATTTTGTGTGTCCTGCACTATGTCACACTGTCAGCTTTCCAGAGCTTAGAATCCCCTCCTCTGATGGGTCTGTGTCAGATGATCAAGTTTTCAGAAACTCAAAATTTATATCACTGAGACAATATGATCAATTTTCTGAAAACCCGAACATAAAAAAAAACAAAACAAAAAAAACCCCACAAAAATTGACCTTTTTTACATTTGGGATTAGAAGTCAGGCATGTCCTGTCTCTGTTCCAGTGTCTAACTACACCCTGGGGGGGTGTTTCTTGAGGTAGCTGGGGGGTGTACATGCAAAGAAAAAATAATGTTTGGTCATACATTGTTCATCTGAAGATATGGCATTTTGTCGAAAGGTGATTTTCTTACCTTACCTTAGCCAGGTAGTTAAAGGCTGTTAATCTTGGTGCTCAAAAATCCTTTCTTGAGGACAGTGTCACAAAAGAAATTACTGAGGAATATTTGTTAGAGGATTCTGACATGAACAGAGCAAGGGCTTCTTCTCCTTGAAGCCCATAACTCTGGTTCTGGGGTGAAAACTTGGTTCTCTCCACCTCCTGTGGAGGAATTTTCTTTTTCTTTAGGCTATTTCCTTGAGATATTTTTGGGGGAACAGATGGATGTTACCTCTGAATTGAGGAGATGTTATATGTTATAGGTGGATATAACCTCATTCTCCACACATCTGTTCCATTTTGCCAGCCTTGGAGGATGTGTTTAATGTGCCTGCAGTAATACTGACTGCTATCCTTCAGTCCCCAAACAGGCAGACTGTGTAAAGTACCACAAACTAACACATTTTTATTTTTCATCTTAGATCGGATCCATCTACTATATCTACCTCTGCCAGCTGGACACCCACCCTCCCCTGTGGGTAAAGAAGGCAATATATTGGACAGATTTAGCAAGAATTTTCTCTTCTTCCACTTTAGCTTATAGAATTCTAAACTACCAAGCACGTATGTGGAAGTTTTTTCTGATATTTTTTGCAGACCGTGTGAGGGAATACTCCACCCTACTTCCTTTAGAAGATAGCTCATTTCTGAATCCTTTTGTTTCTAATCCTTCTCAAGTGTCTAAACATGCTTTGAAGTGTGTGTGTGATTATGCAGATGCTGTATCTAGGGCTACTGCTACTGTTTTGAGGAGATAGGCTTCGGTATATAACCAAAAGTTTGCTGATGAAGTAAAGTTTGAAAATTTTGAATTCTGCATTAGATAAGGAGGTTCTCTGACACAGGTTTTCAAGCAGTTTGATGAAAAAACAAAATTAAGTCAGGGAATGTCTAAGATTGTTCAACCCCCCCCCCCTTTACAAATCTCCCATTTCCTCTTTTCTTGTCAAAAAAAACAAAATGATCAATTCTTGACAACTCAAAGCAAATGGAAAGCAAAAAAATATGTGTCAGGATGGGAACAACTAGAAACCAGCATCTTTTCCAAAATAAGGGACAGTCTTATCCTTTAGAATGGCTTTACCAACATTATATCCCTCATTCCCTCCCCTCTTGCTCCTGTCTCTCGAAGTCTGTCTAAGAAACTGGCTCCTTACAATCCCCTTTGGCAACTGCTTGTTTCATATTTTTGGGTGGTGAAAGTGGCTCAACTGGCACTGTAAACAAATACCTCCTTTTAGGGGAATTCCTCCTATCCTACAACAAGAGTATCTGATGTTGCCCTTTTCACTCATTTCTGAACTGATGGGTTCAGATCAGAGACTTTGATCTGACTCGGCTGCTGATAGTAGATCTTCAGATCCAAAACTCTTAAGCTCCTCACTTTACCCATAATGCCCCGCCAACCTAACATAAGCAGATCTTGTTTGCTGCCATTCAGCTTCAGACACGGATCGTGTCACTGTCGAGCTTTGGGAGTTAATTTCAAACTTTTGTGAGTTAAATTTTAGGACAACTTTATTCTTATATCGTCTTACTTTCTCCTATCTCCCTTGCCAGTTTTTCTAAGATCTTTTAGCAAATTCCTGTTTCTTAGCTGTCGATTTATCACTACTTCTCTAAAGTGCCATCACTGGTACTCTCTTATTTCAAAACTTATACTTGCTCTTTAGCGTACCCTTTACAGTACCACTGTTGGTAGATGTTCTTCGTGTTCCTTCGTGTTTCAATGTTGCAGTCATCACACTTGGGTTATCTGCCTGCAGGTAGCTCTCAGTCGGCCCGAATACCAGAGACTTAATATTTCTGCATTGGTTGCTGTCGCTCCAGGACTGACATCAGGTCGTCAGGGGTATAAAACCAGGCAGCCGACGCCATTGCATCAGTCTTTCATGCTGAGGAGCCTGAAGCAGAAGCAGTTTGCAAGTGCCGGTCGGCCACTACCTGAATTTTCGTTTACAAATTGAATAATCCTAAAGTCTTCTAAAGCTAAGTACCCTGTTGGGGATTCTTTTTTCTTGCTCTAACCAATGTCAGAAAAAGATAACAACTGTCTTGCCTGTGGAAAGCAAATACCACACAGAGATTTTCATTCTTACTGCGTCACCTGTTTAGGTCCAGACCACAACATATGTCGTTATCAGTTTTGTGCTTTGTTCAATGTCTGAACCATTTGTCATCGGCCTCTCATTGTTGCTAAATTATTTTGCTCTCGATCTTCGTATTCCAAAATGGCTTCAGTAAGCCATCCGACTGCCGATATTTCAAAAAAAGTAACGATAAAGACAGAGACAGGCCGCATAGGTCCAAAGCTGTCGACAACACTTCCGCTAAGCTAGTCACCAGTTCACAGGTACTCAGTGAGGCACTTTCACAGCCCCCGATGCCCACTTCTGTGCGAGACCCATTCGGAGTCCGGTATGCCACGAGACTCTTCTTCGACTATGGAACCGGTGGATGTCTCTACCTTGGATGGATCCGAAGCCTCTGTGCAGGCATCGGCTTCTGAGGCAGTTCTTCACACTATCGATGTTCGACTCAAACCGACGACTTTTTTGTCTAAAACTACCGAGTTTCTTAGTCCTAGAGTATGCACTACGCCTAGAAAACCGATGACCAAAGCACATGCACATCCTCCCATGCCTCAAAGACAAATGCTTAGAATGGCTGAAGACCTTATTACGCTGATTTGAAACTGTAGTTTTATTGGCCATTTTGGGTCAATTGCAAACTCCTTCATCTTCCTCTTTTAAAACCCTCTTTTGCGCATTTTTGTGCATAGCGCAACAGCTGGCAGCGCCACCTAATTGGGTTTAAACTATTCCTGGCTCCACAAAGTCTGCTCTTCACTTTTTCCCTTAGAACTGCTCTATCTCTCAATTTAAACACCATATTCACATTCTAAGGCCCTTCACTGGTCCAATTAAGTAATCCTACAAGTTAGCACTATTAAACCATAAGCACTACTTACTCTTATACTCTCTACGATTACCCTGTCCTCTATTGGTCCGTCTTAAATTCAGTTTCCCTATATTACTCTAGCATGTCCAAAGGTCAATCAATGGTTTCTCTCCAGTCCAGCTGGTGAATCTGGGAATTTTGAGGCAATGTTACAACTGTCTCATGTACACGGACAACCCTCTCCTCCTCCAAACAGGTTCAAATAAATGTGAGAGATGCAACTATTTAGCCAAACTGGAGGTTGAGCTCTCTCATCTCAAAACTGGTGTAACCAGTCAGGAGGAGAAGGTAACCTCACACAACACAATTCCAGTATCACATAGTCCCACCACATCAGCGAACCAAACACATAAATACACAAAAACATACTCGGAGGCTCTAAATAAAAATCTACCTAAGCAACAGAGACCTCCAAAGCAGACATCCAAGCAAACGCTACCTCAAAACAAAACACGCACAACACATAGCCCACAAAGTCAGTGTGCCAAGCAGCCACAGCCCTTAAGGCTGAATAACACACCTGATACTCTTGTAATAGGTGACTCTATTGTCAGACACACTGAAGTCCCGCTCACCAGGCTGAATAAAGAGAAGGTCATGGTGAGCTGCCTGTCAGGTGCTAGGATCCGCCACATAACGCAAGCACTCAGGTCACTCCAAAGCAAATACAAATATGACTCAGTCATTGTACATGCTGGTGTGAATGACCTGAGACGTACCTCCCTGGACTACATGAAAAGAGACCTAGAGGAGCTCTCTGATTATGTAGCCCAGGCTGGTATGACCCTGACCTTGAGCAGCATCTTACCCTCACCTAGAATGATGCTACAGTACAAAGACAAAATGATCGATTTTTAACAATTGGCTAAAATTTTGGTGTCATTCAAAGGGGATCCAGTGTCTGTTAGCCTGGGATGATATGCTCGACAAGCCACGTTGCTTCGCTAGGGACGGCTTGCACCTGTCACCACTGGGCTTTCGGATATTGGCAAAGGCTCTTGCCACCCCCATAGTGCCTTTTTTAGGCAAGGCTCAAAAGTCAAACCCACCCCCATAGACAGCACAAGGAACAAGAAACTAAGGGTAATGCTGCTTAACACCAGAAGTCTTAACCTCAAGATGCACACACTCGAAGCTCTCCTCAGTATGGAGAACATTGATATCTGTGCAGTGACAGAAACCTGGTTCAAGGCTCCAGAGAGCACCCCAGCACTACCATGCTATACCTCATATCATGATTTTCGGCCCCAAAACCCAGACCGAACCACAAAAGGAGGGCGAGTTTCCATATTTATCAAGGATATCCACACCTCCAGGTTAGTGGCATTGCACAAAGTATCGGAGACCATCCATGTGCAACTAACAGTGGGCAAGACTGCTTTTCAGTTTATAGCATCCTACAGACCACCCACTCAAAGTCAGGAATCACACTCGGCTTTCCTGAAAACATTGGAGAACATGAAGATCTCTCCGAACACCATTATATTGGGCGACTTCAACTACCCAAACATTGACTGGGAGCACTACTCAAGCCCCAGCACCTTAGCCCAAAGGTTCCTGGAAATTATAAACTCAAATGCTATGGAACAACTAGTCACCACTCCCACAAGAGGGGACAACATACTAGACCTGATCATTACCAACATGGGGACTCTATGCTCCACACCAGAAGTATATCCCTCATTGGTAAGATCAGACCATAAATTAATTTCACTGGATGTCCACATCCCGACCCCACCCCCAGCCCAGAAAACCACAGTGAAATACTTCTCAAAAGCGAACTTCTCACTTCTCAAAACCGAAGTGGAATCCTTCAAGGCCCCAGGGCCAGTGGAAACTACGGCTCAAACTGCAGAATCCTATATAAACACATTCTACGGACATCTCCAGGAATGCATGGATCATGCTATCCCAAACAAAACCAAGACCCAATCATCCAAAGGCAGGCGTCCAGTCTGGTGGACCCCTGCCATAAATAAACTGTACAACAGAAGGAGGAAGCTACTACATGATAGAGCAAAATCCCTAATAGGGAAGGCATCTCTGATCAGTACTAGCAAAAAATTACGATCCCTCATAAAATCCTCCAAAGCCAGCTTCGAGAGAAAAATTGCACAGGACACTAAAGACAATCATAAGGCTTTTTTCAGTTATGTTAGGAACCTGGGATGCAACTCCCAGACTTGTTCTGAGTTGATTCTAAGCGACAAAAATTTCACTGAACCCACAGACATCGCCAATATCCTGCCAGACAGGTTCAGTGGAAACTTCTCCACCCCTCCCCCAAAAGAGCAAGTATCTATCCCGGCAGAGGGCTGCCTCCCAAACATCTCTGATGCTCAGGTGAAGGCTGCCCTCTCCAAAGCAAAAAACACTGCTTCCATGGGACCAGATGGCATCCCAGGTTGTGTCCTACATGAACTCCAAGAGGAACTAATCCCTCAAATAAAACAGCTATACAATCTCAGCTTCACTACAGGATATGTGCCCACAGAATGGCGTACAGCAACAGTGGTCCCACTCCACAAAGGTGAAGCCTCTACGGACCCTGGAAACTATCGCTCCATAAGCCTGACTAGCTTAGTCTGCAAGGCTATGGAGAGGATCATCATGGAGCTCATAAACAAAGACATTGGGGACCTACAGACACTAGATCCTACCCAGTTCGGCTTTGTCAAGGGCAGATCCTGCCTTTTGAACCTGGTTGACTTTTTCAAAACAGTCACCAAAGCCATAGATGAAGGGAAGGTAGTCCACACAGCCTATCTGGACCTTGCAAAGGCATTTGACACAATACCCCACTTGGGCATCATAGATAAGCTTTTCAGCTTAAATATAAACCCCTATGTCACAAGATGGGTCGCAAACTGGCTCAAAGACAGAACCCACAGAGTGAGAGTTGCTGGAGCCATGTCAGACTCAAAACCGGTCACAAGTGGCGTCCCACAGGGTTCTGTCCTGGGACCACTCTTGTTCGGTATATACTTTCCCAAGGTACAGGCAAACATGGGAGGACTATGGCTCACCAAGTTCGCAGACGACAGCAAACTGGGCGCCATAATCGACTCTCCAGCTGACACAAACATCCTTCATAAAGGTCTCACAGAGACAGATAACTGGTGCCAGCGCCATGGTTTAAAGCTAAATGCCAAAAAATGTATAGTCGTACCCTTTGGCAAAAACAATGTGCCCACAAATTACCACATAGGCGGAAACCCATTAAGTACAGAGAAAGTTATTAGGGACCTGGGGACCCAAGTTGATAGTAATCTCTCCTTTGAAAACCACATTGCCAAAGTGGTTAGAAAGACCTTCTACATAGCCCACCTCATCACGAAGGGTTTCACATCTAGATCAAGAGAGGTAATCGTGCCCCTTTATTCATCCCTCATCAGGCCCATCATAGAATACAATGCCCCTTTTGGGATGTACCTTACCCAACACCTGCAGCAATTAGAAAGACCCCAAAAGTATCTCGCCAAGAGGATCAAGGGTCTCACACAGATGCCATATGCTGCTCGGTTAAAAAAACTCCAGCTCTACTCAGTTGCATACCGCCTACTTCGAGGCGATCTATGCCTGACATACAAAGCTATGTCAAATCCAGAATTAATGGACATGCTCCACCTCAGTAAATCTAAATCCCTTAGAGCCACACGCTCGAGGGACTTGAACCCCAGCACAGAAATAAATAGAACTTGCTGGAGGGACAGGTTCATAACCCAGAGGCTCCCTTCGCTCTGGAATAGAATTTCAGTTCATGTGAGGCAGAGCACCTCACTGAATCTCTTCAAGAAGAATCTCGATAGGTGGATGGGGGATCGTAGGTTTGTCCCAGGGATTACTCCCGTGTCACTATTAGACAGAGGCACAGTAAACTAAACCTTAAAAAGGGCACAGTATACTCAAATCAAGGGGTGGCGTAAGCCATACAGAATCGGGCTAGGCTTATAATTGCCCCAGGGCAGATAGCCTAGTATTAACCTATGAACCTATGATTAGGGGAAGTCAGCCTTCCCCTGCTAAGAGGAAAAGAGACCAGTTCCCTGTAGCTTCAGCAGTCCAGGAGTCCGATGACTCCGAGGTATCTGATTATGAAGACATGCCCTTATCTGCTTATGAAGATTCAGATGCAGAAGAATCCATTCCCTCTGCCTCCCCTCCAGAGGATTTTTCTTTTGCTGAAACTTTACATACCTTAAGAGAGCATTTCCACTGGGAATGCCAAGACTATCCACAATCTAAAAAGAGACTCAGAGAATTCCTAGAATTGCCACAGCCCAGGCCTTTTAACAAACCCCCCTGTCCTGGAGGTTGTTGATGATGTTTTCATGGAATCCAGTCTTACTCCTGATACTTTACCTCCTGGCCCTTGGAAACTAGACCGGTACTACAGAGTTCCTGACACTCACAAATTTCCTTTCAAGAATCCTACTGCTGACTCAATGATCATTTCACAGGGGCCTAAAGGTATCAAGGCAACCACAGCCAAGAATCCCACCCCTTCGGACAGGGATTCCAGAATTTTGGAAAGATGGGGTAAGAAGGTATATACCTTTGCTATTCTTGCTATTAGAACATTAAATTGTCAGTTTCACATGCTGAAGCACCAGCAACATATTATGCAACTTTTTAAACAAAAAAATGACTACCTTTACAGACTGTTCAGGAAGTAAGAAATTGCAGGAGTTTATGTACTCTGCAAGCAAAGTCAGCAAGCATACTTTGCAGTGTGGCTTTGATGCCCTAGAGGCATCTTGGCAGGCAACAGTCACTGGTTCTGTACTGAGAAGACATGCTTGGCTCAAGGATCAGACCTTGCCAGACTGTGTCAAATCAAAGTTACTAGATACTCCTTTGAACAAGGACAGTTTGTTTAGCACCAAAGCAGAAAAGGTTCTTTAAAAAATGGAAGACAAAGCTAAGTCTATGCAGACTGTTAAAGAATTTTTACAAGTGCAACCCCCGAGATTCAGTAGGCATTGCCCTTCCAAACGCTGGTCCTTTCCAGCCCCCTCCAGGCCATCTCAAACTAGACCTAGGGGAAACAGACCACCCCAATTACAGTCTCAGGGTATGCAGAGAACTAAGCAATGGAGTGCCCCCACCCCCAAAGCAGGGAGTTGTAAGCCACCTCCCTATGGAAAAAATTCACAATGACTTCCCCACCTCTACCCAATTGCTTGTGCCCCTAGGAGGAAAACTTGCCCTTCATTCAAAGAACTGGATGTCCATCACACAAGATGGGTGGGTCCTCAACATTGTATCCCAGGCATACAAATTTTACTTCCACTCACTGCCAACCCCAAGAGGATTCCCAGACCTTCCTCCAAACCAGTGGGCAGAGGCTCAAAACCAAGTTCTATCCCTGCTATCCATCAGAGCTATTCATCTGGTTCCAGTGGAACAGATAGGTCAAGGATTCTTTTCCAGACTCTTCCTGGTACCCAGAAAAGAGGGCTCTTGGTGCCCAATCCTGGATCTTTCAATGCTCAACACCTTCCTGGTGGTACCAAAATTCAAAATGCCTACCCTGCAATAGCTCCTACCCATGCTAGCCAAGGATGCCTGGTTAGTCACCCTAGACTTAAGCCTATCTGCACATCCTTATAAGGGAGTCTTGCAGGAAGTATCTTCGGTTCCGGGACGGATTAATGCACTATCAGTTCTCTGTACTTCCCTTTGGCTTATCCACTGCACCCAGAGTATTCACAAAATGCTTGGCTCCAGCCATTGCATACTGCAGGCAGAGAAATATCCAAATTTACCCGTACTTGGGTGACTGCCTGATTCAGGCGGATAATCAGGAATTGCTCTTGCAGCATCTGACATTTGCGAAAAACCTTCTCACTTCCCTGGGGTATACCATCAACGAAAAGAAATCAAAACTGGTACCCAGTCAAAAGATTGTATTCCTGGGAGCAAGCTTGGACACAACATCCTAGATGGCATTCCTAACTTCAGAAAAACAAGTTTATCTGACAGTCTACTTCAAACAAATGGCCACAAGAACCCAGCTATCTGCAAGAAAAATACTGCAGGCTCTAGGGTATATTGGCCTCATCTTCTTCTTCCGTCTTTTTCCCGGTTAGGGGTCGCCACAGCGGATCACCCGTCCGCTCATGATTGGCAGTGGAGTTTTACAGTGTCGAGTTGCCAGCCCAGCGCCCAACCTGACACAGAAGGCACGGTTCATGACCTCATGTATACTGCTAATTCCATATGCAAGACTGCATATGAGGAAACTTTGACGGTACTTAAAAAGTCTTTGGTGAACATTCTCAGGACCTCGAAACAGTCATACCTGTCATACCCTGTCTAAGGACAGAGTTTCTTTGGTGGACAGATGCATGCAACCACAACAAGGGACTGCCCTTTACTCAACCCACGCCACCCAGATCCTGACCACAGTTGCATCAGACTATGCCTGGAGGGCACACATGGACGGCAAGTGCATTCAGGGCCACTGGAGCCCAAGTGAAATTCATCTGCACATCAACCAAAAAGAGATGCTAGCAGTGCAGCACGCTCTAACAGCTATCCAATCCCTACTCTCTCCAGGACACCTGCTAATAAAAGCAGACAACACCACAGTTATGTGGTACATCAACAAGCAGGGGGGACCCACTCTTACCTACTTTGCAGGCTAGCCATGGCCCTGTGGAACACAGCCTTGGACATGCAGCTCCATCTGCAAGCTCAATTCCTGCCAAGCAAACAAAACTCACTGGTAGACGACTTAAGCAGAAATCTCCTAGACCCACATGAGTGGCAATTAGAGCCTAGCACCTTTATTTATTTTATTTTAATTTTACATTTGTTGACCAGGCTAGTCTAGCTGGATATATGTCCATTTTCAGTAGAGGCCCAGGGAGAAAAGCTCCATTGGTTATTACAAGTTTAAACAGAGATAGGCAATACAAGGTTGTAATGTATAAACAGAAGTAGATAATACAAGTTATTACAGGTATTATGATAGGAGCAAAAACCAAAAAGTGTAATAAAAAAAAATTTTTTTTTTGTGGATTACAATAGTCATACAGTATATATGTGAAAACATATATCTACATAGATGTTATGAAAAGGGAAAGCTATCAAGGAAACAGGGAGAAGAGAAAAAAAGAATTATGGAAGAAGAAAAGAGAGAGAGGAAGAAGGAAAGTTAATCTGGGTTAGTGCAGGAGCAAAGCCAGTGTTTATTGAGATACATTTTCAGTTGTCTTTTAAAAAGCGGGAGAGAGGTCAAAGATGTGATATCAGAGGGTAGTTTGTTCCATATTTTTCCAACAGAGTTGGAAAAGAGGCAGTCACCTGCAGAGTTATTGGGTTTAGTAGTATTGATCAGTAGTTTGTTTGAAGAACGTAGATGTTTCAGGTTATTGTATGGTGAAATGAGGTTAGAGAGTATTGGTGTTTTAGTAGGTTGGTATAGGATCTTGTGAGCTATTAAGAGCTGTTGAAATACGAGCTGGTTAGGAAGTTCAAGCCAACCTAGTTGTCTTAGATTCAGGCAGTGATGAGTTCTAAAAGGGGATCCTGTAGCAAATCGAACAATATTATAGTAAGATGTTGCTAGTTTCTTGAGGTTGTTTTTGGAGAGATTAGTTTATATGGGGGAAGCATAGAGAAGAGTAGAGATTAGGTGAGATCTGGCTATGGTGGTCCTTGCCCCAGGTGTAAAGAAGGGTTTGATTCTGTATAGGGATCCTATTTTTTTATTAACTAATTTTATTGTGTTGTTGATGTGAGAGTCACAGTTGAGATTATTGTCAATAGTTATTCCTAATAATTTTGTGGTTGAGTCAGGAGAAATGAGAGTACCGTCAGTGGAAGTGAGAGTGAAGTTTAGTGGGGTGGACTTACGGATAGGTGAGAAGAGTAACAGTTTGGTTTTCTTGGGGTTAAGGAGTAGGCAGCGGTGTGAGAACCATTGTTCTACAGTGATAAAAGCTTTTTTGGTAAGAGACTGGAGTTCAGTTTGAGAGGTAGCTGTGCAGATTATAGTAGAATCATCTGCATATTGTATGCAGGTAGTGTTTGGGATAGCTGATTGCAGGTCATTAATAAAGATAGAAAATAGAATGGGGCCTAGGATAGAGCCTTGAGGTACACCTAAAGAGATAGGAAGGAGATTAGATAGTGAATTTTTCCAGAGTACTGCCTGCTGACGGTTTTCTAGGTAAGATGTAAACCAAGTTAAGGAAGGAGGGTCAAGTGAGAGAGATTTTAGTATGTGCAGAAGAAGCTTATGATTAACCATGTCGAAAGCTTTAGATAAGTCAATGAAGACTGAAGATGATAGATTATTATTGTTGCGGTTATAGTTGATGGAGTTTGTAAAGGAGAGTAAAGCAGTGGTGGTGCTGTGGGAAGGTCTGAATCCATGCTGACATTTAGCAAGTAGGTTGTTATGGAGAAGATGGTTAAGTAGTTGTTTATGGATACATTTTTCCATGATTTTAGCTATAGGTGATATAAGTGCTATGGGGCGAAAGTTAGAGAAGTCATTGGAGTCCCCCCCCCTTTGTGTAGTGGGATGATATGAGATATCTTCCAGATAGAAGGGAAATTCCTACATTTATAGATCTATTTATCAGAATAGAAATGGGATAGGAAATGGGATAGGCAATGGCTTTAGCTCCTATTTGCAGGAATTCTGCAGGAAGTATGTCTGCGGAGGGGGTGGTAGGTTTTAGTTTTTGGAGCAGTGATGAGATAAAGGAAGTAGAAACTGGTTGTAAGTGAAGGGAGGGAGGTGGATTTGAAGTAGGTAAGAGTAGCTTAGAGGTGTCGGAAGATAGGTGACTAGCAAGAGTTTGGATAGTATTAGTGAAGAAAGAATAAAAGTCATTAGCTATTTGTGTGGGATTCTCTGGGTTAGAGTCTTGAGGGTTAGGTGTAATAGAATGGCCTGGGGATAGAAGATTATTAATACTGGCCCAGAATTTTTTTAGGTTCCTTTTTGGAGGTTTGTTGTAATTGAAGGTAATAGTTCTTTTTGTCTGTAAGGATGGCTTTTTTTGTACTGTTTCTAAGCTCTTTGAAGTTTTGGCGGTCAGTTAGATTCTTAGTGGGATGCCATTTGGCCCAGGATTTGTTTCGGAGAATGATTTTTTGCATAGTATTGTTGGTCAGCCAAGGTGCTGCTTTAGCTTTGGTTCTGATGGTACGACTTGAGGCATGGTGGTCCAGGATAGATAAGAATGTGGAATTGAAGTATTCTACTGCTTCATTAAGGGGGGAGGTATTTTAGTGGGGACCAATTACATTATTTTAATTCAGCTTGAAAATGTTCAGAGTTAAATTGCTTTTTTGAACGTAATGTTCTATAAGTGGTAGGTAAAATTAGGTTGGTTTTATGTCTAATGACATAAGTTAGTGAATGGTCGCTTAGATCATCTGGAAGGATACCTGATTGGTAGGTTTGTTGGGGAGTATTAGTAAGAATCCAGTCTAAGGTGGTTTCATTGTTGTTGGTTTTATTAGTTCTGGTAGGGCTATTAATGAGTTGTGTAAAGCCATATAGGTTTATATGGGAGGTGGGTTTTGTACTATTACAGGAATTCCAATCAATATTGAAGTCGCCTAGAACTAATGTCTCTTGAGGGAGGTTGGTGGAGAGCCAACTAAGGATACATTCTAGAGTATTAATGTTATTTCCTGGAGGAAGATATACACAAATGATATATGTGGCTTTACTAGTGTCGACTTGAAGTTTGGAGCTGATTACTTCGGCATTATTATCTAGGGGAAGATTCAGATTTATAGTACTAATTTGTAGTTGTGCTTTGTGGAGAATTGCTACTCCTCCTCCCTTTTTGGCTGTGCGGTCAAGTCTAATGATATTATACCCAGGTGGGGTAATTTCATTGTCTTTAATGGTAGGTTTTAGCCATGTTTCAGATAAACATAAGATGTTAAATTGGTGGAGTTCTAGAAGGACATGGACTTGAGTAGTTTTATTACAAATGCTTCGTATATTGAGATGAGCTATAGAGAGAGAGTTGGTAGGTGTGGTAGATGATAGAGAAGTAGCTTGGTTTTGTTTTTTGTAGCCATTGGTATTGGTGTGGTGTGGGCCAGGGTTAGGATGAATATCCCCATCCAACAGTGAGTGGAGGAGTTTAAAAAATTTAGGCTGGAGAGGTTTATCGAAGCAGTCAATTAGTTTTCTAGATTTTCGGTTGCTTAACTTAAAGTGTGCTAGTCTGTGGTATTTGGCTAGTAGGTACTTGGGTTTAGTAGTGAGATTTAAGAAGGTTGGAGAGAAAGGTGATGTAGGTGTAGAGGTGTGTATGGAGGGAAAGGCAAGAGTAGAGTAAAGTGGGTGTTCATAGGAGGTTAAGAGATAAGTAGTTACAAGAGGAGGTAAAAGTGATAAGCAGATAAGTAGTTGAGGTTGTGAAGGGATGAATGATGTACGCATTTTAATGATTGGGGAGGTGAGAGAGAGGATAAGAGGTAGATTGTAAGTACAGATGAGAAGTAGTAGTGTAACTTTAAGTAATAGAGGAGGAGGTAGGTTCAACCTTCTGATTCAGAAGTGGGGGACCCCAGAGGTGGATCTCTTTGCCTCCCCCTGCAATCACCAGCTCAGCAAATTCTGCACCAGGACACCTCACAGCAGGGCCTGGAAAGTGGATGCCCTATCCTTGCAGTGGGTACATTTCTCAATCTATGCCTTTCCTCCTCTGCTCCTTCTCTCGAGTATTGCTCAAGATAAGACAGAACAGACCAAGGACAACTCTGATTACTCCGGACTGGCCACGCCAGCACTGGTACCCACTCCTGCGCAGCCTGTCACCGGTGCCACCCTAGCACCTACACCAGAACCCAACCCTGCTGTCTCAGCAGGGGGGACAGATCTTGCATCCGCAACTGCAAACCCTAAATCTTGCAGTCTGGCTTATTCCTTGAATTCTTCCCCAGTAACCAGCCTAAACAAGCAGGTGCTGGACGTCATCCTTGAAGCCAGAAAACCCAGTATAAGGAAATCCTATGGTGATAAGTGGAAAAGGTACTGCTCCTGGGTTCAGTCCAAAGGGGAGGACACAACTCTGCCCTCCCTACCTCTGATCCTGGATTACTTAGCAGATCTACTCCACAGAGGCCTATCCTTCTCCTCCATTAAGATCCATGTCTCTGCTATTTTGGCTCATTACAGCACTGAGCCACCTCTTTTCTCTCACCCTCTTATCAAACAATTCCTGAGAGGGGCTGACAACTTAAGGCCGCCAAGGAGAGCACTCACCCATACTTGGGACCTTAACTTTGTACTGGAAAAACTCACGCTACCTCCTTTTGAGCCTGCAGTATCAGCAGAGTTAAAATTTCTCTCCTGGAAAACAGCCTTGCTTCTGGCCATTACTTCAGTTAGAAGAGTGTCTGAGCTACAGGTACTCATGGCTGTGGAACCCTTCATTATTTTCCATGCTGACGGGGTTTCCCTCAGGACTAACCCTTCCTTTATGCCTAAAGTGGTGTTCAGTGTGGCTCTAAACCAATCTATCCATTTGCCAACTTTCTTCCCTAATCTTCAAAATAAAGGGGAAAGGATCCTGCACTCCTTGGACGTGCACAGACAGCTCAGATTCTACCTTGATAGGACTAAGCCCTTCAGGAGATCTGACCACTTACTAGTCAGCTTTGTGCCAGGGGCAGAAGGCAAGGCCATTTCCAAGCAAACAGTCTCCAACTGGATAACTCACTGTATCCATTTCTGCTACAAGCAGCATGGAAAACCAATCCACTAGGGCAACTTCTACCTCTACAGCATTCCTCAGGGGAGTCCCTACCAGGGACATCCTGGAAGCTGCTACCTGTAGTTCTGTACACACCTTCACCAAACATTACCACCTGCCTATATTTTCCATATCCTGGGCAGGTTTTGCAACTGCAGTACTGCAGGGCATACTAGCCAGCCCCAGTTCTTCTTGATTGCCTCCACCCTTCTACAGCTTTGGGAATCAACCCAAGTGTGATGACTGCAACAGTGAAACATGAAGAACATAGTACAGTTGTGTACACTTACCATAAATGTAGATGTTTGAGTGTATTCACTGTTGCAGTTCTGGTTTCCTTCCCTCCAGCCCCCTTGTCTCTCTCTCTCTCTCACCTCTTTATGTCTTTTATTCACCCCTTTCTGGGGTTTTGGTATTGGTATTTACTTTTTACTGGTGTTTCCCCACCATAACTTAGCTCCCTATTTGAGGGGCTCCTGACATTTGGGGCAAGAAAAGCTGATGTCATGGCGTCGGCTGCCTGGTTTTATACCCCTGATGACCTGATGTCAGACTTGGAGCGACAGCAACCGACGCAGAAATATTAAGTCTCTGGTATTCGGGCCGACTGAGGGCTACATGCAGGCAGATAACCCAAGTGTGATGACTGCAACAGTGAATACACTCGAACATCTACATTTATGGTAAGTGTACACAACTGTACTTTCTATTTCTTAAAAAAAAATCTTTATTTACATAGTTTAAATAGTTTCTTATTTTTGTAGTTATGGCAGACAAGCCTACCAGGTTTAAAAAATGCATTACCTGCGGACATAAAATCCCTACCTCGGATGCCCACAGGGAATGCTGACATTGCTTAGGACCTGCTCATTTGGACATGGATTGCTCTATTTGTTGTCAGTCCAATTCTAGATCCCTTACTGATCATAGAAACAAGCTAGTGTTGAAGGGCCTTCTTCCTTCTACTTCTTCTGCTTTCGTAGCTGGGACTCAAAGTCTCTTTAAGAAACCAGACATGGGGAAGCCAGACTCAGCTTCTAAGGATAAAGAGGTCCCCAGACCACTCTTCCTCATTGACTCCTTCATTAGAGCCTCCTACTAAAATGTTAAAAAAGTCAGATCCAACAACTTCAGATAAAGTTTATTCTAAATCTAAGTCTCCCTGGATATGAACTATTCTGCTCCTACCAGGTACAGTCGCTTCATGGCTCCCTTCACCTCTCTTGGAGGGATCCCCCTACAGACATTCCAGACCTCCAGCCTGCACATCTTCTCTTATGTCTTCCAGAAGTTTATCTGAAGCTGATGTGGATAGGATGATAAAATTTCTCAGAGCTCAGATCCAGATGGGGGTGTTCCCGGCTCTGACATCCGATCCATGAGCTGACCCTTGTCCACTTCTCCCATGGTCTGTCCTTTTCCAATACGACCCACTCTTTTTGGAGCCCTCAGATCTGACATCTCTGGGAATGTCCATAGCGGATCTGAAGAAGGTCTGTCCTTCGACTCCAGTAACTTCCCTAAGTTGCCTGGCTCTGAGCTTTTTGGAGCCAGAGGACTCTCAAAGCTGAAGCGTTGCCACCGGGTCCGAGAGGTTGGGATTGACTCTGAAGATCTCGGAGCCATCTCTCCTCCTGGGGGCTTCAGCGCTGGACACCTCAGGTCCAAATCCTTCAGCAGGTGGAGTGATTGTGGGGTTGCAGGAGATGACAGGGAATTATTGACTCATTTGTTGTTGACTTCTGCTTGTCTAGAGAAAGGAAATCCCAGCCCTCCTCAGATCACATAACTTTGCCTTCTTCAGTTCTCTGCTCTGAGCCTTGTTCATCCAATTCACTGGGACAGCCAGCCCAGTCAAGTCTCCAGTCAGCCCCTCAGGACATCCTCATCTTTTTTGATACTTCCCCAGACCATCCCACTGAGAAAGTCCCTCAGAAGAAGACGTTTAAAAGATGAGACCTAGATTCCCCTCAGGAATCTCTCACAGAGGATCCCGATTTTGTTGAAGGGAAGGGTTTCCCCAGATCTCCACCCAAAGATGTTTCCTTTGGAGACATCCTAGAGCTCCTAAAACGCAAAGGTGGTTGATCCTCCAATACCCCCTCAGGAGGAATCGGCATTCTTGGAGGCTTTTGGGTCTGACCTGACTACTTCTTGGGTGACTCCCCCAGCTGAGAAACTCATAGATCTTGTTTTTCACTGGGCATAGAAGGAGCCATGTACTGTAGAGCCGATCCCTAAACAACCTGATGAAATTTTAACTCCTCCTAAGGAACAGGCACAGTGGAGCAAAGGGGTCCTGGTTCCTGCCATGGTTGTAGGGGCAGCCACCAAAAAAGAGCTTGCAAAACAGATGACTTCTGTCCATCCTGTAATGGGGAGTCAGGGCCTTGGACAGATTTGGTATGTGTGTGTATGCTTCAACGACCTTTGCACTCCATTAACTGAATTACCTGACACATTTTTGAGATTACAAAGACATTTGACCAAAGAGCCTTCCAAATCTGGGTCCATGTCTGCCAAGGACCAAAATAGAATCTTCTCACAGCTGACAACTATTCAGTTGATTTCTGATGCATCCATGAGTTAAAGGCATCTCATGGGCAACAGGTTCAGGCATAGCATTAAGAGACATGCCTGGATGTGATTATGTGGAGTCCTTCAAGTCGTCGATCATCAATGCTCCCTTGGATCATTTTTTATTTGGCCCCAAGGTAAAGAACATTCTCTCCAGATTTGAGCAAGAGGGTAGACCCTGTCTGCTGTGGGCGTACATTTTTCAACTCTTCAAAGACTTTTCTCATTGAATCAGTGGGGAGGTAAAAAAATGTGGTTTTGCAAATCCCAGGGTCCTTTTCAAGACTCACGTGTAGATAGTTCCCCTGAGGCAAAGGGGGAACTCAACTGGAAGACTCCATCCCCCGTGACTGAGATGGCTTCCAGGATTCTTTCTCGGTCAAGCCCTACCAGTACTCCTGAAGGGAGGCCCGACTGTTACCAACTGGAGGCAGTCGGAGGATGCTTGTCTCTGCACCAAATAGCCTGGCTATCTATAACAAAATATTCTTGGGTGCAGAGAATTTTATCCAGAGATTGTATTTTACCATTTTCCAAAATCCCCCATACAAAAATAAAAAAAATCCCTGATGTTCCATCCAGTCAGAGGAAAGCAGCAGCATTAGAAATAAAAAAAAAGATGCTAGAAAGGAGTCATCCAAGAGGTCCCCCTAGATCAGAGAGGATTCGGGACTATTCAGGATTCTTCTTGGTGTCAGAAAAGATAGGGGACTTGAAACCAAACTAAATCAGTTTGTGCAATCTTCAGTGTACTGGATGGTCATGGTTTAGTCCATTTTGCATCTGCGGCAAAAAGTTGATTGGATGTGCTTGACAGATCTTCAGGATGTGTACTATGACATCAAAATGAACAGGCGCTCCGTAAGATATTTGTGTTTCCATCTGGGAGCCAGTCATTTCCACTTCAGAGCACTGCCCTTTGGTCTCAGCACCCATGGTGTTCACCAAATGCTTGGGAGTGGTAGCAGCTCTCTTGAGACTGCTGGGATTCCGAGTGTTTCCATACTTAGACAACTGTCTCCTGTCTTCCCTAACCAGGCATCGACTCCTACAAGCAAGGGACTACTTGCTCCAGTTGTGCATCCATCTAGGTTTCACAGTCAATTACGACAAATCGCAGCTCACTCCTGTGCAGAGCCTGAAGTTCATAGGTGCTTGTCTGGACACAGTCAATAAGATAGTTTCCCTTCCTCTTGCTTGAATCCAGACACTGAGGTTCCAGATCAGAAAAGCAATTCAAAATTCTTCTCTTCCAGCACAACAAACTTTACAAGCCTTGGGATCCATGACAGTTGCTATCACCCTTGTACCTTTGGTCAGGTTTCCCATGCAACTACTTCAGTGGACCATGTCAACCCAATGATCCATTCTTCAGCATCCTTTAACCACCTCAGTCAACATCACATAGACATGCAATAAGGTATATTCTTTGGTGGATTCATCTGAATGAACTCTTGGAAGGTTGTCCATTTGTTCTTTTATTTTAATAGATGGTTGACTAATTAGATGATTGTTTAATTAATTGTGTTTAAGTGAATATATGTGTGTGTGTATATGTATATCTATATATATATATATATATATATATATATATATATATATATATATATATATATATATATATATATATATAGATGCATGGTGTGGCATATTTTGTAACTCCAGGAAGGCTGTGCCAAGGCGCCAGAGTGTTATTCAATGTGAATAAACTATTTAATATAAGATTGGTGGCATTTTTTTCACTGACTTTGTAGTCTGGTGTGTCCATTTGGTCTTCCCTATCCACAGCCATTGTGACCATGAATGCTTCCCAACTGGGTGGGGAGGCACTACTTGGGAATGACAGTCCAAGGTATATGGTCCCCAAAGAGGCCAAGACGTATACCAGTGTCCTGGAAATGAGAGAGGTTCTCCTGGCTTTACAGGTCTTTCAAGATGCTCTCCTATCAGGAACAGTTGCTGTTCAGACGGGCAGTTTATCAGTGGTTTGGTACATCAGCAAAGAGGGAGGAACCAAGTCTTATCCGCTTTGTCAAGAGGCAGTGAAAAGTGTGTCAATGTGCGATCTCTTCCAGTCGTTTTCTAATAGCAAAGCACATTCCAGGGAAATCCATTGTGACTGCAGACAAACTAAGCAGGTCCATTCCGATGCCTCATGAGTGGTCTATCACTGTTGAAGTGGCAGAGAGAATTTTCAGACGATGGGGCCAGCCATGCTACGATCTGTTTGCTTCTCTCCTAACCAACAAGTGCAGCAGTTTCTTTGCTCTGATCTGTCCAATGGGGGAGTCACAGAGAGATACTGTAGTCCATGAGGGTCTATATTATATGATCAAAACTTTGGGATGTTCATCGTATTTCACTGTTGCAGTCATTACTCTTGGGTTATCCTGCTGGCAGGCTACCCTCAGTTGGCCAGAATTCCAAAGTCTAGGTCCAGCGTCGGTTGCTGTCGCCTCTTCCCTGACGTCAGTGCGCCAGGGGTATAAAAGATGCAGCTGACACCATTTTCTTCAGTCTTTCTTGCCGCGCGGTGCCCGAAGCAAAAGCAGTTCGCAAGTGCCGGTCGGCCGACTTCTAAGATATTCAAATCCGAATTTCAGAACCGAAGTCTTCATTAAAGATAAGTACCCCGTTGGGGAAACTTTTTCTTGCTCCAGACCGATGTCAGAAAAAGTTAACAATTGCATTTCTTGTGGGAAGCAAATACCTCATAAGGATTTTCACTCTTACTGTATTCCTTGCCTAGGCCCTGATCACAACGTTGCTAGCTGTCGTTTTTTTGCTAGATTTAACCAACGCACTATTAAGCGTCGGTTCGATTTTGCATTTCATTACTTTGGCTGAAGATTTAATTATATAATGCTGTTGGACCAGCTGACAACCGGAGTTTACAAAAAACGCAAGGACAAGGAAAAGGATAGGCATCCTAGGTCCAAAACCGATGACGAGGCCTCTGCTAGGCCAGTCGCCGGTTCTCAGTGAGGCGCTTTTGCAGTCCCTGGCGCCTGCTACCTCAGAGCTACAGGCCGCTTCCAACTCCCACGTGGAGCCGACTGGGCCTCTGGATACTCAAGGTATTGGACACTCGGAAATCATTCCCTCAGATGGGGCCGGAGCCGCTGAGCAGGCATCGGCTTCTGAGGGTGTCTTCAAACCTACACAACTATATATTAAGCCATCTTCAGCTTCAAAGACAAAGACTAAAGCAGCTCTAAAGACAAAGAAACAAGTACAGCAATCTCCTGCTCAGATTTCCGTGCCTAAAAAACAGATGCTCAAAATGGCCAAAGACCTAATTACTTTGATCAGGGGCTCCCATCCCCCTCCTGATAAGAGGCCTAGGCAAGAGACAGAGTATGATTCTTCTGATCAGGTTTCTATTTCCTCTGATTTCTCTTCTGAACAGGATTACTCCATGCTTCCCTATGAGGATTCTGATGCTGAAGAATCCATTCCTTCAGCCTCTCCTCCTGAGGATTATTCTCTTGGGGAAACCCTGCATACCATGAGGGAGCATTTCCATTGGGAGAGCCAAGATTATTCTGAATCTAAGAAAAGGCTCAGAGACTGTCTGTTACTTCCTCAACACAGACCCCTTGCTCTTCCACCTGTTCTAGACATTGTAGATAATGTATTTTCAGAGTCCAGCCTGTCCCCTGACTCTTTACTTCCTGCACCTGCTAAGCCAGACAAATACTACAGGATCCCGGATTCTCATAAATTCCTATATAAAAACCCTGCTGCTGACCCAGAAACTATATCTCAGGGTCCCAAAGGGGTCAAAGCTTCCACTGCAAAAAACCCTGTCCCCTCTGATAGGGATTATAGGGCTCTAGACAGATGGGGGAAAAAAGTCTTTCTGCTACCCTGGCTGTAAGGGCTTTAAATTCTCAGTTTCATATGCTTAAATATCAGCAATATTTAATGTCACTGCTTAAACAGAAATTGTTGAGAAATACTGAATGTTCAGAGAAGAAGGAATTGCAGGATTTACTGCATGCAGCTGAACAAGTGGGAAAGCATACTTTGCAATGTGGTTATGATTCACTGGAGGCCTCTTGCAGGGCTGTTGTTACAGGTTCTGTTATTAGAAGGCATGCTTGGTTAAAGGAACAGAATCTGCCTGATCATGTTAAAGCAAAATTATTAGATGCACCATTACAGCATGATACTTTGGTACTAAAGCAGAAGAGGTGTTGAAAAAAATGGAGGATAAAGCAAAATCCATGCAGACAGTCAAGGATTTCTTACAGGTACAGCCACCCAGGTTTAGCAGGAACTGCCTTCTAAAAATGGGTCCTTTCCAGTGTCAGACAGGCCACAAAGAGGCAGATACAGGTGTCCAAGAGGCAGATCTCAGCCCCAAGGCTCATACAGGCCTAAACAATGGGGTGCTCCTACCTCCAAAAGCGGAGAAGACAAATCACAGCCTTACAGGAAACAGTCCCAATGACTTTCCTCTACCAGATCCAAGCACTTTTCTTTTGGCAGCCCCCTTAGGGGGAAAACTAGCACTTTTTACTTCAAATTGGCAAATGGTTACCCAAGACAAATCGGTCCTGAACATAGTGTCCCAAGGCTACAGGTTCCATTTTCACACTCTACCAAGGTATGCCAGACCTGCCACACAATCAATGGGCAGAGGCACGAAAACAAATTACAGTCCTCATGGACATGAGGGCCATTCAGCAAGTACCACAACAAGAGCAGGGGCAAGGATTTTACTCCAGACTTTTCCTAGTACCCAGAAAGGACAAAACCTGGAGACCAATACTGGACCTGTCTATACTAAATACTTTTCTGGAAGTTCCAAAATTCAAGATGTTGACTCTGCAGCAGTTACTGCCCATGCTGGGCAAGAAGGCTTGGCTCGTAACTTTGGACCTAAAAGAGGCATACCTGCATGTCCCAATCAGACAATCTTGCAGAAGATACCTCAGATTCATAGCTGGCTCAATGCATTACCAATTCTCTGCACTGCCCTTTGGCTTATCTACTGTGCCCAGGGTCTTCACAAAATGTCTGGCACCAGTAATTGCGTTTTGCAGACAAAAAGGAATTCAAATATATCCCTACTTGGACGACTGCCTAATTCAAGCAGAGAACAAAGACATTCTTCTAAAGCATCTGGCGTTTGTAAAAAGATTACTAATTGGGCTAGGGTACACAGTAAACGAAAAGAAATCAAAACTAGTGCCCTCTCAAGAGATAATATTCCTGGGTGCAAGCTTAAATACAACTGCCCAGATGGCTTATCTCATGCCAGACAAACAAAAACATCTGACTACTTACTTCAAGAAATTGGCAACAAAAAACACTTATCTGCAAGGAATATCCTGCAGGCCTTGGGTTTCATGGCATCCTGCATTCTACTAATTCCATATGCCAGACTGCATATGAGGAAACTACAATGGTATCTAAAAAGTGTTTGGACTCAGCATTGCCACAACCTGGAGACAGTAATTGCACTCATTCCCTGCCTGCAACAGGAGTTTCGATGGTGGGCAGAAGCCTGTCACCACAACCAGGGTCTGCCATTCAGTCTACCCACACCCAGACAGACACTGACAACGGATGCATCAGATTATGCCTGGGGGGCCCATATGGCAGAAAAATGTATTCAGGGCACATGGCCTGCAAACCAGATGCATCTCTACATCAATCAAAAAGAGATGCTAGCTGTTCAAAATGCCCTGACAACTTTCAAGGACCTGCTTCATCCAGGACAGTTAAGGATAAAGACAGACAACACTACGGTCATGTGGTACATAGACAAGCAGGGATGTACACATTCCTACCCCCTCTGCAGACAAGCAGTGACCTTATGGGACACAGCATCGGCTTTTCAAGTTCACCTGCAAGCACAATTCCTGCCAGGAAAAACAAATACTCTGGCAGACGAACTAAGCAGAAACCTCTTGGATCCACACAAATGGAAACTGGATCCACAAGTATTCAGCATGATAATAAGGGAATGGGGATGCCCAGACATAGATCTATTTGCCTCCCCTCACAACTGCCAATTGCAGAGATTTTGCACAAGGATTTATCACAAGCAAGCATGGAAAGTGGACGCCCTATCCTTCAGCTGGAAAAATCTAACAGTATATGCCTTTCCTCCACTGCCTCTCCTTCCCAGGGTACTCCTAAAGGTCAGACAAGAGAAGCCAAAAATGATACTGATTGCACCAGACTGGCCACGCCAGCACTGGTACCCAATCCTAAAGAGCTTGTCTCAAGGTCTAGCATGGATATTGCCTCAAACGTCTCACTTGCTGACCCAACAAAACAATCAGATCTTGCACAGCCAACTCAGGACCTTAAATCTGGCAGCATGGCGGATAGTGTAGCCATTCAGAACACTCCTCTTTCAAAAGCTGTTATGGATGTTGTCTTGGAGGCCAGGAGGCCCAGTACCAGAAAATCCTATGCAGAGAAATGGAAGAGATTCTGTGCTTGGAACAAGGAACAAGGCATTGACACGTGTGTACCAAATATCACTCAGATTTTACAATACGTAACTGAGATGCTGAACAAAGGCCTTTCTTTCTCATCAATTAAGATTCATGCCTCTGCCATTTCAGCCCGTTACAATGTGGAACCACCTATCTTTTCTCATCTTTTAATAAGGCAGTACCTCAGAGGGGCCAAAAACATTAGGCCTCCAAGGAGAGCACTAGTTCCAGCCTGGGACCTCAATTATGTTTTGGAAAAACTCACACTGCCTCCTTTCGAGCCAGCATCAACAGCAGATATAAAAGTCTTATCCTGGAAAACAGCTCTGCTCCTAGCAATAACCTCTGCAAGGCGAGTCTCGGAGTTACAAGCACTCATGGCTGTGAAACCTTTCATTATTTTTCATCCAGACAGGGTTTCTCTGAGGACAAACCCTACATTTATGCCTAAGGTGGTGTCCAGTCATGGCCCTCAACCAAACCATTCACTTGCCTACCTTTTATCCAAATCCACAGAACAAGGGTGATAAAATTCTGCATTCTTTGGACATACACAGGCAGCTACGCTTCTACTTGGAAAGAACTAAAGCTTTCAGAAAGACTGAGCAACTTTTAGTGTCATATGCTGCAGGATCACAAGGAAAGGCTATCTCAAAACAGACTATTTCTAAATGGATAGGCCATTGCATCCGTTTCTGCTATTCTCAACATGGCAAATCAGTGCCTAAGGGCATTAGGCCTCCTTCCACCAGAGCAGCAGCCACTTCAGCAGTCAGAGGAGTACCAACCAAAGATATCTTAGAGGCTGCAACCTGAAGTTCAGTGCACACCTTCACAAAGCACTACCACTTACCTCTTTACAGAGCAGGCTTTGCCACTGCAGTCCTGCAGGGCCTCATAGCCTCTCCTAATCCTATTTAGCCCAGCCACCCATCCTCAGCTTTGGGATTCAACCCAAGAGTAATGACTGCAACAGTGAAACACGATGAACATAGTACAGTTGTGTACCTACCATAAATGTAGATGTTAGAGTGTATTCACTGTTGCAGTCCAGGTTACCCACCCACCACCCCTCTTTTCTTTGCTGGGTCTTATCTGCACTTCTCTATCCTATGCAACCTATTTGGTGTATTTGCTTGTAGATGAAGGAAATGTTATTTTTGTGCATGCATTTTTATTGGCATATTTTTCAGCCTACCAATTTGGGGGCACCTGACATCTGGGGCAAGAAAAACTGAAGAAAATGGTGTTGGCTGCATCTTTTATAGCCCTGGGGCACTGACGTCAGGGAAGAGGCGACAGCAACCGACGCCGGACCTAGACTTTGGAATTCTGGCCGACTGAGGGTAGCCTGCCAGCAGGATAACCCAAGAGTAATGACTGCAACAGTGAATACACTTGAACATCTACATTTATGGTAGGTACACAACTGTACGAACACCTAAAGGTCGATCACAAAATATCAAACCCTTAAGATCGAAAATGGCCGTTTCCACACAGGAAAACAATACCATTGGCCAAATAAAAAAAAGTTATAAACAGAAATAAACTGGGGCGCTGTGCTCTCCACACCCCCCTAACTAAATATACCAACTCTGAGATCGCTCTATAGCAGAGAAAGAACAAAATCTGCGTAACGGCCAAACAACTCATTTTCCTATGTGGAAATGTCCATTCGCAATTTTCAGACTTCGACATTTTATGATCGACTGCAAGTAAGAAGTGTCCTCTCACCAAGATAAAGCTGGAACTTTCCAAGGATTCCAAAATAGCAAACAGTAGAGAACGAAAAGTTCCACAACCACAGCTTAAAGCAACTTCACTTTTATTTACAGCAAGAAAACACAGTAAGCACTTTCAAACTCTCAGTTCTTCTTCAGACTGAAATATTCAGGCTTTTACTCAGAAATTTAAAATGCACATTAACCAATCCACAACCATTATAAATTATCTATGCAAATCCCTAGATCTAAGAACCGATCTTAAAGAAACCTTGTTATTTATACCAGGCTTCCTATCAGAGAGAAACTTGCAAATCCAGTATAGTTCCCTTTCCTCTGTAAAATTCACCAAATCACCACCTCTGGGACCCTTATTAACTGTCTCAGTAACTTTAAACATAAAAAAATGTGATGGACCTGACTCGTATACATGTTTAGCAAGAGCATTGGTTAAAATCAGCTCGTCTCATGGCATATTTATGCTCACGAATCCGCTCATAGAGCATTCTGTTGGACTTACCAACATAAAAACTGTCACATGCCACACACATAGCTAAATAGATAATATTTAGAGTCTTACATATAGCTGACACCTTAAATACAAATCTCTGCTTTGAGATAGGATGTATAAATTAATTTGAAGCATCAGTAGAGGAACAATGCCTACAGGATCCACATGGACGAGTGCTATTCAATCTTGAAGGCACATCTAAGGCAACTTCAGTGGGCTCATAGTCTCTGTAGCAAAGACGTCACTTAAGATATTTTTTGTTTTTATAGGTATAATGTGGTTTTGTGCCCACAGATTCTTAATCCTGTCATTCATGGTCAGAATATTCCATTTAGCATCTATTGTCTGTCTAATTTTCCTAAAATCACTGGCATAAGGTAGCACTAATGGGAGACTCTGTGGACTCATTTTCTCACCATGCTGTTCCACATGGGGGACATCTGAAAAATAAGGGTGTGTTGTTGTAGACCTCTGTGACATTGCACCTTCTCTCATCCTTCTTGTCTCTTTTTTTTACTGTAGCCTCTACATTCAAAATCTTGTGATAGCATTTCCAAGTCAGTAGTGAAACCATCTAATGTACTGTTAAGTCGGGATACCCTCATCCCTTGAGTTTTCATAATATTCTTGAACACATGTGAGGGATGCATACTGTACCATCTCAGTATATTGTTCTTCCTACATGGCTTCCTATAGAGAATGGTAGACAAATTAGCCATCTCATCTTTAGTTATACATACATCAAGAAAAATCATCTCAGAGGAAGACACAGTACTAGTGAACTTTAGGAAACTCGTGGTACTATTCAAATGGTCAATGAAATCACCTAGTTCATTCTCAGCCCCCCCCTCCCCCATAGTAAGGCCACGTCATCAACAAACCGTCTGTAGAACAGCACCTTAGAAGTAAACTGACAATCAAACAAAAACTTTCCATCCCATTGTGCTAACACCATGTTGGCGTAGCTATTGGCACACGAAGTGCCCATAGCTACGCCAACTTTTTGTAAATAGTATTCTCTTTGAAACAAAAACACATTGTTAGTGAGCACCAATTCCAAAAATAAATAAGATCTATTTGTTTGACATCCAAAGCTACTGTGTAGAGTGAGAAAAGGCTTAATCATACTCAAACTTTCCAGATTCGGAATGCAGGTGAAAAGTGACTCTACATCTAGAGTTACTAAGAAAACACTATCTAAATTAATTGTATTTCCATTCACAAACTGGCTAAGGTCCATCAAAAATTGTTTAGTGTCATTGAGTACAGTAGATATTTTATTAAGAACGGGTCATAGCTGCTTGTCTATATATATAGAAAATGGTACAGTGAGCCACTGCCTACCCGAAACTATGGGTCTCAGAGGTGGTGAAACCAAGATTTTATGCACTTTAGGGAGTCCCTGAAACACTGGTATCACAGGATGTTGCATATTCAAATAATCAGCAAATTGCTCAGTGATATAAAATTGTCTAGACAGTCACGTATTGTAAAGAAAATAGAACATTGCACATTTCATATAAAATCTTCATCCACTTTATCATAAACATTTAAATCTGCTAACATTCTATGAATAGATCCTACATAAAAATCTCGATTCCTTAAAACAGTGGCTCGACCTTTGTCTGCCTTTTTAATAACTATAGAATGATCAGACTGAAGTGCCTGCAATGCAGACCACTCTTCCTTGGTTAAATGGCAAAAATCATGCCCATTCCCCTTAGAATTATCACCCTGGGAACAAGAAAGGCAAGCAAATAATTCATCTTCACATTTCTTTACAAATACTTCAACTACTGGATCAATATTAGGTTGAAAAACGATAGGTTTCTTAAAAAAACACATTATCATTGCAATGATTTTCTGTAAAACATAGCTTAAGTGAAATGTTGTGAGCAAACAATCACAAATTTAGTAAACAATCTGACAACTCAGACCTCTCAGCAGATATAAAATTAAGTCCATTTTCCAGCAAAGAAATTTCTGCTTGAGACAGTACCTTATCAGAGAGATTAATAATTAAGGAACCTCTGTCATGTTCCACATCTGTTTGTGGTTCCGTGTTGTTGACTCGTCGTGGAACTGTCGACGTTTAAGTGTTCGATAACCTAAGGTTTCGATCATGTAATAGGGAACCAGTCCATGACTGGCCTTCCGGTCTCCTTTATGCTTATCCATTGCTGCCGCTCATTCCTAAATTTCTACAGAAAGCATTTTAGTTGAAGACCACAGTAATACTCATTGCTCCCTTCTGGCCTTGTCAGATTTGGTTCCTCTTCCTCTGGCATTAGCTTCTGCATCTGCCCTGGATACTGGATCCAACTCAAGACCCCTTGTCTCACCCAACAGAGATGACTCATCCAGACATAACAGGCCTCAAACTGACTGCATGATTTCTCCAATTCCACTGATTGTTAAATAGTCCATGGTGTCCTCTGTGGTCTGTCATATCTTATCTTCTCAAAAAGCTTCTACTAGTAGAAGGATTTACAAAGAAAATGGAAGGGATTTGTATTCTGGGTCCTTAGCAGGGATATGGACCCCCTTTCAGGACCTGTACTGTGTATGCTTGAATTTATAGATTCAATTTTCAGTGAAAATTCTAGTTTTTCAACCATTAAAGTCCATTTGGCTGCCATTTCTAATTTCCACCTGGACAAAAATAACTTCACCTTAGCTTCTTCTAAACTATGTAAAGCCTTTCTCAAATAAGCCTTTTTACTTAGACCCCCGTTTGAAGCATCCTACTCCTCCTTGGGATTTGACCATTGTGTTCCAAACCTTAACCCAAACTCCCTTTTAACCGTCAGCCAGGACAGATCTAAACTTTTTCTAGAAAAAACATTTTTCTGGTCACTGTCACATCAGCTAGATGGGTATCTGAACTCCAAGCTTCATCTTCTAAACCTCCTTATCGAGTTTTCCACAAAGACAGGGTGATTTTGTGGACCAGCCTGTCTTTTTTTTTGCCTAAGGTAGCTTCTGAGTCCAGCATATACCAGGTCATTAATCTCCCAGTTTCTTCCAAACTTTTGTAATAAGGGAGAGTTTATGCTCCATCTGCTGGATGTGAATAGACAACTTCGCTTTTATCTCCATAGAACCAGGGACTTCAGGAAAACTGGTTAGTTGCTTGTTTCCTTCTCTCCTAACACAATGGACAAACCAGTTTCCAAAGTTACATTGGCCAAGTGGTTAACTGATTGATTGCGTCTCCTTTGTCTATAGTAAAAAAGGATTATCCTTGTCTAAGCCTCCTAGAGCTCATTCCATGAGGTCTGTGGCAATCTCTTCAGCTTTTTGATCAAGAGCTTCATTAGATGACATTTGTGCAGCTGCAACTTGGACTAACGCTTACACTTTTATTGCTCATTATAAATTGGATTTGGTTTCCAGGAACAAAGCTGTCTTTGGCTCTGCAGTACTCCAGAATATCCTTTCATTGGGGCCACCCAAGATTTGAGTAGCTGGGGACTCTGTCCCATCAGATGAGGAATGAGTAAAAAGGACAACATCTGATAAAAAAGTTATGTAATCACCATAACGTTCCATCTGTGTTGTCCATTTTCATTCTTCCTCAACTTTCTGCCCACCTGCCCCATCCCATTGCTTCTAGAAAGACTTAAGAGTTTTTACAGGAATCTTTGTATCTTGTTTGAACTCCAGCTTCCTTTTTCCTTTCTGTCTTTGTTAACGTCTTTAACATGTAGTCCCTTTTTATCTAGGGGCAGCAAACTCTATCTGAGTTATGTTGGGTTGGTGGGGCATTATGGGTAAATGGAGGACTTCGAGAGTTTTGTATTTGAAGATCTGGTAAAAGTGTCCGAGTCACATTATTGAGTCTTGTATCCAAACCCATCAGTTGTGGAAGAATGAAAATGGACAACACAGATGGAATGTTATGCTGAGTACATTAACTTTTTTCCCCTCAGGATCTTCAACAGTTACTCACTCTAGGAATCATGGAACCAGTGCCATTATTTATTTTATTTATTTTTTATTTAACATTTGTTTAACAGGAAAGTCCAACTGAGACAGAGCCCATTTTCAGCGAAGGCCTGGGGAGAAATAGTCCAAACACATGTCTTTGGAATGTGGGAGGAAACCGGAGAGCCCAGAGGAAACCCACGAGAACATAGAGAGGACATGCAGACTCCCCACAGAAGGCACCCTAGCCAAGAATCAAACAGGAGAACCTCTTGCTGTGAGACGACAACACTAACCCCTGCATAGATTGTTACTAGGCTAACAACCCAGGGGGCCTTTCTAAGCCTAGCCAAGTTTTCCTGAAGAATAATAATGTCATGTATCTAAATAGGATCAAAAGGGCAAAGGCATTGATTCCAGAATGTTTTGGGTATCAGAGAAATAGCTTTCATGGAGACAAGTTCTAGAGCTTTACCTTTTCCAAGCTATGAGTGAAAGTACCAAAATTTAAAATGCTGACCCTTCAAACTTTGTTACCTGTCTCCTTTGAGTGTCATTGTAACATTAGACCTTAAGGATATTTATAATAATCCCATAGCCACAGACATCAAAAACTTTCTCAGATTTACGGTATGTGGGTCACATACTCAGTTCTCTGCATTACCCTTTGGGTTATATACGGTTCCAAGGGTGTTTACATAGTGTGTAGCTCCAGTGATAGCTCATTGCAGACTGCAGGGTATTCACATATTTCCTTATTTAGATAACATAATTATTTTTGTAGAGTCTTTTCCCAGGTATCAAGACACCTTAACATATGTTTCATCTCTTCTTACCAATCTGGGATTTAAGATAAATGTACAAAAATTCATACTGACTGAATCACACAGGATTGTGTTTCTAGGCTGCCTGTGAGACATCTCTCAGCAAAAGGCTTTTCTTACACAGAAGGTGGATTTTTTATCTGGAAACTTTCCTCAGTTTTTCCAATCAGTCTTAGATTTCTGCAAGAGAATGTTAGGATTCTAGGGTTCATGGCTCCTGTGCTTTTCATGATTCCTCTCACCTGATCAGACGTAAGAAAATTTCAGTGGTTTCTGGAAAAAAAAAACCCACATGGACTCAACATATTCATCTTCTGGAATTTCAGATTCACTTTTAGGCTTTGTCAAAAAGGATCTGCTCTGATGGGGGACAGAAAATGGCCCTTAATTCTGGTCTCCCCTTTTCTCCTGAATTCCAAGTCTGTTTGTAACTGCAGATGCCTCAGATTTTGCTTGAGGAGCAGTTTGTATGGGAGTAAAGGTGAAAGGCTTGTGGAACAACTCAGCTAGACCAAACCACATAAATATCAAAGAGATGTTGGCTGTGATCCATGCCTTGAAATATTTTCATCCTGTGTGGTCCTCTGTACCTCGTCAGGCAATTACAGAAAACACCACATCTTCTGAGCAGGTCAGCTATGATGTTTTGCGAGGTATCTCTGTAGCACTCTTTAAATCTCCAAGCATCTTAATTTCTGCCAGATCAAAATGTAGTGGCAGTCAAGCTGAGCAGGACTAGGACAGTCCTTCATGAATAGATATTGAATGAGGGGGTCCTCCAGGAATTGATGCAGTTGTGGAGAACACATCAAACTGTTTGCATCCCGTCAAAGCAGACAACTGAGCAAATTCTGCTCTGGGACTCCTTTCAGGCAAGCCTGGAAAACAGATGCATTCTCATTCCTGTGGTTAGGAATGTTCCTTTATGCATTTCACTGCTATCCATGGTAATAGTGAAGATTCAGAAGGAGTCTCCAAAAATCACTATGACTTCCTTTTGGAGCAGGCACCATTGGGTCTCCCATTTTATGGAACTGACCAAGGGCTTTAGGAATAATGGTTAAATTCATTAAAAAGGCTTCACATTCTAAAAATGCCTTCATACTCTCAACTATTTTCCTTTGCCATTTAACTCTTCTTACTTCTGTGTTCTCTTCTTAGTCTTAGTCTCTAAGCCTTTCTCTGTAATCTCAGATTTTTTTTCACTTCCTTCCATTTTAGTTTTTCTTTTCAAGGAAATTCGATTTGAAATAATTTCCTGTAGCCAAACTGTTTTGCAACCCATGTAAATTAATAAAACGTAATTCTGTTCTGTTACTTTATTACAAATGCATAAAAACTGTATAACATTCTACTTTATAAAAATGATATAGTAATTGAATTGTTCAACTATGTAAACCTAACAATCTGTCATAGTAAATAAAATAAATAAGGACAATTACCAAAAGCTTCCTGGATTTGCTCAGACAAGACAGAGGGAGTTTGATGCACCCTAATCATAACAACTGTGACCAACTGCCTGAATGATTAATTTTGTTTAACAAGATATGTAATTTGCTCCTACCCTTTTCTAAAGAACCCAATTCCAGTTGTTTTATCTCTGTTACTATATTTACTACTTCTAGTAAAGCTGATCCAGACTTTGATTTGAAGGGGTTTTTGCATCTTCAGCCTCCTAAAAAAATGTGTCTCCTTCCAGGGATCTTAACTTTTTGCTGAAAAAGTTGATTATTTTTCCCTTTGAACAAGCTTATCTCTTAGATTTAAGAATCTTGCTCTGATATCTTCAAGAAAAATGTTTAAGTTGCAAGCTGTGATGGTAGAGGACCCTATTTGGTCTTCTATAAAGATATGGTTTCTTTAAGAACAAATCCCTCATTTATGCCCAAAGTTTATTTTGAACCAGACCATCAGTCTTACTGTGTTTTATCCAGGTCCTTACAACCAGGAAGAAAGGATTCTGTATACTGTGGACATAACTAGCCAGCTCAGGTACAATCATGAGAGAACTAAGTCCTTAAGAAAAGGTAATTAGCTGTTTATTTCTTATGATGGAACAAAGAAAGGACAGCCTATGCCAAACAGACTATTTCAATGTGGTTGTCTCTGTTTATTGACCTTTGTTATGTCTGACATGGCAAATCAATTCCAGGCAGTATCAAGGTGCATTCTACTAGAGCCTTGGCATCTAAGATGGCATATGAGAAAGAGGTCAAGTCTGGAAGCTTTACAACTGCAGCAACTTGGTTCTTTGTATGTACTTCTTACAAAGCTTTACAAACCAGATTAAATTTCCAAGTCCAGGACTGGCTTTGCTAGGGCCATTCTCTAAGGGGCTCTTGGCTTTGGTAATCAATCCATATAGCTAAAAAGCCTACTGCAGCAGTGAGAATGATGAACATAGTACAGTTCATAACAATAGATGTTTGAATTCTGCACTGCTGCAGTAGCTGCACCTACCCACCATTCCTCTTCTTTTGTATATAATTACTTGTTGGGCTATAAAGTTTTGAATTACTGTTATATCTTAAGAGTCCATGATGAATAAGCTCTTTCACCCTTTATAGGCAAGAAAGTCCTGAGTTTTCTTCACTTTAACTGCTGATTTCACTCTAATGGGCTGACCAGTCAGTAGTCGGAGTGAAGGTGTGGGAGGGAGCCAGACAGTTCTTGTATCCTAGACAGGATACAACCCATAAAGCCAAAAGGCTACTTCAGCATTGAGGAATTCAAACATCTGCTGTTATGGTAAGAGCAACCTTATCCAACTGTACTTTTTGGAGGGCAGGTTAATAAAATCTTGAGAAATGCCTATTGTGAAATAACACTGTTAACAACTGTTTCCTTGATGGAGAAAGTATATATAATTCCAATATATAAGACACTTATAGTGGCGTACAGCAACAGTGGTCCCTCTCCACAAAGGTGGTGCCTCAACGGATCCTGGAAACTATCGCCCCATAAGCCTGACTAGACTGGTCTGCAAAGCTATGGAAAGGATCATCATGGACCTCATAAATAAAGATATTGGGGGCCTACAGACACTGGATCCTACCCAGTTCGGCTTTGTTAAGGGCAGATCCTGCCTCTTAAACCTGGTCGATTTCTTTGAAACAGTCACCAAGGCCTTTGACGAGGGAAGGTGGTCCACACAGTCTACCTGGACCTTGCAAAAGCCTTCGATACAATACCCCACTCGGGCATTATAGATAAGCTCACCAGCTTAAATATAAACCCCTATGTCACTAGATGGGTTGCAAACTGGCTCAAGGACAGAACCCACATGGTTAGAATTGCTGGAGCCATGTCAGACTCCAAACCAGTTACAAGTGGCGTCCCACAAGGCTCAGTCCTGGGACCTCTCTTGTTCAGTATATATTTCTCGGAGGTACAGGCTAACAAGGAAGGACTGTGACTGACCAAGTTCGCAGATGACTGCAAACTGGGCGCCATAATCGACTCTCCAGTCGACACAAGCATCCTACAAAAGGGCCTCATAGAAACAGACAACTGGTGCCAGAGCCATGGCCTCAAGCTAAACGCCAAAAAATGTATAGTCATCCCCTTTGGCAAAAACAAAGTGCCCACAAATTACCACATAGGTGGTAATCCATTAAGTACGGAAGAAGTAATTAGGGACGTGGGGACCCAAGTTGATAGCAATCTCTCATTTGACAACCACGTGGCCAAAGTGGTTAGAAAAATATTTTATATAGCCCACCTAATCATGAAGGGATTCACATCTAGATCAGGGGAGGTCATCGTGCCTCTTTACTCATCCCTCATCAGGCCAATAATTGAGTACAATGCCCCTTTTGGGATGTACCTTACCAGACACCTGCAGCAACTGGAAAGACCCCAAATGTACCTCACCAAGAGGATCAAAGGGCTCAAACAGATGCCATATGCTGCCCGGTTAAAGAAACTCCAGCTCTACTCAGTGGGATACCACCTGCTCAGAGGCGATCTGTGCCTGACGTATAAAGCCATGTCCAAATCGGAATTAATGGACATGCTGCACCTCAGAAAATCCAAATCCCATCGAGCTACGTGCTCGAGAGACTTGAACCTCAGCACTGAAATAAATAGGACATGCTGGAGGGACAGATTCATAACCCAGAGGCTCCCTTCACTCTGAAATAAAATCCCAGTCCAGGTTAGGCAGAGTCCCTCATTGACTCTCTTCAAGAGGAATCTTGATGAGTGGATGGGAGATAGTAGGTTTACCCTGGGTATCACTTCTGTGTCACTCTTAATCAGAGGCACAGTATACTAACCTCGAAAAAGGGCATAGCAAAATTAATTTAAAATGGGTGGCGAAAGCTAAATGCCCTAGGGCAGATAGCCTAGTATGAACCTATTAGACCATTAATTGAATATAGTTCTGTTTGTTTTTTGTATATCCACTGTCTGACATCATTAAATTGGAGACGGTAGAAAATGTTTATACAGAAGATTAGAGGATTGCAAAATCTGTTTTAGGAAACTAGACTTAAAATATTACATTTTCTTTCTGTTTATTGTAGACAGTTAAGGGGAGACTAATCCTAATCTATGGATATTTGAAAACCCCAAAGATAGGATGTTTAATGAGAATTATTTTTTTTTACTAAATGATAAGTTTACAAGAAATAAATTACTGTGGACATTAAGACGTCGCAATTAAAAGTAGATAATATTTTTTTTTAATTATAGCTTGAAGAAGATGGAACTACTTGCTAGCAGGAAGTAGACGGGTGGACAGTGTTGAGGTGTTTAAAACTAAAATGTATTCTTGGTTTGGAGAATAATTATTGGAGGGTGGTTCCTTAAGGAGAGTGGCCAATATTGATCTCTGAAGATGTCCATGGACTTTAACTTTACATTTATACATTTTGAATATTTTAACATGTAACACCTGTCTTTTCTTTGATATAATGTAGCAAAACTCTTAATGTTTTGGAAAGTTAGTTTTACTTTTAAATCATCCCAAAAGAAGCAATAAATTCATGAGGAACATGATATCTGTGTGAATATGTGCCATGTATGAACAGTCATGAATGCACTGCCTCCCTTTAACTGGTGTATTGCTAAAAGTAGTTTTATTTAAACGTCATTCTGTGGGACCTGGCTGTTGTCCTACAGCTGTAACATTTTTAATTCTGCAACAGTTGCTTAAATGTTATTTTACATATCAAGTTTGTTTGTTTGTTGACTGTTGTAGATCTTAATGAAACATTTTCAAACTCAGCCCAGGATTTACAATCAGGAAGAAAATCACAGTTCATATTACAGGTCGGGTGCACTGTAACCTGTAGTTGATACCAGTAAATAAAATAATTTGTAATTAACTTAAAATTAATGCTACAGTCATGAGTTAGGTGTTTACATTACATAATTAGACAATAAGCTGACTAATAGAAGGTTACTCAAGTATGAGAACTGTATTAACAATTAAATACAAAAACAATGAACACACACGGAGTGAATGCTTTCGCTAGGTAAAATATAAGCCACCAGTTGTATAATAAAGAGATTCCTAGCGTTAGCAAAACAATGGAGGGGTAGGACGTGACCATAAGCGTTCGCTTCGATATTTTTAGGATAGATTATATTCACCACAGCAGTTCCAGTCAGAGTACTCCAAATAACATCCGTTCCTCAAAAAAATTTTTTCATATAAACTTCATGGAAGCTACTCCTTAAAATGGATTGGTGTGCAAAAGTAAAAACGCCGTTCTTTGATAAATCCCAAATTTATTGTGTGCACTTCAGGTAAGCGCTTTCGATAAAATCTTCATCAGACCTGATTAACACAGTTAATTACATCATTTAAATACTAAAAAGAGCGCGAAAAATCACTTTCATCTTAAATTAATACACTTTGTAAATAAATGACTTTATATTTACATACAAAAATATTTAAAAACAATGTATTTATACTTCCTTTTATATCTTAGTGTATACGTTACTATATATGTTGTTTCCATAACTTCCGTTTTTTCATTTATATTATTACGGAACTGTCATATATATCTAGCATAAATTGCTTCAAAAACATACTACACTATAATCAAAACACATAAGAACTAAATCCATTTACTATGATAAATACTTAAATGTTATATTGTTAATTTATATACATAAATAAATCATTGATGAAATAATATATTGGAAATTAAAAATGTATTGCATTTTGGGATTCTTAAAAATTACATACTTGATTTATAAAAAATACATATATATAAAAATATATTTATAAAATTCTTATTTTGTATATAAGAACCATATATATGCAAAATGTCGTGTAATATATTACAATGTGTGCAATCTTTATGCACTCTTCAAATTTTTAATTTCCTCATTTTTAAGAAGGGTTTTATAGGTACTTTCCCATTAATACCTGGAGGCTGATCTGCTCTCAATTTTATAATCCAGTTAGATTCTCTGGATTCAGTGAGGGTCTTGATGTCTCCCCCTCTAAAAGTAGTATGTAGTTTCTCCAGGATTCTAAACTTAAAGGAATGTCCTTCTCCTTGTTCTTTCACATGTTTCGCTAGTGCGTTTGTGGAGGTACCCTTCCTAATATGGTATATGTGTTCCCGCATTCTATTTCTAAGGCATTTGTTGGTCTTCCCAACATAGAATGCGGGACACTGGCTACACACTGCTAAATACACCACATTTTCTGACATACAATTCCCACTTGCATGTGCTGGAAAAGTTCCCATACCTGATGGGTGTATAAAATATGCTTCTGTATCTATAAATTGGCAGAAATTACATGAATTACAAGACGACGTTACATGTTCATGTTCAACTATACCATTGATGCCATCCCTAGGGTGACATAAAAGCCTTTTTAAATTCATTTTGTTCTTATATATAAATTGCGGGCTGTCCCCTAGAATTTGTCTAATTTTAGGGTCTAATGACAATATGTGCCAATGCTTTCTTACAATATCTTTTATATTACCTACATCTCTGGTATATGAAATAGGATATGTAACTTTATTTATGTTAAACTCAGCATTCTGATGTCTTATCTGCGTTGGTCCTGAAGCAGAAAAATATGGGATTGCTGTTTCTTCTCTTAAATGCGTCAAATTTCCCATAGCTTCTGCAAAATCTGCTTCTACATAACCTCGTTGCTTAAATCTATTCTTAAGTTCTATAAGACCCTTATCAAATTCTGGGTCATCTGGGGTATATCTGGATAGACGCATAGTTTGTCCTTTCACTATATTTTTATATATGTATCCAGGATGCATACTATTACGATGAAGTAGCATATTTTTTTGGCATGGTTTCCTGTATAATCCTGTATTAACCAAGCCATTTTCTAGTTTCTCTACATATATATCTAGGAAAGGTATTTTCACTTCCGACCATTCTACTGTAAATTCAAGGAAGTCGGTAGTTGCATTCATCTCACTCACAAATGTTGCCAATTCTGTTGGTGTACCATACCATAAGAAAAACAGGTCGTCCACGAAACGCCTATAAAATGGGACCAACTTTACATAATGGGCATTCTTAAACATGCATCCATGTTCCCATTCAGCCATTACTAGGTTGGCGTAGCTATTGGCACAGGAGGTGCCCATAGCTATGCCATCCCTTTGCAAAAATAATTGGTCTTTGAAACAAAATACATTGCATTCCAAAATTATTTCCAAAAAATAAGCTATGGTCTCTATTTCTGCTATATTTAATGAGGTAGCTCTTTTAAGATAGCTACTAACCATAGCTATGCCTATCGAGTTCGGTATGACTGTGAATAATGACTTGACGTCCATGGTTACAAACACATATCTATCACTGTTCTTATTAGACTTAATGAAGCTATAAAAATCTAACAAAAATTGCTTCGTATCTCTCAATATCTGTGGGTTATTATTTACTATTGGCCTTAATTTGTGTTCTACATATATTGAAAAAGATTCTGTAATCCAACCTGTTCCTGCAACTATTGGTCTCAAGGGAGGGTTCAGCCTATCTTTATGAATTTTGGGGATGCCTTGTATTATAGGAATTAATGGATTTTGCACTTCCAAAAACTGAAATATTTTCTGATCAATTATTTCGCTTTCTAATAAGTCTTTTAGCATATTATTTACCCTTTGTATAATATATTGTGCTTGTGGTTCTTGCAATAGCATATAAAACTTATCATCACTAAGCATATTTAACATACTGTCTGTATATTGGAATGTGTCCATTATTACTAGGCCGTTCCCCTTATCTGCTGGCCTAATTATTATATTAGGATTTGTACGTAATTTCTTTAAGGCTTGTCTCTCCTTGTATGTTAAGTTAGATAACCTTCTATACCTGTTGTCTTTCTGATTCTGCTGGTAAATCTCATCTTCTACCAACTTGCTATATGCAGCTATCAGAGGTTGGACAGGTGGAATGTATGTACTGGGTTTTCTAATTTCATTAACATTACCCATGTTAGTACCATGAAACTCTATTTTCAATGAACAATTCCGTATGAAAAGTTTGAAGTCACGTAGTGTTTCATCTAGCTTACTACATGTGGTAGGGATGAATGTAAGCCCTTTGGATAGTACTTTTAACTCTTCTTTAGAAAAAGTGTAACTGGACAAATTGTAAATTATATCTATTTCTTCCCCTCCCACATTTTCTTGATGTTCTGAGTGTGTGTGTTGTCTGGGGAAAGTTTCCTTTTCTGGCGACCCCGACTCATCGAACGTGTTCTCCCTTCTCCTGGAGGGGGTCTGATGGGGAAAGGATGTTCTTTATTGAACCTACTAGTAGTGGGTAGAGTGTTGTGGTTCGTCATTATATCATTAGTCTGTTCTACTGTACTCGTAGAGGGTGATATATGTGGTGGTAGTACCTTTCTACGTACTACTGGTTCAGGTTTACTACCTCCCCTTTGTGGTGTGTTTATGTTCCCTGATTCTATAGGGTCCTCATTAGGAATATTTTGTACTAATGTTGTATTAATTTCAACTTCATTTTCTTTTACATATTCCCTGCAGTTATTATTTATATGTTGTTCGCTTGAAACATTTATCACTTCTCCAGATACCTGGGCATTAGGTACTGGGGTATTGTTTACATCCATGTTTGATACATTTACAGGTTGAACTTGCATTGTTTCTGCCCATCTAGGCCAAGTAAAAATATTACCTATATTAAAATCTATTATATCCCTCTGTAATTTTGCTTTTTTCTGATTATACAATCTTCTTTCATATTGCCATACATTATCTAATAAGACGTTACAACAATTTTCTACGGCAAACATTGGATAATTAGTAAAAACTGCTGTCCGTTGTTCTATTATGTCTAAACGTAACACTTCCTCTAATGGAGCAAAAAACTTATTCATGAGTCTCATATAATTGAGGCTTACCTCAATATTAAGTTTCTTCCACTCAAAGAGTAGCTCTGGGTATTGTGTAGCTGTAGTAGGCATTTTGAGTACCCTTAAACCTCTAGGGACAAGGTAAGAAAGCATTGGCACATATTGTCAGTAGACCCTAAAATTAGACAAATTCTAGGGGACAGCCCGCAATTTATATATAAGAACAAAATGAATTTAAAAAGGCTTTTATGTCACCCTAGGGATGGCATCAATGGTATAGTTGAACATGAACATGTAACGTCGTCTTGTAATTCATGTAATTTCTGCCAATTTATAGATACAGAAGCATATTTTATACACCCATCAGGTATGGGAACTTTTCCAGCACATGCAAGTGGGAATTGTATGTCAGAAAATGTGGTGTATTTAGCAGTGTGTAGCCAGTGTCCCGCATTCTATGTTGGGAAGACCAACAGATGCCTTAGAAATAGAATGCGGGAACACATATACCATATTAGAAAGGGTACCTCCACAAACGCACTAGCGAAACATGTGAAAGAACAAGGAGAAGGACATTCCTTTAAGTTTAGAATCCTGGAGAAATTACATACTACTATTAGAGGGGGAGACATCAAGACCCTCACTGAATCCAGAGAATCTAACTGGATTATAAAATTGAGAGCAGATCAGCCTCCAGGTATTAATGGGAAAGTACCTATAAAACCCTTCTTAAAAATGAGGAAATTAAAAATTTGAAGAGTGCATAAAGATTGCACACATTGTAATATATTACACGACATTTTGCATATATATGGTTCTTATATACAAAATAAGAATTTTATAAATATATTTTTATATATATGTATTTTTTATAAATCAAGTATGTAATTTTTAAGAATCCCAAAATGCAATACATTTTTAATTTCCAATATATTTATTTCATCAATGATTTATTTATGTATATAAATTAACAATATAACATTTAAGTATTTATCATAGTAAATGGATTTAGTTCTTATGTGTTTTGATTATAGTGTAGTATGTTTTTGAAGCAATTTATGCTAGATATATATGACAGTTCCGTAATAATATAAATGAAAAAACGGAAGTTATGGAAACAACATATATAGTAACGTATACACTAAGATATAAAAGGAAGTATAAATACATTGTTTTTAAATATTTTTGTATGTAAATATAAAGTCATTTATTTACAAAGTGTATTAATTTAAGATGAAAGTGATTTTTCGCGCTCTTTTTAGTATTTAAATGATGTAATTAACTGTGTTAATCAGGTCTGATGAAGATTTTATCGAAAGCGCTTACCTGAAGTGCACACAATAAATTTGGGATTTATCAAAGAACGGCGTTTTTACTTTTGCACACCAATCCATTTTAAGGAGTAGCTTCCATGAAGTTTATATGAAAAAATTTTTTTTTTTTGAGGAACGGATGTTATTTGGTGTACTGTGACTGGAACTGCTGTGGTGAATATAATCTATCCTAAAAATATTGAAGCGAACGCTTATGGTCACGTCCTACCCCTCCATTGTTTTGCTAACGCTAGGAATCTCTTTATTATGTATTAACAATTAGCAACAGAACATGAAGTCAGCTAAATATCTGTACAACAAACATGTTTCCAGTATTTACAGTAAGAAGCATGAGTCCTAAGAGGTGAATACAGCGGTGCAGGAGTAGTGCCTGACAGAATAATAAGATTTAAAGGGGAAGAGAAGAAGAGCTAGAGATGGAGTTAGAAACTGACAACTATCTGGGATAATAAGGTGGTGGTTTTGATCACCTATGTAGCGCTAGAGTTCATTGAAGACAGCAACTTGTAATATAGCATCAAGAGTTTGTGATTATTGAAATTTCAGTTTAGATTGAGGGTAGTATGCAGCACCCCAGAGTTAACACTTTAGAAGCAAACCTGTTTTATATAATTCTTCCTTTGATAGTACACATTATATTTGATTGCTTGTTATGGTGGAGCGTGTGAAGTTACGTTTGAGTGCCCACAGGGAAAAGAATTGTATTTCTGTTGTAGATCTACTGTCTCATTTATGACACCTACTTTGTAAGATAACCAAATATGAGAACCTTATGGGCTCTGTATGGACTCCTTCTGTTACCACAGGTGTCTGCTATGCAACTTATACTCATCTTGTTTTAAATTTACTGATATCTTTTCACATCCCACACCCCAGATAATCTGTCTCAGATGAGGATGTAAGGATATTAGTGCTGTCTTGTAGTTCTTTGTATAGATTCAGTGCATAAAATCCAGTTAGACTCAGTCTGCATCCTGGGATTGTGACATTGCCTTCCTGCAGTTACATCAAAGATTACAGTCTCTTACCATATGAATTTGTAGACATAGATATAGATCAAAAATGTGTCTCTATACTACCTCTAGCAAGTATTACATCTTAGTTACCTTACCGTAATCAAGCATAATTAGGTTTTGTGACGCATACACAAATATAATCACTGACTTATCATGTTTGAAATGTTGTTTTCTTAACGTTAAATAGTAAGTAGATTCCACTTATCAAGACTGATGTGTCATTTCTTTTTATGGCCTGGTTTCCTATATATTGTAAACTGCAAGTTAAAGGTAATGCCGTACAGTGCGGTCTAGTGCATATTGATCCTGACTACTCTTGCAACAAAAAGGAATGTCTGCTTATGGAATTTCTCCTTCTGGGTTCAGTTTTGATTTTTTTAATTGAACCTTATTTTTTTCAGCTAGCTAATGTAGTAGACACTAAGGTCAGGTCCGGAAGAAAGGGAGCTAGTTGATTAGAGCTTAATGCCACTATGAGATTTACTTTACATTTTACTTGGGGTTTTAACACACTATTTATTAAATAGTACAGGTTTCAGTGCTGTAATATACAATATAGCATTAAACACTTTTCACTCAGCTATGGAGTCAGGTAGGCTTCTCCTAGTTAATCCTTGTCTTTCAAAATGTGTTGTTCCTTACAATTTTTATAGGAGATGTCAAAAACTAATTATGTTATCAAGGATCTTGAGTGGCATGCAGAACACATGTGTGATATATTTTATGGTATGAAAATTAATATTTGCTTCATTCAATAAAAATGTATGCTTCCCAGTTTGATATCTGTAGGAAAAAATGGATACTGTATGTATTTATTTCAGATAAACAATTTATAGCTATAGTAATGCTAATTTAATTGAGAGATTTTCATTGGAACATGGTGCAAGCAAAGGAAAATATGAAATTTGGTTTGTTGTCTTTAGATTTCCTAGTTCATTTCTGATGTTCTTCGTGTTTCACTGTTGCAGTCATTACATTTGAGTAATCTGCTGGCAGGTTCCCCTCAGTCGGCCTGAATTCAAATGTCTTGGGTCCTGCGTCGGTTGCTGTCTCCTCTTCCATGACGTCAGGTCATCGGGGGGGGGGTATAAAACAAGCAGCCAACACCATTTTCTTTAGTCTTTCTTGCCGCGCGGTGCCCGAAGCAGAAGCAGTTCACAAGTGCCGGTCGGCCGACTCCTGAAATTTTTGAATTCGAGTTTCAGAACCAAAGTCTTCACTAAAGCTAATTACCCCGTTGGGGAAACTTTTTTCTTGCTCCATACCGATGTCAGAAAAAGTTAATAATTGTATTACTTGTGGGAAGCAAATACCTCATAAGGATTTTCATTTATACTGTATTCCTTGCCTAGGCCCTGATCATAACGTGCCTAGCTGTCGGTTTTGTGCTAGATTTAACCAACACACTATTAAGCATCAGTATATCTTTGCCTCAGAATATTTTGGAAACAGATTTAATGATACAGAAATGTCATCGGATAGCAATCAGACTACCGGAGTACACAAAAAACGCAAAGAAAAGGACAGAGACAGACCGTCGAGGTCCAAAACTGACGAAGCTTCTCCTAAGCCAGTCGCCAGTACTCAGTGAGGCACTTTCGCAGCCCCTGATACCCGCTACTTTCGAGTTGCAGGCCCCTACCGAGACTCATGTGGAGTCCGGCACGCCGCAAGATTCTCAAAGTATTGTACCCACGGATGTCTCTCACTCAGATGGGTCCGGAGCCGCTGAGCAGACACCGGCTTCTGAGGGTGTATTCTGGCCACAACATTTTTATATAAAACCGATGCCAGCTTCAAAATCAAAGACAAAAGCAACTTCTAAAGCTAAAAAAATGACGCATGAGCCACGTGCACAGGCCTCTATTCCCAAAAAACAGATGATCAAAATGGCTGAAGACCTAATTACCTTTATCAGGGGTTCCCAACCCCCTCCTGATAAGCGGCCTAGGCAAGACACTGATTATGAATCTTCAGATCAGGTTTCCATTTCTTCTGATTCCTCTTCTGATCAGGAATTATCTATACCACCCTATGAGGATTCTGATGTAGAGGAATCTATCCCATCTGCATCTCCTCCTAAAGATTATTCCTTTGGAGAAACCTTGCATACTTTTTGGGAGCATTTTCACTGGGAGAGTCAAGATTTCTCAGAATCAAAAAAGAGGCTCAGGGATTTCCTTCTTCTCCCTCAGCATAGGCCTTTAGCCATACCTCCTGTTTTAGACATTGTGGATGTGTTTTCGGAGTCAAGCTTGTCTCCAGACTCCTTACCTCCGGCTCCCAGCAAGCCAGATAGATATTACAGGGTTTCTGACTCACACAAATTTTTATTTAGAAACCCTGCTGCTGACCCTGAAACTATTTCACAGGGTCCAAAAGGTGTTAAGGCCTCAACAGCAAAAAATCCTATCCCCTCTGACAGAGATTCAAGGGCACTGGATAGATGGGGAAAGAAGGTTTATACATCAGCAACCTTGGCAATTAGGGCCTTAAACTGTCAGTTTCATATGCTCAAGTATCAACAACATGTTATGGGATTATTGAAACAGAAAATTATGTTGATTTTTGAATGTGCAGAAAGTAAAGAATTGCAGGAATTATTGCATGCAGCAGAACAAGTTGGAAAGCATACTTTGCAATGTGGTTTTGATTCCTTAGAGGCCTTCTGCAGGGCCGCAGTTACTGGATCTGTGATTAGGAGGCTAGCCTGGCTAAAAGAGCAAAATTTGCCTGATCATGTTAAAGCTAAATTGCTGGATGCACCTTTACAGCATGATACTCTCTTTGGTATTAAGGCAGAAGAGGTTTTAAAGAAAATGGAAGACAAAGCTAAGTCTATGCAAACTGTAAAAGACTTCTGACAAGTGCAGCCACCAAGATTCAGTAGACACTGGCCTACAAAAAAATTGGTCCTTTCCTGTGTCTGACAGAGCTCAACGGGGCAATTCTAGGCGCCCTAAAGGTTCTAGATACCAGTCACAGGATTCTTATAGGTCAAAGCAATGGGGTGCTTCTACCTCCAAATCTGGAGGAAATAAAGCGCAACCCTACAGTAAACAGTCTGAATGACTTCCCTCTGCCATCACCAAGCACTTACCTTTTGGCAGCACCCTTACGGGGAAGATTAGCACTTTTTGCACAAAATTGGCAGTTAATAACCCAGGACAAGTGGGTGCTAAACATAGTATCTCAGGGATACAGATTCTACTTCCATACTCTCCCAATTGCAAATGGTTGGCCAGATCTGCCAAAAAATCAATGGGCAGAGGCACAGAAACAGGTTACATCCCTCATGGATATGGGGGCTATTCAGCCAGCACCAGAACAGGAAAAAAGACAAGATTTTTACTCAAGACTGATGTTCATAGTGTTTCACTGTTGCAGTCATTACTCTTGGGTTATCCTGCTGGCAGGCTACCCGCAGTTGGCCTGAATTCCAAAGTTCTGGTCCTGCGTCGGTTGCTGTCGCCTCTTCCCTGACGTCAGTGCACCAGGGGTATAAAAGATGCAGCTGATGCCATTTTCTTCAGTCTTTCTTGCCGCACGGTGCCTGAAGCAGAAGCAGTTTGCAAGTGCCGGTCGGCCGACTCCTGAGATTGTCGTGTTCGAATTTCAGATCCAAAGTCTTCATTTAAAGCTAAGTATGGGGAAACTTTTTTCTTGCTCCAGACCGATGTCAGAAAAAGTTAATAATTGTATTTCTTGTGGGAAGCAAATACCTCATAAGGACTTCCATTCTTATTGTATTCCTTGCCTAGGCCCTGATCACGACGTTGCTAATTGCAGGTTTTGTGCTAGATTTAACCAACGCACTATTAAGTGTCGGTACGATTTTGCATTTCATTACTTTGGCCGGAGATTTAATTACACAATGTCGTCGGATAGCCATCCGACTACCGCAATTCACAAGAAACGCAAGGAAAAGGACAGGCATCCGAGGTCCAAAACTGACGACGAGGCTTCTTCTAAGCCAGTCGTCGGTTCTCAGTGAAGTGCTTTCACAGCCCCTGACGCCCACTACCTCAGAGCTGCAGGCCGCTTCCGACTCTCACGTGAGGCAGACTAGGCCTCTGGAAACTCAAGGTGTTGGACACTTGGAAAATATTCCCTCAGATGGGTCCGGAGCCGCTGAGCAGGCATCGGCTTCTGAGGGTGTTTTCAGGCCTACACAGTTATATATAAAACCGACTACATCTTCAAAGGCAAAGACTAAAGCACCACTAAAGACAAAGAAACAAGTGCAGCAAGCCCATGGACATTCCTCCATGCCTAAAAAACAGATGCTCAAAATGGCCGAAGACCTAATTACTTTGATCAGGGGTTCCCATCCCCCTCCTGATAAGAGGCCTAGGCAAGAGACAGAATATGAATCTTCAGATGAGGTTTCCATTTCCTCTGACTTCTCTTCTGAACAGGGATACTCTCTCCCTCCCTATGAGGATTCTGATGCTGAAGAATCTATCCCTTCAGCCTCCCCTCCTGAGGATTATTCTTTTGGGGAAACCCTGCATACCATGAGGGAGCACTTCCACTGGGAGAGCCAAGACTACTCAGAATCTAAAGAAAAGGCTCAGAGACTTTCTTTTACTACCTCAGCACAGGCCTCTTGCTGTCCCTCCTGTTTTAGACATTGTAGATGATGTATTTTCAGAGTCCGGCCTGTCTCCTGACTCTTTACCCCCTGCACCTGTTAAGCCAGACAGATACTACAGGGTTCCAGATTCACATAAATTTCTTTATTAAAACCATGCTGCTGACCCAGAAACTATTTCTCAGGGTCCCAAAGGGGTCAAGGCTTCCACTACAAAAAACCCATTCCCTTCTGATAGGGATTCAAGGGCACTGGACAGATGGGGGAAAAAGGTTTACACTTCTGCTACCTTGGCTGTGAGGGCTTTAAATTGTCAATTTCATATGCTTAAATATCAGCAATACTTAATGTCACTGCTTAAACAGAAAATGTTATCAAATTCTGAATGTGCAGAAAACAAGGAAATGCAGGATTTATTACATGCAACTGAACAAGTGGGAAAGGATACTTTGCAATGTGGTTTTGATTCTCTAGAGACCTCTTGTGCCGCTGTTACGGGTTCTGTCATTAGGCTGCATGCTTGGTTAAAGGAACAGAATCTGCCTGATCATGTTAAAGCAAAATTATTAAATACTCCATTACAGCATGATACTTTGTTTGGTGTTAAAGCAGAAGAGGTGTTGAAGAAAATGCAGGACAAAGTGAAATCTATGCAGACAGTTAAGGATTTCTTACAGGTGCAGCCATCCAGATTTAGGAGGAACTGGCCTACAAAGAATTGGTCCTTTCCATTGTCAGACAGGCCACAAAGAGGTAGATACAGACACCCCAGAGGCAGATCCCAGCCCCAAGGCTCATACAGGCCTAAACAATGGGGTGCTTCTACCTCCAAAAGCGGAGAAGACAAATCACAGCCATATAGGAAACGGTCCCAATGACTTTCCTCTGCCAGCACCAAGCACTTATCTTTTGGCAGCTCCCATTAGGGGGAAAACTAGCACTTTTTTCACAAACTTGGCACATGATCACCCAGGACAAATGGGTCTTGAACAAAGTGTCTTAGGGCTACAGGTTCCACTTTCATACCCTGCCAAGGACAAAAGGTATGCCAGACCTGCCATACAATCAATGGGCAGAGGCAGAAAAGCAAGTTTCATCCCTCATGGACATGAAAACCATTCAGCGAGTACCACAGCAAGAGCAGGGACAAGGATTTTACTCGAGACTTTTCTTGGTACCCAGAAAGGACAAAGCCTGGAGACCAATACTGGACCTGTCTATTCTAAACACATTTCTGGACGTTCCAAAATTCAAAATGTTGACTCTGCAGCAGCTTCTGCCCATGCTGGGCAAGAAGGCTTGGCTTGTAACTTTGGACCTAAAAGAGGCATACCTGCATGTCCCATTCAGACAATCTTGCAGAAGATACCTCAGATTCATAGCTGGCTCAATGCACTACCAATTCTCTGCACTGCCCTTTGGCTTATCTACTGCGCCTAGGGTCTTCACAAAATGCCTGGCAGCAGTAATTGCATTTTGCAGACAAAGAGGAATTCAAATATATCCTTACTTGGATGACTGCCTTATTCAAGCAGAGAACAAGGACATTCTACTAAAGCATCTGGCGTTTGTAAAAAGATTACTAATTTGCCTAGGGTACACAGTAAACGAAAAGAAATCAAAACTAGTACCCTCTCAAGAGATAATATTCCTGGATGCAAGCTTAAATACAACTGCCCAGATGGCTTATCTCACGTCAGACAAACAAAGGCAACTGACTTCTTACTTCAAAATGTTGGCAACAAAGACCCAGTTATCTGCAAGAAAAATTCTGCAGGCTTTGGGCTTCATGGCATCCTGCATTCTGCTAATTCCATATGCTAGACTGCATATGAGGAAACTACAATGGTATCTAAAAAGTGTTTGGACTCAACATTGCCACAGCCTGGAAACATTAATTACCCTCATTCCCTGCCTGCAACAGGAGTTTCGATGGTGGGCACAGGCCTGTCACCACAACAAGGGACAGCCATTCACTTTACCCACAGCCAGGCAGACACTAACAACGGATGCATCAGATTATGCCTGGGGGGCCCACATGACAGGAAAATGTATTCAGGGCACATGGCCCGCAAGCCAGATGCATCTTCATATCAATCAAAAATAGATGCTAGCTTTTCAGAATTCCCTGACAGCTTTCAAGGATCTACTTCATCCAGGACAACTACTGATAAAGACGGACAATACTACAGTCATGTGGTACATAAAGAAGCAGGGAGGCACACATTCCTACCCCCTGTGCAGACAAGCCATGACTTTGTGGGACACAGCATTGACTTATCAAATTCATCTGCAAGCACAATTCCTGCCAGGAAAGATAAATACTCTGGCAGACGAACTAAGCAGAAACCTCTTGGATCCCCACGAGTGGAAACTGGATCCACAAGTCTTCAGCATGATAACAAGGAAATGGGGATGCCCAGACATAGATCTATTTGCCTTCCCTCACAACTGCCAACTACAGAGATTCTGCACAAGGACTTATCACAAGCAAGCATGGAAAGTGGATGCCTTATCCTTCAGCTGGAAAAACCTAACAGTATATGCCTTTCCTCCACTGCCTCTCCTCCCCAAGGTACTCCTAAAGGTCAGACAAGAGAAGCCAAAAATTATACTGATTGCCCCAGACTGGCCACACCAGCACTGGTACCCAATCCTAAAGAACTTGTCTCAAGATCCAGCTTGGACATTGCCTCAAATTTCTCACTTACTGACCCAACAAAACAATCAGATCCTGCACAGCCATTTCAGGACCTTAAATCTGGCAGCATGGCGGATAATGTAGCCATTCAGAACACTCCTCTCTCCAAAGCTGTGATGGATGTTATTTTGGAGGCCAGGAGGCCCAGTACCAGAAAATCTTATGCAGAAAAATGAAATAGATTCTGTGCTTGGAACCAGGCACAAGGAATTGACACGTTTGTACCAAATATTCCTCAGATTTTACAATACTTAACTGAGATGCTGGACAAAGGCTTATCCTTTTCATCAATTACGATCCATGCCTCTGCCATTTCAGCCCATTACAATACGGAACCACCTATCTTTTCTCATCCTTTAATAAGGCAGTACCTCAGAGGGGCCAAAAACATAAGACCTCCAAGGAGAGCACCAATACCTGTATGGGACCTCAATTATGTCTTGGAAAAACTCACACTGCCTCCTTTTGAGCCAGCCTCAACAGCTGATATAAAATTCTTATCCTGGAAAACAGCTCTGCTCATAGAAATAACCTCTGCAAGACGAGTCTCGGAGTTACAGGCACTCATGGCTGTGGAACCTTTTTATCATTTTCCACCCAGACAGGGTTTCTCTGAGGACAAACCCAACATTTATGCCTAAGGTGGTGTCCATTGTTGCCCTTAACCAAACCATTCACTTGCCTACCTTTTATCCAAATCCACAGAGCAAGGTTGAGAGACTTCTGCATTCTTTGGACATACACAGACAGCTACGCTTCTACTTGGACAGAACTAAAGCTTTCAGAAAGACTGAGCAACTTTTAGTGGCATATGCTGCAGGATCACAAGGAAAGGCTATCTCAAAACAGACTGTTTCAAAAATGGATAGGCCATTGCATTCGTTTCTGCTACTCACAACATGGCAAATCAGTGCCTAAGGGCATTAGGCCACATTCAACCAGAGCAGCAGCCACTTCAGCAGCCTTTCTCAGAGGAGTACCAACCAAAGACATCTTAGAGGCTGCAACTTGGAGTTCAGTGCACACTTTTACAAAGCACTACCACTTACCTCTCTACTCTAAATCCAGAGCAGGCTTTGCCACTGCAGTTCTGCAGGGCCTCATAGCCTCTCCTAATCCTATTTAGCCCCAACCACCCATCCTCAGCTTTGGGATTCAACCCAAGAGTAATGACTGCAACAGTGAAACACGATGAACATAGTACAGTTGTGTACCTACCATAAATGTAGATGTTCGAGTGTATTCACTGTTGCAGTCCAGGTTACCCTCCCACCATCCCCATTTCTTTTGCTGGGTCTTATCTGTACTTCTCTATTCTATACAACCTATGTGGTGTATTTGCTTGTAGATGAAGGAAATGTTTACTTTAGGGCATGCATGTTTATTGGCATAATTTTTTTTTTAACTAAGTAAATGTCCGAACTCAGTACCTGGTAGCTCGAGCAATGCGGAGGGAAAATGAAAGTAATAAAGATGAATCTCCACCAACTGAATTGTGTAAAACATGATTTAATCCACTCTGCTCAACAAACAGAAATATGATACACGATACAATGCATCTGACACCAAGGGTTAAGCGCTTTCATCTGTCCTTGCCAGATTTCTTCAGAACCATTGAATTGCTTTGTTAACTCAGTGTTATACTAAGTTTTGGCGCCAAAAATTTAAAGCCAAAATTTAATAAATTAATTAATTGGATTCGTAAAAAAATTAATTAATTATAATTCAAGGATGCTTTTAAAACCTAATGTATAGCTACCTTTTACATTCAAATGCATGGTGTAACCATTACAATACTTACATATATATTTCTGTTTGTTGAGCAGAGTGGATTAAATCGTGTTTTACACAATTCAGTTGGTGGAGATTCATCTTTATTACTTTCATTTTCCCTCCGCATTGCTCGAGCTACCAGGTACTGGGTTCGGACATTTACTTAGTTGTCTTTCTACACTACATTCTTTCTGAGTCGTTCCATGGCCGAAACAGCACCTTTGGATACTTCATTGAGCAGGGCGGAGTTCGTGACGCTGAGAGCGGAAGTCTCAACGCTACAAGCTGATGTTAATAAACTTCTTGAACTTGTGGGGAAGCTAGCTGCTACGGTGCAAGCTGGCACCAGTACGAGCTCTCCCCATAAAGGAGAAAAAACAACAGACACACCACCATTTGTTGCTGAACGTATAGAGCTGAACAGCCTGGGTGATATACCAAATGGACAAATTCATGTGAGAAATACACCTATGCAGACCACTTGCATTGACATAAAAGAAATGGGTGACAATGTGTTATCCAAAGCTGAATTTACCTTTGATTTCAGCTTGTTTCATCATAAAGAGGAGACACAGAGACTTGGGGCTCGTCCGAAACTATGTGAAAAAAACAAAACGTATTCTAATGTGATTAGTAAGGGAGCGAATAATAAAGCAAATACAGGTACTTTATTTAAAGAATTTATTTCGAGCCCTAAACCTATATACAAACTAAATGAAAAGTATGGTATAAATCTGGCGATTCAAGATACTGAAAACAAAGGAAATAAAGACAAAATAATGCATGATTTTTTAGCTGATGACTTCGAATTTAATTTGGATGGTGATCTTAAAAATAGATATGACAGGTATGCTTCCAGCGTACCATCTAACAGTATGAAAATGAAGATTAACCTTTTAGGTAAAAAGTTGATACAGTTTAAAAGTGCAAAGCTTGACAATGTGTATTTGGAAAAGTGCATGAATGCACATATTGTGCCTAAGGGGTTACGTTTTTTTAAACTTCCTTTAGGGATCGATTATAGTAACACTGTTAAACAAGATTTTAATAATTTATTTGATATGTTTGGTAACATGTATATGAAAATGTTAATGAAATACAATGATGAAAAGATAGCCAAGTTATTTAATGAGTTAGAAGTATTAAATGAAGAAATCACTTGCGACAATGAATTTGATATATGGCAAGAGTTGTATTTTAAACAGTTCCAGACAGCAAGTTATAGGGTGAAGAGTGTATACAATAGGAAAGTGCATAAAGTGGAGAGAGACACTGAACAATACCGGACAGGTAGAGTATACATTTGGCCACAACAACAGAGGGAAGGCACTAATATAAACTATTTGGAACAAAGTGAAAGTAGGAACAAACATGACAGACAGGATGGTAACACAAATTTTCAAGGGGGCAGATTTTTTCCTGCCCCAAAGAAATTTCAAAAGAGATATTGAAACATAGTATTAAAGGTAATCTCACCACCACATTGGAAAATATGGTGAGTAGTGTGACTGCTGAGATACATGAAAGTGACAAAAGAGAGGAAAATATTAACAAGGGTAGTCCTATGATTTTTAATTTTAATGGATTTATGGTATATAACTACACCAATATGGAAATAAAACAAGAATTATTTACCCTCTTTAGTAAAGGAATGAAATATATTCCTACAGTAAGTTTCAATCTATTTGACATTATAAAAGAGGTAAAATTATATTGTCGTAGACTGAACTTGGCTTTATTTTTTAAGGACACCGACGAGGGTTCTAAAGTTAGTGAAAATAAATTGGTTAGGAAAAGTACATATATTCCACCTAACAATACTCATGTAGCTCTATATGAACAAGCGGTGTGTAGAGAAGTATACGCTTTATATAACAAAACAGGGAAAAGAGATGATTCACAAGATACATCAAGAGATAATTTAACAAAGGATGAAAGGAAAATGTTATATGATATTATTTCAAACAAAGAAATTAGGATTATGAAACCGGACAAGGGGGGGGGATCATACTAACGTATCAATGTGACTACCAGAATCAGATTCATGATATATTGTTTAACTCTGGCAACTATGAGGTAGTTTCGCTCAACCAGATTAACATTGGTTACAAGCGGATAGACTTAGCCATTAAAGAATACCTACTGGATAATAGAATTACAGAAGAACTTTATAATTTTATAAGGAATGAATATCCAATAATGGCACATATAATAGGTATTCCCAAGATTCATAAAAATCTCAACAACCCCCCATATAGACCAATCATATCCGGATCTAAATCAAAAATATTTAATATGGGTGTAACAGTGGATCATTGGACGAAACACATATATAATAATGGTCCACATTTAATTAAGGACTCCTAGCACTTTCTTAGCAAATTAAATAGGGATGTTTGGGATGTGGATATCACCTTTATAACAGTGGATGTAAAAGATCTTTTTTCCTGCATACCCAAGGATACAGGTTTAGAATATTTTTGTAATAGTATGAGAAAGTATTCAGGGCTTACTTGGGATAAAATTTAACTAATTATGAGCATGATGGAACTCATTTTGGATCATAATTACATCGAATTTCAAGGAGAAATGTTTAGACAAACTAAGGGCGTGGCTATGGGTGCATCTTGTGCACCCATATTCGCCAACTTAGTGATGTTAGAATGGGAGGATCAGTTCATATTCCCCAGTGAATATTACAAACAAATGTTATTATATACAAGATTCTTGGATGACATATTCATTGTATGGAAAGGAGAAACGGATAGTATTTCAGCCTTTATCAATTATATCAATAATACAATGGAATTTTTGAGATTTACACATTCAGTGGAAAAATGTGGCATAGCATACTTAGACACATATATTAGTACCAATGAAGATGATTATATGTCTAAATTATATCGTAAGCCCACTTTCTCCAATGATTACATACAATATGGGAGTTGTCATCCCCCACACACTTTTAAGAATGTGGTCAAAGGTCAATGTGTGAGGGCTGCACGGATGTCATCTACAAGAGAAATCATGACACAAGAACTAGATTTTATTCAAAAATTATTTATGGAAAGAGGTTATCCAACCAATATGCTTGAAGATGTAGTTAATTATATTAGATCCCAATGGGGTACAAAATATAGTTCATTATTAGGGAAAGAAGACATTCACATAAAGATCAATAAAGTATTCAACAGACGAGTGTGTGTCATAATGTTCAATCCATATACTAACATCGTTAAGGAAATATTACGTAGACATTGGTCTATCTTCACTTATGATGAGGAAGTAAGACATATAGTAGGGAACACTCCTAGCATAGTATTAAAAACAGGATACAATTTAAAGAGATTAATAGAAAGAAGTGACAATATGAACAATGAGAAATATTGCAAGACAAAAGGAACAAAAAATGTGGTTCATGTAGACAGTGTCAATACATTAATGTTGATTACAGTATTAAATTGAATAATACTATGAAAAACATATGCAAATTCAAATCAGGAAATTGCAATAGCCAAGGAGTTGTATACTTAGCCACCTGTACAACGTGCAACGCATATTACATAGGGAAAACAGAAAGAAAACTTAAAACCAGGATTTATGAACATATCTATAAGATGAAAAAAGGTGATGAGAAGAATGCACTTAGCAAACATGTTATAGCCAATGGTAAAGACCACATGTTTAAATTTGCTATAATAGATCAGGTAGATAGAACAGTTGGAAGTGGAAATTGGAAGGCTAGATTAGGTTTCCTGGAGAGTAGATGGCAGATTTGTCTCGATGCCACCACATTCCCAGGACTCAATGAATACATCAGTTTGAAACCATTTCTGATACTTGGATCCTCTTAAACATGGAGATTCAGTCTTAGTGGATAGTCCTGTTACATATAAAGTCATATATAAAAATTTACATTATTTATTATCATGTTATGTAGGTTATCCCTATGTTATATCAATGTCAAACCATGGGTGAACAGTGTGAAAAGGGATCCCGTTTTTATTGGTTAAATTTGGTAACCTTCCATTTAATTTGTACTGTTATATGGCACAACTATTGTAATGATTTAGATTACAATATACGTTCATAGCATTAAATATTTATTACTATTTTTAATTCATATAGTTTTTATAGTACACTATTTAATATTTATATCTAGGTATCAATGTATTTTAATATGTCATATTAAAAGTTTTTAACATGGATATGTAAGTATTGTAATGGTTACACCATGCATTTGAATGTAAAAGGTAGCTATACATTAGGTTTTAAAAGCATCCTTGAATTATAATTAATTAATTTTTTTACGAATCCAATTAATTAATTTATTAAATTTTGGCTTTAAATTTTTGGCGCCAAAACTTGGTATAAAACTGAGTTAACAAAGCAATTCATTGGTTCTGAAGAAGTCTGGCAAGGACAGATGAAAGCGCTTAACCCTTGATGTCGGATGCATTGTATCGTGTATCATATTTCTGTTTGTTGAGCAGAGTGGATTAAATCGTGTTTTACACAATTCAGTTGGTGGAGATTCATCTTTATTACTTTCATTTTCCCTCCGCATTGCTCGAGCTACCAGGTACTGGGTTCGGACATTTACTTAGTTGTCTTTCTACACTACATAATTTTTTTTTTAGCTTACCCTTTTGGGGGCACCTGACATCTGGGGCAAGAAAAACTGAAGAAAATGGCGTCAGCTGCATCTTTTATACCCCTGGCGCACTGACATCAGGGAAGAAGCGACAGCAACTGACGCCGGACCAGGACTTTGGAATTCAGGCCGACTGCGGGTAGCCTGCCAGCAGGATAACCCAAGAGTAGTGACTGCAGCAGTGAATACACTCGAACATCTACATTTATGGTAGGTACACAACTGTACTTTCTTGGTACCCAGAAAAGACAAGGCCTGGCACCCAGTACTGGATTTATCAATTTTGAAAACATACTTGGACATTCCAAAATTCAAAATGCTAAGTTTGCAGCAGCTTCTGCCCATGCTGGGCAAGAATGCTTGGCTGGGGACATTAGACCTAAAAGAGGCATACCTGCATATCCCAATAAGGGAATCTTGCAGAAGATACCTCCGTTTCAAGCCTAGCTTTATGCATTACCAATTGTCTGCACTGCCCTTTTGCTTATCTACTGTGCCCAGGGTCTTTACAAAGTGCCTGGTACCAGTAATTGCATTTTGCAGACAAAGAAGTATACAAATATATCCTTACTTGGACGACTGTCTCATTCAAGCAGAGAACAAGGACATTCTTCTTCAGCACCTGGCATTTGTGAAAAGGCTTCTAACTTGCCTAGGGTACACAATCCACGAAAAGAAATCACAACTGGTACCCTCTCAAAAGATAACATTCCTGGGTGCAAGCTTGAATACAACTGCCCAGATGGCTTTCCTCACGCCAGACAAACAAAGGCAACTGACTTCTTACTTCAAACTGATGGCAACAAAAACCCAGTTATCTGCAAGACAAACTCTGCAGGCTTTGGGTTTCATGGCATCCTGCATCCTACTGATTCCATATGCAAGACTACATATGAGGAAACTTCAGTGGTACCTAAAAAGTTTATGGAGTCAGCATTGTCACAGTCTGGAAGCAATAATCCCTATCATTCCCTGACTACAACAGGAGTTTCTATGGTGGGCAAAGGCATGTCACCAAAACATGGGACGGGCTTTCACTCTACTCCCTGCCAGCCAAACCTTAACAACAGGCACATCAGATTATGCATGGGGAGCTCACCTGGTGGGAAGATGCATTCAGGGCATATGGACCCCAAAACAAATGCATCTGCATATCAACCAAAAAGAGATGTTAGCTGTTCAAAATGCCCTGACAGCCTTCAAGGACTTACTTCATCCAGGACAACTACTGATAAAGATGGGCAACACCATAGTTATGTGGTATATAAACAAGCAAGGAGGCACACACTTATGCCCCCTTTGCAGACTAGCCATGGCACTGTGGGACACAGCCTTGACTTACCAAGTACATCTTCAAGCTCAATTCCTGCCAGGAAAACAAAATACTCTGGCAGACGATTTAAGCAGAAACCTTATGGACCCTCATGAATGGAAACTAGATCCACAAGTCTTCAGCATGAAAACAAAGAAATGGGGGAGCCCAGGCATAGACCTATTTGCCTCTCCTCAAAATTTTCAATTGAAAAAATTCTGCACAAGGTCTTATCACAGACAAGCATGGAAAGTGGACGCCCTGTCCTTCAGTTGGAAAAACCTATCAGTTTACGCCTTTCCTCCTGTACCTCTTCTTCCCAAGGTCCTACTAAATGTCAGACAAGAGAAACCAAAGATGATACTAATTGCCCCGGACTGCCCCCCCCCCCCCAATACTGGTGCCCAATCCTAAGGAACTTGTCTCAATACCCAGCTTGGAACTTACCTCAGAAACCTCAATTACTGTCCCAGCAAAACAATCAGATCCTGCACAATCATCTCCAAACATTGAACCTGGCAGCATGGCTGATCATGTAGTTAATGTCATTTTGGAAGCCAGAAGGCCTAGTACTAGAAATACTTATGCTGATAAATGGAAGAGATTCTGTACTTGGAATCAAGCACAAGGAACTGATACAGCAGAGACAAATATTCCTCATATTTTACAACACTTGACTGAGATGCTTGACAAAGACCTATCTTTTTCATCAATAAAGTCCATGCCTCTACCATCTTGGCTCATTACAATACATAGCCACCAATCTTTTCTCATCCTTTACTAAAGCAGTATCTTAGAGGAGCCAAAAATTTAAGGCCTCCCAGAAGATCACCAGTACCTGCATGGGACCTCAGTTATGTGTTGGAAAAGCTCACCCTGCCTCCATATGAACCAGCTGCTACTGCAGATCTGAAGTTCTTATCATGAAAAACAGCTCTGCTCCTGGGAATTACTTCAGCAAGAAGAGTCTCAGAGCTTCAGGCCCTCATGGCTGTGGAGCCTTTTATCATATTTTACCCAGACAGGGTGTCTCTGAGGACCAATCCTTCATTTATGCCTAAGGTGGTTTCCAGTGTGGCTCTTAACTAAACTATTCATCTGCCAACTTTTCATCCAAATCCGCAGAACAAGGGGGAGAGGATTCTGCATTCCTTGGACGTACACAGACAACTAATATTCTACTTGAGCAGGACAAAAGCTCTAAGAAAAACTGAGCAGTTACTAGTGACATTTGCTGCAGGATCAGAGGGGAAGGCTATTTCAAAGCAGACTATTTCAAAATGGATAAGCCACTGCATTCGTTTCTGCTACTTATACCATGGCAAACTTGTGCCCAAGGGCATTAAGTCTCATTCCACCAGGGCTGCAGCTACATCAGCAGCTTTTCTCAGAAGAGTACCAACCAAAGACATTCTAGAGGCTGCTACTTGGAGTTCTGTTCACACTTTTACAAAGCATTATCATTTGCCTCTCTAGTCTAAGTCCAGGGCAGGCTTTGCCACTGCAGTTCTGCAGGGCCTTATAGCCACCCCTAATGCTGTTTAGCTCTAGCCACCCACCCATAACTTTGGGATTCTACCCAAATGTAATGACTGCAACAGTGAAACACGAAGAACATAGTACAGTTGTGTACACTTACCATAAATGTAGATGTTCAAGTGTATTCACTGTTGCAGTCCAGGTTACCCACCCTCCATCCCCCTTTTGTTCTGGAGTTTCTTTTTCCTTCACTGTCTTCTACAACCTATGTGGTGTATTTGCTTGTAGATGAAGGTAAAGTTTGTATTGCTGCACGTATATATCGTTTATATATATATTTTTGCTACCCATTTGGGGGCACCTGACATCTGGGGCAAGAAAAAATAAAGAAAATGGCGTTGGCTGCTTGTTTTATACCCCTGATAACTTGACATCATGGAAGAGGAGACAGCAACCGACGCAGGACCCAAGACTTTGGAATTCAGGCTGAGTGAGGGCAACCTGCCAGCAGATTACCCAAATGTAATGACTGCAACAGTGACTACACTCGAATATCTACATTTATGGTAAGTGTACACAACTGTACTTTCTCTCCTGTAGTGATGATTTCAGTTTATATACTGTGTTTGGCTAGGCCATGTTTCTTTCAGTATTTGTTTCGGAACCTGTTAACTTTTAATAGATGTGACTTCTTTCAGGGAGACTGGAGTTTAACTTTTTGGGTCATCCTGTCGTAAACTGGGGCATCTGTGATATGTAGTGAGAAAGACACAGTTATTATATAACTTGACCCATATTGTGCTAGAAACCTGGGGCATCTGTGACATGTAGTGAGAAAGACACAGTTATTATATGACTTGACCCATATTGTGCTAGAAACCCTTTGGAAAAGGACTTAAAATTTAATTTTCTTTGTAACGATCACTAGATCATGGTCTAGGAGAGATTTTTCTTCTTTCTAATGCCTTTCAGAAATTCCGTTATTTCATACAAATCAGAACCAGGTGCCTTGTTGGAGTTTCAAGATTCTACAGTATAAGTCTAGAACATCAAAAAACTAAATGTGTTTCTAAATATGTAACAGCAAAGTATAAAATTTGTTGCACATTACAAGTGTTTTTTTTTTCTATTGAGGCTGTACCCTAATGCCCCCATATCTACTGTGTGCTACCTGTGAGATGGTTGTACTTTGGAGAAGGGGAGACTTCACTGGGATATAGCAGTTTTGGACAATCACACTTAATTTCTTGGAGTTTTAGAATTGTCACTGTTGGGCCTTATTGCATACAGTGGGGACCCTTCAAGAGGGGTGATTTTCAGATCACTCACTAATTCCTCTTCAAGCAACCTTCTTTCCGAAAATTGTCACCTTCCAACTGGAGACTGACTCCACAGCTACTTTAAAAGAAGAGATATGAGAATAATATTACATTTGATATTAGATGAGCTGCATTTAAATCTACAGTCTAAGGTATTCTCGTTTGTACAACTACCTCCCTGAAGAAAGTGCTAGAGGAAGGGAAAAAATTCAAACCATGAAAAATCCCATTTCACTTCATGATAGTGAACTTTAACATTGGTTTGATCCAGATACATGTAATTCTGTGTCATCCATACAGCATGAGCTCATATCAGTTCTCATTTCTAATCAGTCTCTTCAGATCCAAAATAAGTGCCAGATATGCTTGACTGGACAGCCATTCCTTCAAAACTTTTGACTAGTTTACTTGATACTTATCTTTTAAATAGTGTATCAGCAATTACAAATTATGGTATCTTGCTTATCCTCTCAATTTCTTATGCCTGCAAGAACTTGCATATTGACGAAAAGTGGTTTCACTTCAAATAGGTTGTCAGATCACTTGGAAAGGACATTAAATACTGTTGTATCTGATGAGGAAACTCTGGCTACAATCTCATATCTTAAACTTGGCAACGTTTGCTGCTCTTTTTTTTCAAAAAGTTTAAATGTCTGCTATCCCCAAGTCTATCAAAAATGTTATAGTTTGTAAAAACAAATGATATTAACTATAAACATTCATAACAGGTCTTAAATTGGGCAAAGTTCTTTTTTTTTTTACAAAAAGTTTAAATATCTGCTATTCCCAATTATATTAAAAAGATGTAGTGATGTAAAAATTAATGATTTTAGTTATACATATTTAAATCAGTCAATAATTTCTATTTACAAACCTTACTAGGATCCTTTTTTTGTGGTCAGAAATTGCCATCCTAAATCTGGATATTAAAATATAGTCCACCATTTTAGCTAAAACATTCTGATTAGTAGCTGACCAGGTCATATAGGAATTCCAGTCAGGCTTCTTGGAATTGAGATAGAGCGAGGCTAATAATATGCTAGAACTATTTTCTTTTATTTAACACCTTTATTGAATTATGACTTAAAGCATAGGCAAGCATACATTTATATAAAAAGCATATCATATTAACAAATTCCCTGTTGCAAACATTATACATCACATATATTCTTTTGTATAATTATCATCAATCCAACATTACATAAATCGGTCAATTCCTCCCTTCCCTTAAACCTCACTCCTCCTCCAAAACATTATTCTGAATGTAATTTTCTCTTGCCTTTTTTTAAAGATCCCACTTCTAGTTCTTTTATCTCAGTTACAATATTCAGTACTTTAAATACAGTTGGCTTAGACTTTGATTTTCATTTCTAGTATTTTTTGTTTTGGCAGCCACAAGAATTAAACTGAACAAGGCCTTACTGTGTTTAGGTAACTCAGACTCTCTATCCACCAAAATTAATTTCCTTAGTTACACCCATTTCCTCTCCCAATATTTATGACAGAGTATTTTCTAGGGTATTTTTAAAGTCTGCTAACTCATTATACTCCCAAAACATATGTCCCCAGTTACCTCTTTCTTCCCCATCACAACTCCAACGTTTGCAATCTACCCAAGAAAAAAATTCCGAGTCTGCTTGGAATATAAAAATACCTGAGTAAATATTTGCAAGCAAAAGTAATAGATCTTCTAGACTTTGTTGCATATTTGAGAGCCATACATATTTCCTCCCATTGTTTCCTTGTTTATTGCTTATCCAGTCTCTGTTTTCCATCTTTTCACAACCTTTGATTGATACAAATAGTTATCATGAAATATTTTCTGTGCTGTACTAATCATCCTTTTTTTTAACAGCAGCTTCTGTTCTAGATTCAACTAAAAACTCTACCAGACCATATTTCTCTTTCCCTACACTCTAATATGAATCCCTGATAGGGAAGGCAGTCTCAAGCCTAAGGCCAGATGTCTTCTTGGACTCTTCACATTTTTTACCTTTCCCTAATTATGTGCTTCCAATAACTTGGTTCTTTTGCCAGCTTTCTCCGGTAAATTCCAGCCCCCTATTGCCTATTCTGTGCACACCTACTTGCAGTCATCCCTACTGGCAAAATCTCCTTTCTCCATTCTGATGTTGTCTTAGTTTTTAGAATACTTTCTGCTGCTTTGTGAATGTGATATTCTTTATGGCTTTTGTTATTCTCCTTAATGATCTGCATGCCAAATCCCACTCTCTCTTTATTTCTTGAATTTTCCCCCGATTCATCATCATCCCTTTCCACTCTGAATTATAGCTTTTTGCTTGTCTTACGTATATGAGACTTAACTGTGCAACTCTAAAGCATCCTTTCAAATCAGGTGATCCTAAACCATCTTGTTGATAAAATGAACATCATTCTTAGGATTTTTTTATTATTTTGTTTAATGCCTTCAAATCATCAGATAAGACTAGTTCAAAGTTTAAAAGAAAGTTTTAAAGATGCTCTTAAAAAGTGTTTTTGTTGTAAAATATGCAGAAAACCAACATTTTCCAATGATTTTGGAATTTGGGAGTTGTCACCCAGGGTATATTAAAAATATTGTTAAAGGCCAAATGATGAGGATTGCCAGAATGTGTGCTGAACCTGATGTTTGTAAGAAAGAAATGGGGACATTAGTTCAATTTTTTTTGGACAGAGGATACCCTAGGGAACTTGTTTTATATTTGTGTGAACAAGTCCTTGAAGGTTGGGGGATTAGGTACCAACCTTTATTAGGTACGTCAATTGATGATAATTGTTCCCAGGGGAGCAAGGGGAAGTATGTAAATTCAATGGTTTTGATGTATAATGAACTAAGTGGTAAAGTGAGGCAAATAGTAGAAAAAAATTGGTTAATATTTAAGGCGAATAATGAATTGATTAAAAACTTTGGTACTATTCCTCACTTTATATATAAAATTGATTTCAATATGAAATACCTACTTGAACATCCAGTAAATGTAGACACCCTGATCTCTAAGGGAACTGGAAAATGTGGAGCTTGTAAATACCGTAGATACATTTTAGAGGGAAATTGTATTAATATAGAGGACCCCATGATTAAGGTTAGACTCGCTACGGGCAGTTGTGGGTCTCTGGGTCTAGTGTACATAGCAGTATGCACAGCATGTTGTTATTTTTACGTTGGGAAAACTGAAAGAGTCTTCCGTAAGCTTATTTCTGAACATTTATATGCTGTCAAGACCAAAAATGAAAATAATGCTCTATATATACATTTAAATGATTCCCCAAACTGTGGACCTTTTCAGTTTGGGATACTGCAAATGGTACTAGAAGACATAAGGGGTGGACATTGGCAAAATAAATTGGAAATGGCTGAATTATGAGCCCAGGTATTAATGTGTGTTGCAGTTTAATGCCTATTTTAAGATACAAGTCTGCATTTTTATAGTTTTTTTTTAAACTAATTAATTATGATAAGATGATTGTTTTTAATTGATGGGGGAGTGTTTAAAGATTTTAGTATTTAAGTATGCTGCTGTTCTTTTTGCCTTGTTCTGATGAAGTCCTGATTATATGGATGAAAGCGCTTGACTGGAGATGTGTATTTTCGTTGTACCTTTGCATTGTGTTATTAAACTGATTTTTCTAATGTTTTGCAAGGTTACGAGCACCATGGGGTTGTTTTGTTTACCACTTGAAAGTTTCTTTTTAGAACAACAATTTTTATTTGTAACCATGGTGATTACCCATCTTTGGCAATCCTCATGCTTGGTGCTATTTTTATCATTGGCGGCATGCCCAATTTTCATTAACTGATGCTTTGACTTTCCCTTTTACTTATATATCAGTTGCTTGCCAATTACCAATACTCACATTATGAGGATATGTTTAATATGCATTCTATCAATTCAGTGCCTGAATCACTCTTCTTATTATTATTTACCTTCCAGTTTTCCCTTTTCAGCTGTCTACATTTTCTCTTCTGCAGTATTAACAGTATTCAGTTATTTACATTGACTTTTGTCTTTCTTTTTATTTCACTGTACTTTCCTGAACTATTCGCCTTCCAGGTTTCTACCTTGACTCCATCCCTCCCATCTTTCTTGATATTTGCCATGCCTTTTCCATTTACTTTTGTGGTCTCCTATTTACTTAAGTTTGTTATCAATATTTCCACTTCTGTTCATTTAGGTGTGTCCTTCGTTTTCCATTTTCTAATAATTGCTTCCTTCCCCATTGCCACAATCAGCCCTGTTATCCCCTTATTTCTTTTAGTTATCTCCTCTACACATCCCAGCAAAAACTTTTGTTTTTCTGTTAATAATCCTCATACTAGTCCCCCTACTTTCACCATTTGCCCTAGGTCTCTTTGGTAGAAGTCTGATAGTTGATACATAGGTTAAGGTTGCAAGCTGTAGTTCCTGTGGTGCGGTGTTTGATTCTATCATCCCTCATTTGCTTACCTTGTAACCCTTTGCAAGTCCCTTAAGAGACATGGGCTAGGCTTGTAAAGGCTCCAGGGCCATTAGCCTAGTACACACCTATGAACCTATGAAAATTGCCCTTGGGTGGACCCTGATAAAGGGATTGTGCCCAGTGGGCCTACTTGGTTAACAAATAGGTGTTATTGTTATTATTATTGCTGTTATTATTATTATATTCTCATAGTAGATCACAGTCTCAAAATAAATGGTTCCATGTTCCTGCCTTTCTTTCATATTTCCAACATTTGTCTTCTGCTCCCGGGAACATTATGCCTAACCTTGCAGGATTATAAAGGTATTTATGTAAAGATTTCCATGCAAATATTCTGAATTTTGGGGCCATTTGTTTTCTATGTTGGCAGTTTTAACACTAATCCTCATTTTTCCTCTGTTATTTTTTTCTTCTGCTTTTTTCCCCACTGTTTCCTCCATTTCTCTCCCACTTCATTCCTTCCTTCCTTCTCTTATACAGTTTTTACAAACCTTAAGATGGTCTTCCATCTCCATCCTGACTTCTCCTTTTTTCTGTTTCAAAAATTAATATAGGAGTCATTGTAATTTCTTTCCATGTTTCTTGGGTTTGTTGCCACTTATTTTTTGCTTCTGCATATTCCCATTCCAGCCTGTCTTCTAACTGGAATCATTTCCTCCCAGGATTTTAGTGTCCCCCTTTTTGAAATTAGTGACAATATTTGACTGCATTTTGCTTGTTTCCACTTCTCCATGTTACCACCTTTAACTCCATTTCCTCCCGTTTTCTTCCAGCAGGTATTATTCACTGTGAAGATAGGCAAAGGCTGCCAGCCTAACCAGATAGAATTCTGTAGATAATTTTGTCATTTGTAAATATTAATGTAAGCCACATGCTTGTTCTCTTAAATGTGAAAAGACTGCATTGGATATTGAACTGCAAAACAGTGCATTCTGCTGTAAGAAAGCTAAGTCAAGCATTTCATGACTGCCTTTGATGTTAAAATTCAGAGCCGATATGTCTAGAAGGAGGCATCCTGCCTTTTGTTTTAAGAACAGAGTTAATGGCTAGAATTTGCATGTATAAATGTCCTTTATTGCTCTGGTGTCTGACCAGGTGTAAAGAATGTAAATGTAGTCTCTGTTAGCCTGGGAACACCAGAGAAGTGTGAAGAATGATGTCATGTGAAGCAGCTCTGTGTTATCAATTTAAAGAGAGAGAATCAGAGAACTCAGAGCATTTTGTCTTGAGAACATCCAGCATCAC
>NC_056744.1:1165626529-1165746529 GCF_019279795.1 Protopterus annectens
GGGACACTTGTTTAATATTAGTACTGTTAACTTCAGCAGCTGACAAAATAAGAGGCTCTACATGCATTTCTGAAATTAAAAGTAATGTATAACTCTGATCATTACAATTATTTATTAATTGTAAACCCTCCACGTTTTCTTCCAAATTTGCCATTTTGTGGAGGGGATTATTAGGGGAAGAGCAACATTTTGAGCTAAAATCGGGGACAGTTGAGAGGTTTGGATATACCTAATTCTATAAAGCGATTTATTTGCACGTACCTCTTAACCTCTTAAAGCAGGAAATCTGGACAAGGCTAAATATATTGGGGAACATACAAACAGTACTAAAAATTGCTCTTGTACAAACTTGGACAGTTGACAGAATAACAGGTCTTGCTTTAGCATGCATTTTTCTGAAGGGTATGAAGTCTGAAACTCAATGTCTGTCGTTATTTAGTGACTTCATTCCTAAATAATTAGCCAGAAAAACACAAATTTTTGAGGAACAAACCAAAAATAAGAAGCAAAAATCTATTAATTCTGCTAAAATTTGGACATTTGATAGGTATAGTTCAGTCGGGGCTGTCTTTGAGTTTGCCACACTTCCTCTTTCAGAAAATCATGGTCGAATGGGGCCTCTCCCCTGCAGCCATTCCAATGTCTCATTACTTGGCTAGTTCACTCTATTTACCGTAAACACTTTACTGTGCATACTGCTTTATTTCTATGATGATTTGGATTTCATTTAAAAGTTTTATTTTAAATTTTACAGCACAAACACTAATAGACATCTGCTAAACAAAGCTATGCAGTCTCACAATGAAAATAGACTTAGCATTAAAACATCTCTGCCCTTGAAACTCACATTCATTGAAACAGCATTGAAACCCACAGTCAGAGAAACTACATCTGGCCAGTGGCATTTAAAGATTAACTTTGGGCTGTTTTCAAATCATAGGCCTCTTGCACTTGAAACATACATGTGTTACTCGATACACTTTCCTGATTGTATTAAATTATATTCCTTGTATAATACCGTACAGTTGTTAGATAGCATTTTAAATTTATTGTTTGGACATTTTTCCAGGAAACAATGAAACAAAATACATGCACCAATAATGACAAAACTGCCAAATTCAGAACATTTCCATCATAACAGTCTACAGTCCACAAGTACCAGTAAATATGCACAATCTCTGCAGAAGTAAAAGTCATCTAAATTATTCCACATTAAAGAGATCTGTAACTAATGAAGAGGTTGCTGCTAGCAGACAACTTTATATGTCATTGTTTCATCTACAAATAAAGTGCCTGTTGCCGTCAAAGAATAAATTGCCTATGTTACATTAAAAAATGATAAGCTAGTAGTATTGCAATAGGGAATGGATGACAAACTGATAACAGGTTCATAGTTACTAGGCATCTCCGGCAAAGAGGACATTCTCAGGACTGCAGAATCCACCCCCTTTAAAAATACAACACAGTACAGTATCAGCAATGCATCTATATATTGTGGGAGTAGAACCCACAGCCTTCTGCATCAAAAGCAAGTACACTACCTGTCGTGCTATTAACAGTGCATGCAGACTCAGCATAGGCAGCACTAAACTTCTTTTCCCCTGAAGCTCTCAGCTCCTTGTAAAATCCACCTGACACTCTACTGTATCTCTCAACTTTGCAGCACAAGAAATCTGGAAAAAGCCAAAATGCATTGCGGGAAACAAAAGCCCAAAAACTAGGGACACATTTTAAACATTGCTTGTATAATCTTGGAAAGTTGCTAGAATAAAATGCTTTGTTACCACCATGCATTTCACTGCCAAGCCTTGAACCTAGGACCCTGTGCACTACAGTCAAAGCAACATACCACTATGCCAAATCAGCTGTTTTTGAGAGACTTGTAGACTGAAACTTAAATGGCTATCAGTCAGTGAATTCAGTGCTCACCATAGCTCTCAACCTCTTAGCACAAAACACCTAGACAAAGGCAATAATGGGGGAATACAGCCCCAAAAATACAGAAAAATGTCAAATATTGATCTTATAAACAGAACATTGCTAGAATAAAATGTTTTGTGTTACCATGTACTTTATGAAAAATATCAAGTCTGAAATTCAAATGCCTGTCATTTATTGAATTACAAATCCAGAAAACCACAGATTTTATGAGGAACAGAACAGAAAAAAATGTGAGGCAAAAATCTGAATAGTTTTCACAAGTGGTGGTAGGTAGGGAATTCAAGCTTTTGCTACCTGCACCCAAGGTACAGGGTTTGAGCCTGAGTTTCTCTCTAGACACCAGGTATGCTTCACTGGGGCATTTCACATGGTTTACTATTGTTTATTTGAACGGAAAAACATTGTAATACCGAAAGTAAAAAAAATAATTTTCACAATGTCAAACCAAAAGCTCGACACATTTGACTCGACATTGTTGTTGAAACCACCACGTGATAGCCATATAGAAGTTTATGCTGTGCCCCCTACACTCCCCTACTTATATATTCTAACTCCAAGATCATACTACAGTGGGGATGTGGATGAATTTCCACTCCCCACTGTACTGCGATCTCCATGCAGATAGTCGATTTCCACTTATGCAAGTGCAGTGGTGCATTCGCATAAGTGGAGTTGACTATCTGGTGCAAAACTGCTTGTGCGTTTGACATTCTGTTTTTCAGCACATTGCAGCTGATAGAATGTCGTTCGCACAAATAGTAACCCTTTCACACACACACACACACACACACACACACACACACACACACACACACACACACACACACACACACACCAATACCTGAGTTAATTCCCAGCCCACACACACCAGTACCTGAGTTAATTCCCAGCCCTGCAAGAGTAATCCATTCCGAATTTCAAAGTCCCACTTTCAAGCTGCTATCCAGTACATTCCAAATTTGAAAGTCCCATGAGAGCAAGCTATAGCTATCCAGTATAATATTTCCTGCAAGTGAGAGCAAGCTACTCAGCCTGTAGACATTGCAGTCTGATCCCCTTCCAGTCTATGCAGTTGTAACTGCATAGACGTCTGGGATCTCTGTAGTCTGATGCTGTCTTCCTAATTCAGACACATTGTATTACCTACAAGGAGATTAATTTTTTGGATGTGACTTTGAAAAAAGTGGAAGAGGAAAAAAGTTTTGAATCAGTGGTATAGAGGAAAGGTACCTTTTCCAATTCTTATCTTTATTTCACCTGCTTACACCCATTTAAGCAAAAAAAAAGCATCATCAAGGGTTAGTTCATTCGTGGTTCTAGGATGACTTCTAGGAATTCAGATTATGAGTTGGAAAGTTTAAAATTAAGGAACATGTTTTTTGGGAGGAAGTACCCCATTGACTTGATAGAGGAGTTGATGGCAGAGGTGAAAGAAGGAAGAACTGGGAGGTTTGGACCTATTTTGGGGTGTGGTGGGGACACCACCTTAAATAGTACCAGTACCTATGCCTCACAGCAAGATGTTCTCTGGTTCGATTCTCAGCTGGGGTGCCTTCTGTGCAGAGACTGCATGTCCTCCATGTTTTTGCGTGGGTTTCCTCCGGGTGCTCTGGTTTCCTCCCACATCCCAAAGACATATGCTGTAGGTGGATTGGACACTCCAAATTGGCCCTAGGTGTGAGTGTGTGCATGCGTGTGCCTTCTTTGGAAGGTTGGGTGCTGGGCTGGCACCTCAGCACCGTAAAACTCCACTGCCAATGATGAGCGGACAGGTGATCCGCTGTGGTGACCCCTAATCGGGAAAAGCCGGAAGAAGAAGACCTATGTTAACAACATGAATAACAGAGTGGACAAACCACTTACGGGGAAGTTTGTCACCCTACTATAGTGTTGATACTTCCAACATCTGAGACATTATAACAAAACATTGGGACAAATTTAGTTGTTATTCAGAATTGACTGTTCTGTTTAAGACCCCAATACGGTTCACCTACAGAAAAGGTAGGAATTTAAAGGACCTCTTGGAAAGTAATAAACATTTTAATTGAAGGAGATTAGGTAGCTATAAATGTGGATGTTCTTCGTGTTTCACTGTTGCAGTCATCACACCTGGGTTATCTGCCTGCAGGTAGCCCTCAGTCGGCCCGAATACCAGAGACATAGTATTTCTGCATTGGTTGCTGTCGCTCCAGGTCTGACGTCAGGTCGTCAGGGGTATAAAAACTGGCAGCCAATGCCATTACCCCAGTCTTTCTTGCCAAGAAGCCCGAGGCAGAAGCAGTTCACATGAGTGCCGGTCGGCTGCTACCTGAGTTTTAGTTTCCGAATTGAGTTATCCTGAAGTCTTCTAAAGATAAGTACTCCATTGGGGACCCTTTTTTCTTGCTCTAACCGATGTCAGAAAAAGTTAACAGTTGTCTTGCCTGTGGAAAGCAAATACTACACCGAGATTTCCATTCTTACTGCGTCACCTGTTTAGGCCCAGACCACAACATTCCCCACTGTCAGTTTTGTGCCTTGTTCAACACCCGATCTGTTCATCGTCGGGCCCTTTTTGTTATTAAATACTTTCGTTCTCGATCTCCGTATTCCAAAATGGCTTTAGTAAGCCATCCGACCACCAATCTTCTGATAAAACGTAAGGATAAAGACAGAGACAGACCACACAGGTTCAAAGCTGCCGACGACGCTTCCGTTAAGCCAGTCGCCAGTTTGCTGGTACACAGTGAGGCGCTTTCACAGCCCCTGATGCCTGCTTCAGTGGATTCGGAGGCCTCTTCTGAGACCTGTTCGGAGTCCGGAATGCCGCAAGACTCTTCAACTACAGAACCGGCAGATGACTCTCCCTTGGATGGTTCCAGAGCCACTGAGCGGGCACCGGCTTCTGAGGAAGTTCTTCTCACTACCGATGTTCAACTCAAACTGACAACTTCTTTCGCGTCTTCAGTTCTGTATAAAACTACCAAGTTTCTAAGGCCAAGAGTACGCGCTACACTTAAAAAAATGACCAAAGCGCATGCACCTGCTCCCTCGCCACAACATCAAATGCTTAAAATGGCAGAGGACCTTATTATGATGATTAGGGGAAGACAGCCTTCCCCTGCTAAGAGAAAAAGAGACCTGTCCCCAGTAGCTTTAACAGACCAAGAGTCCAACGACTCTGAGGTATCTGATTATGAAGACATGCCCTTATTTGCTTATGAGGATTCAGATGCAGAGGAATCCGTTCCCTCTGCTTCTCCCCCAGAGGATTTTTCTTTTGGGGAAACCTTACATACTTTAAGAGAGCACTTCCACTGGGAATACCAATATTATCCTCAGTCCAAAAAGAGACTCAGAGAATTTCTAGATTTGCCACAAATTAGGCCTTTAGCAATCCCACCAGTCCTGGATGTTGTGGATGATGTCTTTATGGAATCCAGTTTAACTCCTGATACTTTACCCCCTGCTCCTAGGAAACCAGACAGGTACTACAGAGTACCTGATTCTCACAAATTCCTTTTCAGAAATCCTACTGCTGACCCAGAGGTCATCTCCCAAGAGCCCAAAGGTATCAAAACAACTACAGCTAAGAATCGCACCCCTTCAAACAGGGATTCCAGAGCTTTGGACAGATGGGGTAAGAAATTATATACCTCTGCAACTCTCACCATTAGGGATTTGAATTGCCAGTTTCACATGCTGAAGTACCAACAAGATATTATGGAACTTATTAAGCAAAAAATAGCAACTTTTACAGACTGCACAGAAAATAAAGAATTACAAGAGTTTATGCATTCTGCAAGCCAAGTCATCAAGCATACATTGCAGTGTGGCTTTGATGCCCTGGCTAGAAGCATCTTGCAGGGCAGCAGTCACCGGTTCTGTACTGAGAAGGCATGCTTGGCTTAATGAGCAGACCTTGCCAGACCACGTCAAATCAAAATAACTAAATTCTCCTTTGAACAAGGACAATCTGTTTGGCATCAGAGCAGAAGAGGATCTTAAAAAGATGGAAGAAAAAGCAAAATCTATGCAGACAGTCAAAGATTTCTTGCAAGTACAGCCTCCCAGATTCAGTAGGCATTGCTCCTTGAAACATTGGTCCTTTCCAGCCCCCTCAAGGGCATCTCAAACTAGATCCAAGGAAAGCAGACCCCCAGACTACAATCTCATGGTATACAGAGATCTAAGCAATGGAGTGCCTCCACCTCAAAAACAGGGAATGCTAAGCCACCCCCTTCTGAAAAGAATTCCCAATGACTTCTCCACTCCACTATCTACCTCTGCCCAACTGCTTGTGCCCCTAGGAGGAAAACCTGCCTATCATGCAAAAAACTGGACTTCCATTACCAAAGACTGACGGGTCCTCAACATTGTATCCCAGGGGTACAAATTTTACTTCCACTCACTGCCATTCCCAAAAAGGTTCCCAGACCTTCCTCCAAACCACTGGGCAGAGGCACAAAACCAAGTTCAATCTATGCTGTCTATAAGGGCAATTCATCCTGTTTCTGCAGAACAGATAGGTCAAGGGTTCTATTCCAGACTTTTCCTGGTACCCAGAAAAGAGGACACTTGGTGCCCAATCCTAGATCTTTCCATTCTAAACACCTTCCTGGTGGTACCAAAATTCAAAATGCTCACCCTGCAGCAGCCTCTTCCTATGCTGGCCAAAGATACCTTGTTAGCCATCCTAGACATAAAAGAAGTCTATCTGCACATCCCTATAAGGGACTCATGCAGGAAATACCTACTTTTCAGGGCAGGATCTATGCATTATCAGTTCTCTGCATTTCCCTTTGGCTTTTCCACTGCTCCCAGAGTATTCACAAAATGCCTGGCTCCAGCCATTGCCTACTACAGGCAGAGAAAAATTCTAATTTACCCATACTTGGACAACTGTCTGATTCAGGCAGACAGACAGGAAATGCTGTTGCAGCACATTACATTTGTAAAACACCTTCTAACCTCTCTGGGGTACATCATCAATGAAAAGAAATCAAACTAGTCCCCAGTCAAAAGATTATATTCCTGGGAGCAAGCTTGGACACAGCATCCCAGATGACATTCCTTACTCCAGAAAAACAAGCCTATCTGACAGACTACTTTACTCAAATGGTCACCAGAACCCAGCTATCAGCAAGGAAAATCCTGCAGGCCCTAGGGTTCATGGCCTCATGCATCCTACTAATTCCGTATGCCAGACTGCATTTGAAGAAACTTCAGTGGTACTTAAAAAGTCTTTGGTGCCAACATTCTCAGGACCTGAAAACCGTCATCCCCATCATACCTTGTCTAAGGACGGAGTTTCTTTGGTGGGTAGCAGCATGCAACTACAACAAGGGACTGCCCTTTACTCAACCCCATGCTGCCCAGACCCTAACCACAGATGCATCAGACAGTACCTGGGGGGCACACCTGGACGGCAAGTGCATTCAGAGCCACTGAAGCCCAAGTCAAATTCATCTGCACATCAACCAAAAAGAGATGCTAGCTGTGCAGCACGCTCTAACAGCATTCAGATCCCTACTCTCTCCAGGACCCTTGCTAATAAAAACAGACAACACCACAGTAATGTGGTACATCAACAAGCAGGGAGTAACCCATTCTTACCCACTCTGCAGGCTAGCCATGGCCCTGTGGAACATGGCCTTGGACATGCAGGCCCATCTGCAAGCTCAATTCCTGCCAGGCAAACAAAACTCACTGGCAGACGACTCAAGCAGAAATCTCCTAGATCCACACGAGTGGCAATTAGAGCCCAGCACCTTCAGCCTTCTGATTCAGAAATGGGGGACCCCAGAGGTGGATCTCTTTGCTTCCCCCTGCAATCACCAGCTCAGCAAATTCTGCACCAGGACACCTCACAGCAGGGCCTGGAAAGTGGATGCCCTATCCTTGCAGCGGATAAACCTCTCAGTCTATGCATTTTCCCCCTCTGCCTCTTCCCTCAAGAATATTGCTCAAGATAAGACAGGACAGACCAAGGACAATTCTTATTGCCCTGGACTGGCCACACCAGCATTGGTACCCACTCCTATGCAGTCTGTCACTGGTGCCACCCTGGCATTTACCCCAGCACCCAACCCTGCTCAATCAGCAGGGGGGACAAATCTTGCATCCGCAACTGCAAACCCTAAATCTTGCAGCCTGGTTTATTCCTTGAATTCTCCCCCAGTAACCAGCATAAACAAGAAGGTGCTAAACATCATTCTTGAAGCCAGAAGACCCAGTACAAGGAAATCCTATGCTGATAAGTGGAAAGGGTATTGCTCCTCGATTCAGTCTAAAGGAAAGGACACAACTCTGCCCTCCCTACCTTTAATCCTGGACTACTTAGCAGATCTACTCCACAGAGGCGTATCCTTTTCCTACATTAAGATCCATGCCTCTGCCATCTCGGCTCATTACCACTCTGAGCCACACCTATTCTATCACACTCTCATCAAACAGTTCCTGAGAGGGGCAAGCAATTTAAGGCCACCAAGGAGAGCACCCACCCCTGCTTGGGACCTTAACTTTGTACTGGAAAAGCTCACACTGCCCCCTTTTGAGCCTGTAGCATCAGCAGACTTAAAATTCCTCTCTTGGAAAACAGCATTGCTCCTGGCCATCACTTCAGCAAGAAGAGTGTCTGAGCTACAAGCACTTATGGCCATGGAACCCTTCATTATTTTTCATTCTGATAGTGTCTCCTTCAGGACTAATCCTTCCTTTATGCCCAAAGTGGTGTCCAGCATGGCTCTCAGCCAATCTGTCCATTTTCCAACCTATTTCCCTAATCCTCAAAATAAAGGTAAAGGATCCTGCACTCCTTGGACGTGCACAGACAGCACAGATTCTACCTGGATAGGTCTAAGCCCTTCAGGAAATCTGACCAGTTACTACTCAGTTTTGCACCAGGGGCAGAGGGCAAGGTGATTTAACAGACAATTTCAAAATGGATAACACGCTGTTTCCATTTCTGCTACACCATGGGAAACCAACCCCTCGGGGGGGGGGGTCAGAACACATTCCACCAGGGAAACTTCTACCTCTGCAGCATTCCTCAGGGGAGTCCCTACCAGGGACATTCTGGAGACTGCTACCTGGAGTTCTGTACACACATTCACCAAGCATTACCACCTGCCTATATTTTCCAAATCCAGGTAGGGGGTTGCAACTGCAGTCCTGCAGGACATACTAGCCAGCCCAAACACTTCTTGACTGCCTCCACCCTTTCTACAGCTTTGGAATCAACCCAAGTGTGATGATTGCAGCAGTGGAACATGAAGAACATATTACAGTTGTGTATACTTACCATAAATGTAGATGTTCAAGTGTATTCACTGTTGCAGTCCTGGTTTCCCTTCCTCCAGCCCCCGTCTCTCGCTCTCTGTCCTCTCTGTGTATACTACTCACTCCTTGCAGGGGTATTGATATTTACTTTTTACTGGTGGAGATTTTTCCACCATAGCTTAGCTCCCTATTGGGGGGCTCCTAACATTTGGGGCAAGAAAAACTGATGTAATGGCGTCGGCTGCCTGTTTTTATACCCCTGACAACCTGACTTCAGACTTGGAGCGACAGCAACCAACGCACAAATACTAAGTCTCTGGTATTCAGGCAGACTTAGGGCTACCTCAGGCAGATAACCAAGTGTAATGACCGTAACAGTGAATACACTCGAACATCTACATTTATGGTAAGTGTACACAGCTGTTATTTCCTGTGCACAGTGTCCATATATAGAACATCAGGAAAGTGTACACATTATGGACAGGAACAGAACCATTAGGGCTAATACCTTCTCAAATTGTTGTAGTGAAGGAGTAGTATATCTTGCTATGTGCAAACACTGTGGAGCAATTTATGTTGGAAAGACCACTCGGAGGCTAAGGAGAACATTTTATGAACACCTGAATGCAATATGGACTAATACAAACACTCTCAAATATGTACTAATGCTAGTGCTAGTTGGGTTGTTTTTGTATTGGAGAAGGTGGAACAGGACCCTAGGGGTTGGGTTGTTTTTGTATTGGAGAAGGTGGAACAGGACCCTAGGGGAGGGCCTTGGGAGACCAAGATTGATGTCAAGGAACTTTTCTGGCAATCGGTTCTAGAGGCCAATAAATCCCTGGTCTAAATGAACATATATCTATTGCTCCTGTACTCAGAATGGGAGCTGCAAAATTATAGTCTGTCATTGGGGTTCATGGCCACTGAGAGGTATTATTGTACCACATCATGGTAGATATGCACAGACATCATCTAGGGGTAACAAGTTGATTATTTATTAGACTTAGTACCTAATGTTTTTGTAAGGTACTTTAAAAGCAAGGATTTCTGGTTTTAGCCCAACTTGTTTTTATGACATATTTATATTTCAGGTTTGATCTAGGGATTTTATAGGCATTGCTGATGTATTCATATTTATTGTGTTTTTGTATTACTTAATTATCCAATTAAATCTGTGGGGGTTGGGGATATAAAAGAAAGTAATAGCTGTTGATTATTTGTATCATCTGATGAAGTCCATTTAGGACGAAAATGCTTGGCAGTTTGGGGCGTTCATGTGATTAAACAGCTGTTTGCTTTATTTACTGCTGAGTATTTTCATATTTTTTAACCTCCTTGTGTCTGGTGCCTGGTTTGTGTTTGGCTCCTGGTTTCGTTAGGCACCTAACCTCCTTCTTTTTTTTTTTGTGGTTACATTTATTCAATTATCATTTGTGACATACAGTATCCAAACTAGTTGGGACCTAGGGTCGTTCGGATAATCAAACTATGTGGATAGTCAAACATACATTGAACCGGATAAAAACTAATAAAATCTTGTTTTTTCTGCCATTCAGAGATTCCAGTGGACAATTAAGCATATTTTCACACTTGAGCTCCCAACTACAAACCCACTCTAGCTCAAGCCTTCCTCCTTCCATGCCCTCTCTGTGCCTCTCCGATCCTTACCCATCTCCAGTCATCCCTACTAACCAAACTCACACAAACCTATAACAACATAGCCAGATTTGCCTATGACCAACCATACAAATCACATCATTGCCTTCCCCTGAAAAACTTCAATGGCTTGAATTCCCCCAGCTCCTGCTTCTTTCCCAGCTGCAGCTCACACACTCCCTGCTAAATAACCCCTTAGCCTAGCCCTGTCTTTCTTCCATAGTATCCCCTTATGTCCCAGCTCGTTCACTTTGTAGCTCTGACCAGAACCTTATAGCCATATATAACCTAAATAAAAATATTAGCAAACTCCTCTACAAAAATTCAGTGTCCCAAGCTTGGAATAGGCTTCCTCTTTATATCTGTAGCATAACTTGTACCAACTTCTTTAAAACTGAAGCCAAAAACTCCTACTTGAACTCAAGATCCTGCCCTTGCCATAATCCTCCTTAATTTTCATTTCCACTCCATTTCTCTTCCACCTCTCTTCTACTTTTTCAGACTGTTTTGTTCATATTCACTTCATTCTAGCATATGCAAAATGCACTATCTCATTCTTGAACATCTACCCTCTGTACAAAGCAAATTTCACTCAATATGTAGAAAATTCTATATTGTTATTGTGCTACCATGTAAAGATAAGCTTATACTGACTCTGCTTTCTCACATTGCGTAATTTATTTTTAAAAGTTATAACAGTTGGTTCTTGCTGTTCTCCACTGGATAGTCTGTGTATTTTGTTTCAACACTGCTTGTCAACATTTGTATTCTTTGTTTATATACTTTCTTGTAAGTAGTTCATTATTCTGTAAACTGTAGCTTTTCTCCTCGAGTCTCCACTGAAAATGGGCCACATGGCTCAGCTGGACTAACCCCGTTAACAAATGTCAAATAAATAAATAAATGGGTGGGCTACAAGCTCAAAAAACATGCATAAGTGAATACGTATAATGTTTACATATTCAGACTTTATGATTTTTCCTACCCAAAAACTTTGGAAGACTGTGTTTGGATGATCGCTGTTCAGATAATCGATTTTGCACTGTAGGCAAGTTTACATTTATACAGAAGTAATCAAACTGTATTAACAAATTAACATTAATAAACATACTTCACATATATTGCTATATCTCATATAACCTAAGCAACATTACATAAATTATTCAGTTCCTGCCCCTTTTTTAAACAAGAAACATCTTTATTAAACCGTCACTTACAACATAAGGAGTCATACATTTATATACATTTATTTTATTTAAAATTTGTTTACTGGCAGGATGCCCATTTTCAGCAGAGGCCTTGGGAGAAAAGCTGCAAACAGTACAAGATTAACAATACAGAAATAGACACATTTATATGCAAAAATCATTGGCAAAACAAAATGTACACATATGGATATACTTAAAAACTACGTGTAAAATGGGCATGAGAGAAACCTTTCCTAGAAATTAGTTAAAAACAAACACCGCTGAGCAAAACAATGGAGGATTGCAGTCTCATTTAAATCACAAGTAGCTCCTAAATCCAATAGCCAATGATGTAAATAATCCAAGTGCAGGCGAGGTATGTAAAAAGCAGGTTTATTAATAAAAAGAGGTGAGCGCTTTCGCATGAGCTTCTTCAGACCTATACAACTAAACTGTCTGTAAACATCAGTTTAAAAAGCCAAAATGGCGCCAAAATCCTGTCCATTATTTAAAGGTACATGGCTCATTAAAAATATCATGTAAAAAAGTCATATATAAAATTCCTATACACCATCTTAAAACAGTACGGCATTTCAAAACAAAGCCATTCATATTCATATCCATTGTTGGAATAAATAAATCAAAAGTATGTGTGACAGATGGGGGGGGGGGGAATTTTAGTAACATAACTATCAAAACATTGACAGAGCATCTATGCATATAAAGGTTCAAAAAGACCCTACTGGCCACAAAGTAAAAAACTCTTCATAGCCTCTTAACATCTTTTGGACAATAACCTTCTTGATTTCAGCAAAGGTCGTAGGGGAACCCTTCCATTGAGACCTGGGGTGATATCTGCCCTAAACTTAATAATCCAATGGATTTCCTGGTCTCTGTATAATTGTTAATGTCCCTCTCCTGTATGTCCTTGAGATCTGTTCCAAGATCCTGAACTTAAAACGATGCTCTTGACCTTTGTCATTAGTGTGTTTGGATAGTGCATTATGTGTAGTACCTCTCCTTGTGTGGTATACATGCTCACGAATCCTATCCCTCAGTGTCCTATTGGTCTTGCCTACATAGTAGGCTGGACAGACTGTGCAGCAGGCTAGGTAAACTACATCTCTGGACATACAATTGCCCCTCGTCCTGATGTAGTAAATACCCGAACCATATGGATATCGGAAGACAGGGTCGGTTTCTATATATGAACAAAAATTGCATTTGTCGCATGTGGTCATGTAGGGACCCAACAAAGCAGGTGGATCATTGTGGACCCTTGGGTAGCAGAGCAAACTCTTTAAGTTCTTTTTATTCCGGTAAACGAATCTAGGTCGAGTACCTGTAAGGCTCTTAATAGTTGGGTCAACTGATAAAACGTGCCAATGCTTAGAGAAAATATCTTTAAGTGTACCTACATCCCTGGTGTAAAAAATGGGAAATGCAATTCCATTGTCCATATTTGAACCGCCCTCTTGGCTAACTGTTTATCTTTGAGCTTGTTGTTCCGTTGAGCATTCACTCCACTGGTCCTCTTTATTCATTATAGTTTCCTAGAAATTAGATTAGAAAATTATAGGAAAATAAATCCTCAACTTCCTTAAAGAATAAGGTAGTTAGGAGTAAAATAAACCTTAACTCCTTTAAGAAATTACTTTAAATGAAATAGGACACTTGACAAACAGGCATAAATGAAAACAAACCACACCAACACAATCCTAGTTGCAAGCAGTTTACATCACAAATCAAACACACTCCCAGTTGCAGATATTATACATCACTTATAATGTATCCAATCATTTTTAGTCAAACATTACATAGCTCATTTAAGTCCTGCCTTATTTTAAACCTTATTACTCCCCTGTATGTATTGTTCCCACAATTCCCATTTTTCCTATGTAGTTTACTTCTACCCTTTTCTAACAATCTCAGTTCCAGTTGTTTTATTTCTGTTACTATATTCACTACTAATATAGTTGGTTTAGATTTTGATTTCCATTTTCTAGTAATTGCTTTATTGGCAGACACCATAATTAGACACAGCAAGGCCTTACCATGTCTAGGCAATTCCAATTCTGTATCATAACTCAGAAAAATCATTCCCCTCATCACACCAATCCACCCACCCAGCATCACTGACAATGGGCTTGCCTCTCAGACTTGTCTTTTTACCTTGCATCTCCTGCATACTGCTGTGTAGCAATCACTTCCACCAACATATTACTTAAATACTTTTTTCTTCATTCTTCACATTTTAAAAGCATGCTTTCGCAAATAACTTTCTGTTTCCTTCCACTTTTTTTTTTTAACCATTGTGTAGTTAATGACTTGGAAACAGTTTTACCTATTGATATGTAATGTTATCTTTTGTTCTTTGTTTTACTTTGTGTTCTGTTTGCATTCATTTTGTTAAATTACTTAAAGTTGTAATTATTCTTATCTGCTATTTTTTAACTTTTGTACATCTATTTATATTTTGGGTTTTTCTCCCTGGCTCAGTACAGAAAAGGGGTAACTTATGCCAGTATGGACAACCCCAGTAAACAAATGCTTATAAACAATAAATGAATAATGATACAAATCAATCCATAATACTGTAATATAATTTGTTTGCAGCAACAATACTTTGATTTTGGAAAGAAGAGAATCTTCAGTGTTTCATTGGTGGACTTAAAGCTAACTCAGCAGAAATTCAGACACTAAGGTCATTCAATCTAACAGTGATAATCCACAATCTAACAATGATCTCTGATATCCAGTCTTGTATTAAATAATGTGACATTATGATGACCTGCATTTTTTTGGAACAGCAACTATACCAATTCTCAAAGCAGTCATTACAGGAGACTTCCAAGATGGATGCACATTGAGTAACAACTTAATTCTAGCTATCCTAGTGTAAAAACAGAAACTCAGCAGAGAAAGCCAGTGGACCTAAATCTTTGGGTACATTTCAGTAACTGGCTAGTGAGTGCATTGCCTGGATGCCGGGAAAAAAGAAATCCAGTGGACCTGGAGGAAAAATCAGCTACAAAAGGTGACAAAAAAAAAAAAAAACGCTGACTGGGAGGAATACTGCAGCTGTTCAGCAAGAAGCAGTGCAAGCTCCAGATATGACTTCCAGTAATCTAGAGGAAAGTATAAAGCAACTGCACACAGACCTGATTAAAATAAACAAAACACTGATGGAGTATAGTAACACAATAAAAGGCTGAAAAAATGGAAGAAGCTTTAAACAGATGTTCAGATAATGTAACAGAACTGCAAAACTCAGTGGCTGAAAAGAAGAAAAAGCTGGCTGAACACTGAATATGAGACTGCACAAGAACAGATGTTTCAAAAAAAATAGTAGAATTAGAGGCTAGAGTAAGTAGGGAAAACCTGAGATTTTCCGCTGTACCAGAGAAACTGGAAGGAGCAGACTGTATTAATTATATGAAAGGACAAATATGCAACTGGACTGGTATTCCACAACAGGAATTTACATCTTTATTTCTTGAAAGGGGATACCCCATAGGTCTGATACAATCAGTTCGGGAAGAGGTTACGGTTGCCCGTACTACCAGATTTAGCCCTATCCTGGGTAGGGGTACTGGAGAAACTGACGGACCTATGCCTAAGGACACCGTTGGCTTATTCTCCAGTAATTTTGCCTTCATAACTGATTTTAGTACTAACGCAACACATATTAGGAAAATTGTAGAAAAGGAATGGCAATTGTTCCAAGATTTTACTGACCTGAGTCATCTTAAGGGCAAGAACCTGAAAACGGTCTTTAGGAGAGGGGTTAATATCAAACGAGTATTGGAACAACATGAACAGCCCGTACAGTCTTCCTGTATGAAGAAAGGAACTTACAAATGTGGTCGTTGTTCCTCATGTAAATATATTATGCATGACCATCATGTATATTTAGAAAGTAGGAACAGGGACATTAAAGCCTCAGGTTATTCCAACTGTATGTCCACTGGGGTAGTCTATTTGGCCCTATGTCAGTTGTGCCAGGCATTTTATATCGGTAAAACCGAAAGCTGAGACGTCGCATATATGAACATCAATATGACATGATCAAATTAAACAGTAAAAATTCTTTGTACAGGCACTCTATTGATTGTGAGGGGGCTAGGTTTTTGTTTTTTGTGGTGGAAACTGTTCCTAAAGACATCAGGGGAGGACCCTGAGAGGCCAAGTTAGCTCATAGAGAGACCTTTTGGCAGATTCTTTTAGAATCTAACAAATTCCCTGGTCTCAATGACTTTATCTCTATTGCCCCCTGCCTTAAATTAAAGACAGGACGTATATAAAGTAGAGTTTGCATTTTACAGTGATTTTGTTTATCCAACATTTATGTATTTTTTTCTGTTGACACTCTGGAATATGAGTATGAAATGTTCATTGATTTTCATTTATTTAATATTGTTTTTCATGATTAAATATTCATACATATATATAACTATATAGTAATTTAACATTTTAACATTGTGGGTTTACACTGGTCTTATGATTTTTTATTTATTGTATTGGATGTTTATGTTACCATTTTACACAGTGTTTTTAATTAATTCAGCTTTGCAAATAGAGGTTTTTTGTACATTATTACAGTTTTAAATGTACACATCCATTTATTTTAATTGGATTATTGGATAATTGTGCTATTTTATGGAGTATGGGAAGTATTTAAACAGCAGTGCTACACAAGAATTCATCTGATGAAATCGTTTTTTCGACAAAAACGTGCTTGTATTTTTGGTGACGTTAATAAACTTGGTTGGAATTGCAGTACCTTATTGTGAGCTTTTTCTTGTCATGGAGGTTATCCGGACTGGTATTAGCTGTTTTGCTTTGGTTGGTGTTTGTGCTTACAGCGTTTTTCCTTTTTGCGGTACCGCAACAGGAATTGTTAACTGAAAGGACACAATGTGTGTATGCTCCAAACATGGTTATTAGAAAGCAACCTAGACCTTTAATAGTAAAGATGCAATCTTAGCAGAAGGAGTTGATTCTCACAAAACTATGGAAGAAAGGCAAACTACTAAAAGTGGGAGGCACCAGGCAGAAGATTAGTACATTTATTCCATTATTTAGGGAATGTGGAGAAGCAGGCATGAGATTTAAACTGCTGTACCCAACAATCTTCAAAATATTTTCCCTGGAGGGACAAAATCTTTCTATGATGAAGTACATGCTAAGGAAGAAGTACAGAAGTTTGTCCAACAAAGGATGAGTTGTGAAACAGAAGGAGATTTTGCTTCATGTCCCTCTGGTATAAAGACCACAGAGAGACTGTGCCTGTGAAATCTTTTCCACTGTTTCAATGGAAAATGCATGAGAGAAGGAAGAAAACAAGAGTTGACTATATGACTCGAGATTACATTGCAATTGAAACAGACAGAATTTGGGAGATGAAGATGGAAATGAACAGGAATAAAACTAGTAACTTGGAAATTGACAAATGTGGGATTACAAAGCAATAATTTATATTTGTGAAACATGAAACATGACAAGAAAATCTGAAAATATTGGACTTCCTTGGACTTTGATAACCCTGTAGGGAAATGTAATCCATATGCCCTGCTTCATGTTATTACTATTCAGAGAATAAAATCAGTAACTTGGAAATTGGCAAGTGTGATTACAAAGCAATAATTATACTTGTGAAACATGACAGAACAAGAAAACTTGGAAATACTGGATTTTCTTGGACTTTTTAAAACTTGTAGGGGACTCTTGATTTTCTTGGACTTTGTTAAACTTGTAGAGGACTCTAAAGCATTCACTGTACTTTGCGTCATTAATATTTGGAAAATACTTAGGAGGGGGAAAGAGGAGGGAGAAAGTTAACTGTAAGCAAAACAAACTTTTTTCCTTAATGGTACTACTTTAATGGTGCATGATTTTATTTGCAAGCTATGAAGTACAGTTTTCTCAGTTATTTTTAAGTGTAATGGGGATACTAATATAAAAAGGTGCTTTTTTCTTTTAGTGCCTTCTCTCTTTTTCCTTGTTCAGTTGTAAGAAATGTAGGCACTGCAATGAAAAAAAATAAAGAGGAGGAAATATCTGGTCAAAAGAGCATGACAAAAGAAAAATTGGTGTGCTTTTTCTCATTCTTGCATAGGGGAATGACTGGGTTAAGGCCCTTATCTTTATCTAGTAACAAATTTTAATAGAAAGCAAGTAAATAAAAAAGAATATTGAATATTATAAGGCTTTTTTCTAGCAAACAATGTGTGCTTAGCTGCTTTGTGTCTGGTCCACATATCTCTAGGAGACAATCTGATGAAAAGAAAGGGCTTGAAGAAAATGTTTGCTGAAAGCATTCAAGTGTTTTCTCAGTCGAGAGAGCTATAAGAATAAGACAAAACCAGACAGCTCTTACTAAAAGCACAAGCTGTACCATGAGTCTTAGCATAACCTTTTTTAGGTTATCTCGAGTCGATGTGTGTGGCTATCAGTTTGGAAAATTTGTTCCTAAGATGTACATGGTTTTGTGTGTTATTAAGTTAGTTGTTTTTTAGGGGCTATTGAGGGTGTTTTTGTTTTCTTGAAGGACCTCAACTAGAAAAACAAAGTTTTGTAAGATTTGACACAAGCTCAGATGAATATGACAAGAAACAACTGTATGAAAGACCAACCTGCCAAACAGTATATGCATGTAACATAAAGGTTGGAACTAGACATTTAACAAAAAGCTGTTGTACATAAAAGGTGAGAATAATAACTGTTTAAGAAAATGATGCTTTCTGTAATGTCTTTAAATGTGAATGGTCTCACAGATAAATACAAAAAAGAAAGAGTAGTGAACTATATTAAAAAATGTAGAGTGAAAATAGTTGTGCTACAGGAGCCACACCTGGAAAGAATTGAGCATGTGAATGTGATAAAGAAAGGTTTTCAGGATGGGTATTCAGCAGAGTAGCAGGGGGCAAAATAAAAATGTAGTACTTACATTAATTGCAATAGGAGCTTGAATAGTGATAGAAGTGGAAAAAAAGATAAAAATGGTAGATTTGTAGTACTAAGGGGCTACTGGCAATGGAGGAAGATTACACAGGCATATATTTATATTCAGCTTAAAACTGCTATAATGGAGCTTAAGAAAATTTTGGGAGAAATACTCAGCTTTCAGCAGGTTATATTACGTATGGGTGGGGACTGGCATTTGATTTCCAACAGTGAAGATGTGTCTGGAGGCCCAGATGGGAAAATATAACAAAGGAGGGTAGATTCTTGAAGTTTATGAAAATGTTTGGCATGGAAGATGTGAATTCACTACCAGGAGTTTGAAGTGAATTTACATATTATTCTCCAAGATACAAAAACTGGGCTAGGCTAGACAGAATTTACTTTTCACAGGAACCATGTGTATTTAATTGAAAGTCTTGTTATGCACCCAAAACATTTCAGATCTTGTGTCAGTAATGACTAAAATAAAAACACAATGTATTGAAATGAAAATGAGACACTGGCATTTTTCCACTATCTGTTAAAAAGAGAGGAATCTAAGAAATAGATTTTGGAAATTATTCAGGAGCTATTAGAGAATATAGCAATTTCTTCTGTAAATATAGCTAGGGAGTGGAATAAAATTAGAGTAGAGTTTAAAAATATGGTGGAAATATAGGAAAGGGAGGTATGGTTAAGAAGTAACAAGACTTGTTTGGAGTGACTGACAAATGTCAAAGTATTGCAAAATGGGGGGAATCCCACAGAACAAGAAGAGGAGCAACTACAGAATACTAAACAGAAAATAAGGAATTGCCTCAATAATATGCATGAGTTTACAAAGATTGCTGTTAAGCAACTGTTTTTTTTTTTTTTTTTTTTTTTTTTATATAAAAACTGTAGAGCACAAAAACTTTTAGCACGATGACTCAGGCAACAGAAAGTAAAAACTGCTGTCACCAAACTTAGTCTGTAACAAGGAAGATAAGAGATTGTGTAGAAATATTAGACATTTTTCAGACTTTCTGTGAAAGTCTGTATATAAAGCAGAGAAATATGGAAATCAAGAAAAGGTAGAAATGGAAATATTTATGGAAGAATTAAATATGCCAAGGTTAGAGGTAGATGAGGCTCAATTTCTTAGGATAAGAGATAAAAATGGTGATGTACAACCTGTCTATAGGAAAGTCATCAGGAATAGACAATATTACTTTGGTAGCTTGGAAGCTAGGAGGGAAAAAACTGATAAACAAAATCTTCCAGATCTTTATCTAACAGTCTTTTAAGAGGAAGAGAAGTACATACATCCTGGAAGAAAGTGATGGTACCTTTAATACCTAAAGAGCATAAAGATCCATCAGATCCAGCTTCATTCAGGTCAATTTCAATACTAAGCCATGGTTATGAAGTGTTTATGTCTGTGATGGCTAAAAGAATGGCAAAAGTGATGCCAAAATTGATAAATATGGATCACTGTGGTTTTGTGCAGGGGAGGCAAACATTTGACAACAATAACAGAACATTTATGATCCAGAGGGAAGCAGAATGTAAGAAAATGCCACTAATGTTGATGGATCTTAATGCAGAGAATGCATTTGACAGATTAAAATGGCATTTTATGAGCAGGGCAATAGAAGCACTTGCATCCCTGATAAAATTATAAGGTTGATTAGTAGGATATATGAGGGATCAGAGGTGAAAATTAAAGTAGGTGGGGCCTTCTATGATACTTTCTGCTTGAGCAGAGGAACTGGGCAGGGGTGTCCTGTTTCCCCTTTGTTATTTGTATTATATTTAGAAACATTGGCAAAGAAAATAAGGTACTCAGAAATTCAAGGATATAATGGTAGTCAAGAAAAGCTGGCTCTATTTGCAGATGATACAATTTTATACCTGATAAAACCAGTAAGGGGCATCACAGTGTTGTGGAACATTTTAAGACAAATCTTCTCGGGATAAAAAATTAATGAATAGCAGAACCAGTAGATCCCAAAACACTCGAAGCCGATGTATCTAAATGCTCAGTTTATTGACCAAAAACAAATAAAAAGACACAGTGGTTAAGCGCTTTCATCTGTCTCCATACAGATTTCATCAGAACCAATGAAGCAACTGCAGTCCATACATTTTATAGCTTTTCTTGGCGCCAAAAATCTTAAAACAGCAATGTTCCCTGAGAATAACTAATATGTCTATTTTAAAATACTTATTTAAATACTTTTTTAAAAATTGTTATGTAACCTTCTAGTCCACTAAGGTGTTGTTAGAATAAATACAAATCAATACAAACTGATGATCTACCTTTTTAAAATTTTTTACATATAATATCTTCATAACTGTTTACTCACTTCACAAAGTACTATACTAGCTGTAGTATACCTAATACCTCTATTCTTAAAATCAATAACATACTATGATTTTTCCTATTGAGGGGTATATATAACCTAATATTATCAAAAACCAGTGCTAGTAAAAGGCTATCCATTTAAAAACATAATACAATTGTCAAAACAGAACGAACAAAGTCTGTTTTGACAATTGTATTATGTTTTTAAATGGATAGCCTTTTACTAGCACTGGTTTTTGATAATATTAGGTTATATATACCCCTCAATAGGAAAAATCATAGTATGTTATTGATTTTAAGAATAGAGGTATTAGGTATACTACAGCTAGTATAGTACTTTGTGAAGTAAGTAAACAGTTATGAAGATATTATATGTAAAAAATTTTAAAAAGGTAGATCATCAGTTTGTATTGATTTGTATTTATTCTAACAACACCTTAGTGGACTAGAAGGTTACATAACAATTTTTAAAAAAAGTATTTAATTAAGTATTTTAAAATAGACATATTAGTTATTCTCAGGGAACATTGCTGTTTTAAGATTTTTGGCGCCAAGAAAAGCTATAAAATGTATGGACTGCAGTTGCTTCATTGGTTCTGATGAAATCTGTATGGAGACAGATGAAAGCGCTTAACCACTGTGTCTTTTTATTTGTTTTTGGTCAATAAACTGAGCATTTAGATACATCGGCTTCGAGTGTTTTGGGATCTACTGGTTCTGCTATTTCTTAGGATTATCGTGACTGTTTCGTGCTATTGTTTTTCTTACAAAATTAATGAGGCTAAAATAAAGTCAATAGTGGTAAATTATGTACCCACATACAAATTGGTTCAGCAATATCCATATTTATGGGGACATTATAAAATGAAGTATTTAGGAGTATGGATTAAAAATGACTCCATTGTGGCAGCTAAGGATATGCGGGAAGAGACTAAAAAGATAATACAAAAACTGAGAAATTGGAAGCTCTATTATATGGTTATGGATAGTAAGATACAAGCAGTTAAAATGTTTTTAATCCATTTAGTCTTATACTATTTTATGTATGTATATGTATATATGTATATATATAAATATATATATATATATATATATATATATATATATATATATATATAGGTCTATATTAGATGAATGAAAGTTCATCTTGGCGTATGCTCACATGAGCGAATATCCAGATACTTGAAGCTGCAATCATGGGGGGCCCCCACACCCCCCCCTAAATATATATTCCAACTCCGTGGTCGCACTACAGTGAGGAAAGGGCAAATATTCCCATCTTCACTGTAGCGCGATCTCACAATTACGGTTTTGAGTACCGCAATATTCGCTCATGTGAGCGTTCGCTAAGATGAACTTTCGTTCATCTAATATAGACCTATATATATATATATATATATATATATATATATATATATATATATATACACACATATATATATATATATATATATATATATATATATATATATATATATAGTCAGGCATATTTTAATCAACCTATTGGTTTGAAGTTAAGATGAAACCTACACCCTAAGAAGAGCAAATAAATAATTAAATAAAAATTTCTCCAAAGCAAACTATTTCCTAGTAAGCAATGCTATAAAAAAGTTTCAAAGCTCCTGTTAACACAGCCAGCAATGTCTCCAATGCAAAGGAGTACACAAATGCCCTGTATAGGCACTTAAACAAATGTATTGACTTGGTTGTACCTAACAGGAACAGGACCAGGTCCTCCAGAAAAAAACAAGCCACCCTAGTGGACTGTAAATATAGTTATATAACAAAAGAAAGAAACTGATATCTAAGAACAGGAGGGAACTTGCTCAACAGAGGAAGAGTATCCTCCACAGCTTGAACAAGCAAATTAGATATCTTGTAAAGTCCTGTAAGGCTAGTTATGAGACTAAATTAGCATCCATAACCAAAGACAACCATAAGGCATTCTTCAACTACATCCAAAACCTTAAAGGGAATGCCCAGCTGTGTGTTGAACTTATAGTGGACGGTACCACTCTTACTTTACTGGAGGAAATTGCAAACATGCTAGCCGACAGATTTGGAAATAACTTCAGCCCCTGTCTCCACCAGACATACCCCAAAGCATCCCTGACACCAGTCCTGTACTGAGCATCTCCACTGAACAGATTTTACAAGCACTCTTCAAGGCCAAAAACACAGCATTTGTGGGACCAGACAACATTCCAGGCTGCTTGCTAACCAATCTAAAACAAGACCTAGCAGAACCACTTAGCACTGTCTTCAACTACAGCCTGAGCACTGACTTTGATCTGGCAGAGTGGAGGATAGAAACAGTAATCCCCTTGCACAAAGGAGGTCCATCAACTGACTCTGGGAACTATTGATCCAAAAGCCTAACCAACCTTATCTGCAAGGCCATGGAAATAATTATCATGGATCTTATCAACAAAGACAATAGGTGACCTTCAAACTCTTCACCTAACCCATTTTGGTTTTGTAAGTGTAGATACTGCTTATTAAACCTAGTGGACTTCTTTGAGAATGTCACCAAAGCCCTGGACAAGGGCAAAGCAGTACATACTGCCTCTCTTGATGTAGCCAAGGCCTTTGGCTCTATCCTCCACTCAGGGATCATTGAAAAGTTCCCCCAGCTGGGGATTAACCTATACATCACTAGATGGGTAGCAAACCGACTCACTGACAGAACACACTCTCTCAGAGTTGGGGAGTCCACCTCCACTTGCAGACTAGTTACCAGTGGGGTACCACTAGGATCTGTGCTGGGCCCTCTACTGCTTGGAATATATTTCTCTGAAGTCCATGTGATGGCCTGTGGCTAACTAAGTTTGCAGATGACTGTAAACTGGGTGCAGTAATAGAGTTCCCGAATGATGTTAACATATTGCAGATGGGGATAATGATGATAAATGATTGGTGCCAAAAGCATAGACTAAAACTTAATGCAAAAAAGCCTATTATCCCCTTTGGCAAAGAGGAAACCTCTGCAAATTATGATATATATAGCACCCCTCTTAGCTGAAACTCAGTGGTGTGAGATTTCAGAACACAAGTTGACAGCAATCTAAGCTTCGATCACCATGTGTCTTTAGTGGTTAGGAAAGCCTTCTACATTGTGCACCTCATAAATAAGGGCATAGCATCCAAGACTAAGGAGGTTTTAACTCCACTGCAATCTACCCTTATCAGACCACGTATTGAGTACAATGGTCCCTTCTGTATGTACCTCACCAGGCACCTGCAGCAACTGGAGACACCACAGAGGTTTCTAACCAGGAGAATCCAAGGCCTCCAAAATATGACATACATGAAAAGACTGAAAGGCTTGTCACTGTACTCTGTTTCATACAGACTGCTGAGAGGCAGCCTGTGCCTGGTGTACGGAGCAGACTGTGACCCTGCCCTAATGGAAATGCTGCACATCCACAAATCAAATAGGACAAGAGTGAGTCACTCCAAGGAACTCGGCATAGCCTGTGACATTGCATCAGTAGAACATGCTGGAGAGACAGATTTATCTTCCAGAGATTGCTGTTCCTCTGGAATAAGTTCTCACTCCATGTGAAGCAGAGCTCCTCAATGGCACTATTTAAGCGCAACCTTGACAATTGGATGGGTGACTATAAATTCACCCCGGGGTGGCACCTATGTCCCTCATGGACAGGGGCAGTTAGTGCTGATCATAAAATTGCTCTGCTAACATTGATTGTCTAACTGTGGTCAATAAGGGAACTCAGGTTTTTAAATAGCTAGGATTGTAAAGGCCCTAGGGTCATTAGCCTAGTAACCTCCTATTAACCTATAGGAGAAGTTGTGGATAGCAATTAAAAAACAGCTGAAGGATTTTATCTGGGTGGGGAAGACTGCAATACACAAATGGGATAAGTGGATTCTTCCAATACAACAAGGCAGACTAGGATTACCCGATTTGAAGGGGTATTTTATTGCAGTACAGTTAAGGCTCCTATACATAGCACAAGTAGAACACTGTATTTCAGAGTGGAAGGGGATAATGACGAAATGGAGGAAACTCAAGAAAAAAGAGAGATTTTGGATGCAGACCTTTAAGGAGAACAATAATCATGCTGAATATTATTTTCATAAAGTAACAGTATTCTAAGAACTAAGCCAACACGGGAATGGAGAAAAGAGATTCTGCTGATAGGAATGACTGCAATTAGGGATACAGACAATATGTAAGATGGGGCTGGAATTTATTGTAGAAAACTGGCAAAGCAACCAAGGTATTGGGAGCAAATAACTAGAAAGGGAAATGTCATAGAATGGGAATATGCCAAGAATTTATTTGAACTGCAGGTTAGAGATTGCCTTCCCTATCAGGGATTGATATCAGAGTATAGGCAAAGAGAAAGGAGTAGGGGGGTTCTTAATGAAAGATCAGCACTGGTAGAGTTTTTCATAGAATCTAGGCCAGAAACTGCCGTTAAAAAAGGAATATTTAGTAGAGCATATAAAATATTAAATAACTATAAGAATCAATCAGAGGGGCTTAGAAAGGATTGGGAAGAGAGATTGGATAAACAATTCACAAAGAGCCAATTTGGGGATATATGTATATCACCCAAATATGCAACAAAGTCTAGAAGATTTAGGATCTTTGATTGGAATTGTTTACATCGGTATATTTATACCCCAAGTATACTCCAAAGAATTTTTCTTCAGGTAGATAGCAAATATTGGAGGTGTGACGGGAAAGAAAGAGGTAACTGGGAACATATTTTCTGGGAGTGTAATGAGTCAGCAGACTTAAGATTCCATGCAGACTGCTCTGTCAGAGATATGGGTGAGCAGATTGGTTTAACTAGGGAGATGATTTTTTTGAGCTATGATACAGAATCAGAATTGCCTACACATAGTAAAATCTTGCTGAGTGCAATTATGGTGGCTGCCAAAAAAGCAATTACTAGAAAATGGAAATCAAAGTTTGAGCCAACTCTACTAGAAGTAGTGAATACAGTAACAGAGTTAAAGCAACTGGAATTGGGATCTTTAGAAAAGGGTAGGAGCAAACTACATAGGAAAAAAATGGGAATTTTGGGAACAGTATATGCAGAGCAGGAATGAGGTTTAAAAGAAGGCAGGATTTGATTGAGCTATGTAATGCTCAACTGACAGTGACTGGATAGATTATAAGTGAGGTATAATGTTTACAATTACAGTTGTGTCAACATGGTCTGTATTGCATAATGTTTGCAACTAAAATTATGTCAATGTTTGTTTTCATGTATATAAATGTAAGATTGCCTATTTCATGCGTGATAATTAATGTTTCTTGTTTAAGAAAAAAAAAAAAACAGTTGTCACAGTTGGAACTCCCTTTACCACAGTAACACCTACCTCACAAACACCAAATCATACTCTTTCAAACTACATTCAGTAAACCTCACAACTGACAAATGTTACTTTCAGTCCATAAGCAGAGTTAATTTCACATTCAGTAAATCAACAATTCGACTGATGCTTCTACTACTTTGATTCAGTTCTTATTTGTCACTCAGATTAAGATTGACTTACTGCTGAGCCTTGGGAATGGGCTTTAACATTGGTTTTGCAGGCTGGAGGGCTTGTCCTGCTCTCCTTGATTTTCACAGTTGATGTATCAGGTCTTACTGGATTTTGATTGATTGTCTTTGAGTCAATCATGATCTGGTTGACAACTGTGAGTGCACCCACACACACATTTATATGTTGCCCATGATCATTAGAGGATCGATACTTGTAATTTTTGATAAAAGATTATATCGCCATATGTGTTTTATGTTGAGAGCTTTTATCCTAATTAATTAGTTACACAATGGACTTCATCAGAACATCTGAACTAGGATGAAAGCACTAGACATAAAGCAATAAATGTTATTTATTTTACAATATTAGTGCCTTGCTTCTTGTCCCAGTTTGTGGAATTGGCTGTGTGTTTTGGGATGTATGTATGTGTACATATATATATATATATATATATATATATATATATATATATATATATATATATATGTGTGTGTGTGTGTGTGTGTGTGTGTATGTGTATCTCTCTCTCTCTCTCTCTCTATATATATATATATATATATATATATATATATTCCCATGCAGTTAAACTACTGTCCTCACACAATGATTCCAGTCCATGGGCCAAGAAATTTTCTCATAAAGTCTTCACAGTCCTTCCCTTTAATTTGGTATGGCACTGTAATAAAATCTCAAGTAATCTGTGCTTGACCTATCCCTGCGTTCAACCAGTTTCTGAGCCATTTCTTCATATTTTAGTTGCTCTTCCACAATTTTTTCATTCATCTCCTTTTCAGCAGTTTGCATCCCAGTTATTTCATTTGAATGACTGATTAAAACATCTTCCATTTCCTGCAGCTTTCTGTTATTCATTTTGTATATTCCAGCAGGAAGACATTTATCTTGAAAATCTCAGAAAACCTTTGGTTAATCTTTCTCTCTAGGGTGCCTGAAAAATGTTCCCCATCAGCTGCAATTGCCATCAGTTTTTCTTATGTCTTTAACCCCTTCTGAATTTTTACAGTTGTTCTCCCCTTTGCTTTGTTTTTCTTTTAATTTTTGACCTTGATGTCATAGATGCTTAAGCTACTAATTTCTGTTAATAGTTTATAGTAGCATACAGGCTTTTGCTATTTTACTGGATCTCATCCTAGAGGTCTATTAGCTGCTCACGCTACCACTGCCACTTTTAAACACCCTCCACTATTGTTAGTTTCTTCAAACAAGGCTGCTGGGGCCTGTCTCCCATCCACTCCTTTCCCATCAGTGGTCACTCTGCAATTTATAGACAAACCCCTGTAGACTATTGGGATAGCCTCTACTTCAGTAGTCATATGCACTTTTCACAGCTGTAGTATCAGAGCTATTTACCTACTCACTTGTTTTGCAACATTTGCAACTTAATTTAGCAGAAGCTTTATACGTATTGAAAAGGTGAGCATGTCTGCCACTGCAGTACAACTAGCCATTGTTGCTTTGCTTAATTTCTTGAGTATTTTAACTACTGATGTCCTCGGCAAAGTTTTTACTTGAGGCTTTTATGGTAGTCATCCAGTGGAACAGATAGAGATAGTTTTAATCTAAGTACTTGTTTATTATCTCACCTCAAAAAAGATAGATTTCCATTTTACAGGCTCGTGCTCTGCTGTAATGATGGGTACAACTTTAGGTGCTACATTGGCACTTCAGACTATCAAACTGTTACATTGTTCAACTCATTCTTTCTTTATTTAAAACTAGCTTGTAACATTGAATATGACCATTTTCCAGGAAGTGTAATACTTATTGACAAGCACGGCAATAAACCATGGCCTAAAAAGGTCAGCTTTATGTAGAAGCCTTATGTAATAAATCTTATTTTCACATCTGGTTATTCAGCACAACCATGTTATTATATTTATAATTGAAATGTCACTAAAGCCTTGATGCAGCTTTTCTCCCATCTTTTGCAGGATATAATTTTCTGAGAAGGACAAAGACATAGGCTTGCTATAGAGGTATCTGACTTTTTAAAATCCTATCTTTGGAAGTATCATCAGACTCATCTTTGTTACCAGATTTGTACAAACACAGCTGTCTTTTGTACACCTTTGCTGTAGCAGGCCTCACTGTATTACATGTACTAGTGCTGTAGTGGCCACCTCCAGCTTCAGCAGCAGATCTGTAGCAATAGCTGTGGAATTGTCCCAAAAGCTGAAAACACAGCAGCTTACCACTTTTGGATGACCTCAGCATTAATTTTCTTGGTCCCAACACAATGAAGTTGACAGGATTCTAACATCCCTACATAATGTGATTGGCAACTATTTCATCTGGGCTAAAGTATGCATGGCTGCAAATAAGCCTTACAAGCCATGTTTCAATTCTAAGTTAGCACTTGTACAACACATTCACAGTTCCCTATAATCATGAAGGGTGGCTGTGTCCTAATTTTAGAACTATATAGCCTCCATTGAAAAGATATCCACAAAAGTAAAATGCCAGTTAATACTACAGCAACTCAGCTTTTCCCAGAAAAAAAGTACTTCTTCCAGATTACAAGAAGACAGGTTCACAGTGTCCCATCATTTGCTGCAGAGGAAGGCATAATGCTGACTTGCCTAACTGGAAAAAGTATTGTTGCACCTCCATCAAGGAAAACTTTCAGAAACTCTGGAATTATTTCAAAACAGACACTCAAACAGCAAAACTAATCTGTACTAGAGATAGACTACCTCTGATGATAGAACACTCATATATTTTCTGGAAAGAAATTAACTTTCTAGTTGGAAGACATATGAACTATAATAGGTGAAAGTTAATGGATGTCACTACACCTCTTTACAGCAGATTACTGAGAAGTTTTAGAAATAATTTACTAACTACCCAGCATCCATAGTGTAGGTCAAACCTGCTTCTTTTCTTAGAATAGAACACATTTTCACTTTAAAAAGCAGTCTCGTGCTCTCAAGTATTTAAAGTTATCGGAGGAATCAACATATGTTTTCCAGTGAGATACATAAACTGTGCATATGTAAGCCAGTAAGACATGCATTCCAGCTCTGTAAATCTTAAAACTTTCCCCTACTGAAAAGCTGCTCTTGTGGTTTCCATCTCCAAGGTAAGCCCGCCTTTATCTATAACTGAAAGTAGGTCTATCTCATTAGTCAGTAACCTCACCATGTTATTTAGAAGGGTGATTTACAGATTGCTATTACACTAATTAATGAATATGCTTGTGAGCATTTAACATAGCTTAAAAGAGTAGAATGAAAGCAGCTCATGTTCAGTGGCACAGTTCTCACAAATATTGTCAAGGGCAAATTAGTCAGTGCCATTTTTGTCAATTTAACTAAAGCCTTTGATACTGTTAATCATACCCTCATTCTGCACATACTGAAAACAGAGGTTGTACACAAAATGCTTTCCTTCTCAAATTCAAATCTTTCAAAGTCAAGCTTTGAACCATATTTCTTCTGAAGCACAAATATATATACATGTACTTCTGAGGCTACTGTAATCCTTACTTATGGGCATCATAGTGCACTAGTGGTGAGTGACTCAGCAGACGGTACAAGGAATCTGTCAGGTTGCAAGGCAATGATAGAAAGATAAAGAAGATAGTCATCAAACATCATTCATAAGCGATAGCAACAACAATCTGCTCACCAGTACATAGACCAACAAAGGCAGATGGAAGAAGTGCTTCAAGAAGCATATGAATGAAGAATCCCCACAAAAGCTGTATTGTCTCATGCACTCCCTATGATGAGAGTGAAAGAAGAATCCACCCTAGAGCAAGTAAGAACAGCAGTACGGAAAAGGAAGTCAGAGAAAATGGCAGGCTTAGATGAAGTCATGGCAGGTATGACCAAGATGTTGGGTTCTTTTGGGAAGCCATGGCTCCTGGGGTACTTGCCATGGTATGGAAAGAAAAGCACATCTAAGATGAGTGGAAAATAAAAATTATAGTATCAGTTCACAAGAACAAAGGGGACATTCACAAATGCAGACAGTGCAGAAGTATCAAATGCATGTCACATTGCATGAAAGTACTGGAGAGTATGACTGATAAATGAACACGAAGAACACTAGAAAATAAGATGGTTAAAGTCCAAATGAGCATTCCTAGACTTGGAGAAAACATATGAGAAAACAAAACAGCTGATTTGGGTATTCCTGAAATGGTTTGAGGTTCCAGAAACATTGGTAGAATTAGTGCAGGCTGCATAGAAGAGCCCAGTGGCACAAGAACAGTGTCTCTAATGCAAATTTTCATTCATTCTCAACTAATGGGTTTGGATCCAACTCGGCTATTACACTAGCTCATGGCCACCAAGAAACTCTTTGAGCTCCTTCCCTACCCACAATACATCAACCCCTAATATGTCTCAGATTTCATTTGTCGCTTTCACATCTACACGTGGTCGCATTCATCTCTTGAGTCATAGAGTGGGAGATAAGTTTTGATGTATATATTACCTTTTCTAAAACTGTTTACTTGTTTCTTAATCTGTTCCTTCTGATTAGTACTAATAATCTGTTTTTGTAGTGGAGGGAGGCAATGGCCCAGAAACTTGCTTATTAACTCCATTGTCTTCTTTCTCTGCAGAGCGATCTGCTTTTGAGGTTGTGAAGAGAGTGTTCTCTGCTCTGGTAGGATAGATGGATCCTACCCCTTCAGATCCTCCCTCTACTTCTTGGATAAAAGCCTCTAGACTACTCAGCAGGGTATTCTAATCACGTCTGATACTTCACTGGAACATCCCACTGAGGAACTCCCTTAGAAGAAAAAGTGTAAAAGGAGGCACTTAGACTCTCCTCAAGAATCACTCACTGATGATACTGATTTTGATGAAGGAGAGGGGTCCCCAAAATCATTACCCAATGATGTCTCATTTAGAGATATTCCTGACCATCCTTAAGCAGAAGGGTGGGCTGGTCTTCCCTAGATCCTTCTCCAGAGGAATCAGTATTTCTGGAGGCCTTTGGTGCCAGTCTGTCTACCTCCTGGGTTACTCCACCCGCTAATGAGCTAATTTACTTGGTCCCTAGGTGGGCATGGAAGGAACTTGATTCAGTTGATCCAATGCCCAAAATACCAGACCAGATTCTGGCTCCAACAATAGGAAGAGAATTTTGGAGTAAGGGGGAGCCAGTAGATGCCATGGCCATGGTGGCAACCACAAAGAAGGAACTTGAAGAGTTCCACTGTCCATCCTCCTAACAGACAGTCTAGGGTAATAGATTTGTGGGAAGAATGTTTATGCTTCAGCAACTTTTCCACTTGGATTACTGAACTGTCACATTTTACAAGACTTCAAAGAGATTTGATTAAAGGGCTATCAAAATCTGTTTCTGGAACTGACACTGCTGAAGCTCAATCTTTAATAGCTTCTCAGTTGGCTACCCTACAAGCTGTATCTAATTTGTCCATGAGGCTTATCTTGCATGCATGGATGTTCAAATTTAAGCCGTGGTGCTACAACGGTAGCGTTCCCATGCTCTGGAACAAGATTCCAATCTACATTAAGCAGAGCTCCTCTCTAACCCTCTTCAAGAGGAAACTTGATCAGTGGATGGGAAACAGAAAGTTTACCCCAGGGATCACTTCAATGGCTCTGCTGGACAGAGGCACAGGCAACTAATCTAAGGGGGTGGCGAAAGCCGACACATTCCGGCTAGGCTTATAAATGCCTTTGGGCAGATAGCCTAGTACCTACCTATGAACCTATGCTGCAGTAGGTGCCTCAAGGACTGTGAGGTTCAGGCATTTCTGTCAGGAGACATGCCTTGATGTGCCTATGTGATTTTGCAGAGTGCTACTTTTGACGGCACGTCTTTGTTTTCCTCCACAGCTAAGGACACACACTCTCCAGATGTAAGAAGTATGGGAAAGACCCTCTCTGCAGTGGGCATGTGTTTTTCGACCCCTCAAAGGACCTTTTCCAGGAAATAATGGGGAGGTCAAAAAATGTAGTTCAAGAATTCCCAGAGTCCTTTCCAAGACACACATAGAAATAGTTCCCCCAGAGACAGAGGGCAGAGTTACAATAGACGGTGATGCCCCCTTAGCAGAGGAGGCCTGCAAAACTAGGGGTCTAGAGATTCCTTTTTCTGACAGAACCTATCAGTGCTCCTAAAAGAAGGCCTGATTGCCTATGTCTGGAGGCAGTTGGGGGTTGCATATCCCTGCACCACAAAGCCTGGCTATATATAACAAAAGACATTTGGGTACAGAGGATTATATGCAGAGGTTATATAATTCCCTATTCCCTACCTCCTCCATCGGTAAGAAGATTTCTAATGTTCCAGCCAGTCAGAGGAAAGCAGCAGCAGCACTAGAAATTCAAAAGCTGCTAGAAAAAAAGAGTCATCCAAAAGGTCCCACCAGACTGAAAAGAATCCGGATCTTACTCAAAATTCTTTTTAGTGCCAAAGAAAACAGGGGACTGGAGACCACTTTTGGATCTCAGTATATTGAACAAGTTGGTTCAACACACAAAGTTCTGGATGGTTATGGTTCAGTCCATTCTGCCATTTTTGGGCAAGGATGACTGGATGTGCTCAACAGACTTTCAGGACTTAAAAATGAACGGACAATCCAGAAGGTACATATACACTCCCAGCTGGAAGCCAGTCACTATCAGTTCATGCCTTACCACAGCCTGAGGGTGTTCACCAAAAGCACTCACTTGAGACTGCAGAGATTCCATGTTTAGATGACTGACTCATTACCACCCCAAACAAGCATCTACTGATAGAAGCACATGATTAGGTGCTACAAACTTGTTTACATCTTGGAATAACCATAAATTACGACAAGTCTCACTTAGAACCAACTCAAACATTAGAATTCATAGGGGCAGAAAAATAATTTGCAGTACGAGAATTTCAGCTCAATTGATTCTGCAAGCCATGGGATCAATGTCAGTAGCAATAATTATAGTTCCTTTAGCAAGATTTCACATGAGAATTCTGTCATGGATGCTAGCAATACAATGGTCAATACTTTCTTAACCCATGTCAGCAAAGATAAGAATAACTCAGATATGAAAAGGATATCTCTGCTGGTGAATGCAGTTGCAACAAGTAATACAAGGCCATCCTTTCATCCTCCCTCACCCCAGGGCCATAGTGACCATGGACACTTCCCAGACTGAGTGGGGGGAGGCATTCCTGGGGAAAACAGTCCAAGGCACTTGGTCCCCAGAAGAGGCAAACTTGCATATCAATGTTCTTGAGATGAGGGCAGTGCTTTTGGCATTGCAGGCATTCCAAGACTCTCTTCCCTTCAGGACAATTGCAATCCAGACAGACAACATGTCAGTAGTTTGGTGCATCAACAAACAAAGGGGAGCCAGATCTTATCCTGTGTCGAGAAGCCCTCAGGGTATGGCAGTGGGCCATATCTTCCAACCGCTTTCTGATGGCAATACATATTACAGGGAAGTCCAACATGATAATAGACAAATGAAGCAGGTCCATCTTACTACCTCATGAGTGGTCTCTCAACAAAAAAATTATGGATGCAGCCAGCCTTGCTGTGGTATTTTTGCCTGTCCCATAAACAAGTGCAGCAGCTTTTTTGCCCTAACCCTCCACCGGGGAATCACTAAGGGATGCTCTACTCCATGATTGGCCCTCCAGTCTTTTGTATGCCTACCCGCTGACCCACCCATTCCCAAATTCCTGTAGAAAGCAGCCCAGATGAAGAGCAAAGTTATCCTCATTGCACCTTACTGGTCTCAGCAGATTTGGTTTCCCTTCCTTTGGCCTCACCTGTAATATCCACCTTGGACTCTGGCTCCAACTCCATTCCTTCTGTCCTACACAACAGGCATGGCTCACCCAGATATCTCAAACCTCAAACTGACAGTGTGATTTCTCCAATTCCTTTAATAGCCAGGTAACCAATGCTCTCTTCCCATGTCCATCACATACCTTTATCTTCCTATAAACCTTCTACTAGGAAACTTTATTGCAGTTAATGAAAGAGATTCATTTGTTGGGCAGAGCAAAATCAAGTTGACCCCTTCTTAGCTCCAGTACTATCTGTTCTAGAATTTTTGGTGAGTCTATTTAATGAAGGTGCTAGCTCATGAACTATTATGTAGCAATCTGTAATTTTCATGTTGGATTTCAAAATTCTTCATTGCCTTTTTCTAAGCTGTGGAAAGCCTTCTTGAGAGGCACCCTGATGCTAAGACCCCTCCCTTTACAAAGACCCCATTCCACCATGGGATATAAATTTGGTACTGCAAACTTTAATTCATTCTTCCTTTGAACCAACAGTTAAATGTGATCTTAAATTCCTGACCTGGAAATCTTTCTAGTGGCCATTACATTGGATAGAAGAATTTCAGACCTTCAAACATTATCCTTTAAACCTCCATACTTGATTTTTCTTAAGGATAGGGTTATGTTATGTACCAGTGCTTCCTTCTTTCCTTCTTATGATGGTGTCAGAATCCAACATCAACCAATCCATTAACTTGCCAGTGTTCTTTCCTAAATTTGCAAATAAAGGTGAATATATGTTGCACTTATTGGCTGTCCATAAACAGTTATGTTTTTACTTACACAGAACAAAATAAATTAGAAAGACAGATCAGTTATTTGTCTCCTTTGTACATACTAAATTGGGTGAATCAGTTACAAAGGTAACTCTAGCTAGATGGTCGATGAATTCCATATCATTTATCTATAACAAGTTGAATCTGTCCTTACTAAAAACTTTAAAAGCTCATTCGAGATCTATGGAAATGTCTTCTGTATTCCAATCTAGAGCTTCCATGGATGATATATGTGCGGCTGCAACTTGGTCAAATCCTCATATGTTCATCACTCATTACAAACTAGATCTGGTCTCATGGGAAAGAGCAGCCTTTGGCTCAGCTGTACTCAGCAATATCCTTCCTTTGAGTCCATCCTGGATTTTAGGTAGCTGGGGACTCTGTCCTATTAGTTGAGGAATGAATGAAAATTTACAACATCAGATAAAGAAGTTGTGTACTCACTATAATATTCCATCTGTGTTGTACATTTTCATTCTTCCTCAACTCCCCACCCACCAACCCCCATCCTTTTTAATGACTGACTTCTGGAGGAATGAGATGCTTCAAGAAAACTAATATCTTTTATGTTGAGCTCCAGATATGGCATATCATAATAGTCTTTCTGTCAAGCAGCAAACAAGATCTGAGATATATTAGGGGTTGGTGCATTATGAGTAGGGGAAAGAGCTTGAGAGTTTCTTGATGGCCACAAGCTACAGTAACAGCCAAGTCAGATCTGAGGATTGGATCCCTACTCATTAGTTGAGGAAGAATGAAAATGGATGGGACAGATGGAATGTTATGGTGAGTACATAACTTCTGTTTAGACTCACTGAGGGATTACCAGTGTGAGTTCATGTGTGCATTAGGGTTCATCTCTGGGTCCACTCCTCTTCATTCTGGTAATGGAGTATATTAGCAAACAGGTGGGGAGGACACAGATCAACAAAGCTGCTGTATGCTGTGTGGCATTACAAGCAGACTCTGTACAGGAACTTTAGCAAATGATAGGGAAATGAAATGCTGAATTGTAGATGCGAAATGAAATGCTGACCTGTAGATGCATGGGATGAAACTGAGTATATATATACAAGACAAGACAATGGTTATGGCAGCAAGTGGGAGAAATCAAATGGAGCTGAAAGTTGAGATAGAAGGCAGAATATTTGCATTGGTTGACAGCTTCAGGTATCTGGAAGGTGTAATTAGGGAGAAGGGAAGTTGAATAAGGAAGTCAAAGCTAGAAACAGCAGTGCTGCAGCCAAACTGGTATAAAATGTCATGGATAGCTTATGTCAGAAAAATACCAAAGAAGCCGAAGAATGATCTGTACAAAACAGTGATGTGACTAGTGCTTCTGTATGGCACAGAAACCTGTGCAGTGAGGGCAGAGCAGCTGAGGAAGCTTGACATAATGGAGATGAAATCCAACCAATGAAGTGTAGAAACTCAGAATCCAAACTGATGCAAAGCACAAAGAACGGCACAGCTCGAACTAGGAGATACGTTTATTGTAAAAAACACAGATATACTCTTGCCAAGGAATGGTTAAGCGCTTTCATCTGCCTAGAATACAGACTTCATCAGAACCATATTCACAAGATAATTAATGATATATATACTTAATTTGGCGCCAAAAAATACACTCATTCACATTTAAAGACATACTCAATAATAAAAAATATAAAAAATATATATAATAATATGTATCCATAAATGGTATATATAGTATAAAATACTTATAAATACTATAAATACTAAGCTTAAAAACATGCTAAAAATATATGCTTATCTAATCTAAAATAAGAAAGGGTTTGATACTAATATATTCATTAATACCAGGGGGGCTAGTGGCATCAGTCAACATCTGCCATTTACTTTCTTTTAAAGCTAATAAGGCTTTCCAATTCCCCCCTTGCATTAAACTGTCCACTTGATCTATAATTGTAAACTTAAAATTATGGAAGTCCCCTTTATCTCTAATGTGTTTATATAAGGCATTGTTTTTATCCTGAACCTGAATCTTATATAAGTGTTCATATATACGTTTCTTAAAATGTCTCTCAGTCTTACCAATGTAAAATGCAGGGCAGGCACAACAAGTTGCAAGATACACTACTTGTTTAATATTGCAATTGCCTGCCCTGCATCTAATAGTTGTTCTATTGATGTCTTCTAATTTAATATAAGTCGCTTCAATAATCTCTACATTGTTTACACGACCCGCATTTCCTGGTACCTATATACCTCCTTATTCCATTATTGGTTGCTTGTTTGAGTAACCTTTTAATGTTTGGTGCTGTTTTATATACAAAATGTGGAAGGCTGCCCAATACTACTCTAATGTTTTCTGATGCTATAATCACATCCCAATGACGTTTCACAATCTCCTTAACATACTGTGCATATGGTGTATACATCAAAACACATACTCTATTATTTTCTTCCCGTACCAATGCATTATTGTTATTATTGTAAATTGTGTTGGGTGTTCTACCCAATAAGGGTTGATATTTAATACCCCAATATTTATAGACATAATCAACATAATGGAGATGAAGTCCTTGAGACAGGTAGTAGGCTGCACATTGTGGAACAGTCATAGAAATGAGGACATCAAAGCAGATGCCAAAGTAGCTCCAATTGCAGAGAAAGCCAAAGAAAACAGGTTATCTTGGTTTCATCACAGATGCAGGAAAGTAGAAGACAATTTGATAAAGATTTGGGTGAATCAAGAAGAAGGCAAATGTAGACTAGGTTGGTCAGTCAAAAGATGGATTATTTGTGTGACTGAAGACCTGCAACAGTCAGGCATGATTGGTGAACAAGGTTACAAGGTGAGAGAATGGCTCTGAAATAAGAGATGTGGCAACAGTTGACACAACACCCTAGCCCCAAGTGGAAATGGGAAAAAGAGGGGTTTGATGTTGATGATGATGATGATGATGATGGTGGTGGCGGCAGTGATTATGTACTAGTGGAAATGGGAAGGAATCTTTATTACATTTCCACAGTTTGTGGTTTAATCTTGACCTCTGGTTATTGCCTTCATGCATGTTTGCAAGTTCTCCCTATGTATGCATGTGGTTTCTCCAGGTGTTCCATATTTTTCCACTTTCCAAACCTGAAACATTTTGATTGATTCACTGCACTAAAACATTGTTTTTATCCTTGCTGTTGTGGCCAAGGTTGTGCCTGAAACGGGTATAAAAAGTACCAGATCACTTACCTGCTTAATGGACAAAGAAATAAAGAAAAGTATGCGCTATTTCCCAACCTTTCTTTATGCTTAAGACTGTTATTAGCAGAAGTTCTGGACCATATCTCCCATTTGAAGCAGAGCTACAACAAGACAAGTCAGCTTTGACTGCCTAGTTTTGTAATAAACAGTTGTACATAACATCTGTGGGTTGGTCAAATGTTTATCTTGTGTTGCCCAAGACAGACTGCTGCCCAAGTCTCATGCAGGACATTTCAAATATCTAAAATTCAAAACCAGTAGCTTACTAAGATGGTGCTTGAAATCTCCAGTTTCCTATGTGGTAAGTGCACAATGTTATTCATAAAGGGATACCTTTGCTCAGATTGACTACAACCTATCACTAATGTACTTTGTGTCCTCCAAAAATATGCATGAATTGCAGACCTTTTCAAAGTGAATGATGATTTATGCTTCTTGCATCTAATAAAGAACCTTATCGTAATACATTATGGTAGGTTTTCCAACTACCTGTCAAATAAGGTCTAACTGATTATTTATTTTTTTACACTTAAATTTAAGTTATTATCCCACCTTAATGAGGGAATTTAAAAATAACCTATTACTGTCTTAAGGACAAATGTTAGTGAGACTTTCACATTTTGTAGACACAATATAAACTTTTAGTGTACAGATATGCCTTTTTTATCTGGTGTCTTGATTATAGGATTTACTAAGTCACATTATAAATACTAAAGCTTTCAAGATACATTTTTTATTAGAATTTAGAAAACTTTTTATTGAAATTGGCTTTGTGGCTCTGTCCTGCTTCTCCTATTGGTTGCTTGCTGTTCCTGCATCTGAACTGTCCAGGGTGCTGAACTACTGTGTTTTGCATAATGATTATTTCCCACTGTCTCCTATTGCTTGCTGTTCCTGCATCTGAGCTGTCCACTGTCCTGAAGTAATGTGTATTGCATAATGATTGGTTCCCACTGGATGTAGGTCTTGCCTGCTGTTGCATCTCTCTGCTTCATTTCCTCCACAGATGTACAATATTCCTCAATGCACTGAGCTGCCCAGGGTGCTGAACCCAGAATTACTGTTGTATTTTACGTAAAAAAAAAAAAGTGCTTTTTAGTCATGTTCCTCTATGCACTGAGCTGCCCAGGGTGCCAAAGTAGTCTGTTTTGTATAATGATTGCTCCCCACTGGGTGTAGGTGTTCCCTGCATTGCTGACTTCCCACTTACATTCTTCAACCACTCAGTCAATTCAGTCAATAAACAGTTAGGGTAATATTTTTTTCAATAAACACCTTTATTAAATTATCACATATGACATAGGCAATCTTAAATTCATATAGGGTAATACTGATTGATTACTATTAATAAATCTTGATACAGCTACATAAATACAGAATTATAGCTGTGTTTTACTTGAAAACTAAAAAGTAATAAATAAAAATATAAGTAAAAAAAGATTTTTAATAAAGAATGCTTTTTATTCAGTCACTCTAAGGAAGAAGACTGAAATCTTTGCAAAAGGAACACAGACAAGCTGATTTCAGAAAAGCATTTGAGGTTTGTTTTGCTGATTTCCTGATTTCTGCTACTTCTTCTTATAGGTTCATAAGACAATACTAAGCTATTGGCCCGGAGGCCCATATAAGCCTAGCCAAGAATTTCACCCATGTTCCCACAAAATCAGCACCTGTTTTCCCTGTCCAGCAGGGACACAGGTGGGATCCCAAGGGTATATTTTCTGTTTCCCATCCAGTCTTCCAGGTTCCTCTTAAAGAGGGCTAGTGAGGTACTCTGCTTGACATGGAGAGGAAGTTTAGTCCACAGATGGTTGAGTCTATCCCACCAACATGTTCTATTAATGTCACAGACCAGGTTGAGACCTTTTGTGTGGGTTGCATGAGTGGAATTTGACTTACGGATATGCAGCAACTCCATCAAGGCTGATTCTGAGATGGCCTTGTATGCCAGACACAAGTCACCTCTGAGCAGTCTGTATAAGACTGCGTAGAGGGACAGGGCTTTTAGCCTATCTGTATAGGATAGGTGTTTGAGACCCTGGATTTTTGGATTCTGTGGTTTCTCCAACTGCTCCATGTGCTTGGCAAGGCACATGCTGAAGGGGGCACTGTACTCGATAATGGGTCTGATAAGGGAGGAGTACAGGGATGTTATGACCTCCTTGTTCTTGGATGAAATACCCTTACTTATGTGGTGGGCCATGTAGAAAGCCTTCCATACAATGGAGGCAACATGGTGGTCAAAAGTCAGGTTGCTATCAACCCGGGTGTCCAAGTCCCTCACAACTGATTGCGTGCTTAGTACATTGTTATTAATGTGATAAGTAGTGGGGACACCATTTTCCCCAAAGGGGATAATGATGCATTTCTTGGCATTCAGTTTGAGGCCATGCTTCTGGCACCAGTCTAGTTTGGTTAAGGCCCTCTTGGAGGATGTTCACATCACTAGGGGAATTTATGACAGTGCCCAGCTTGCAGTCATCTGCAAACTTGGTCAGTCACAGACCACTGGTTTTGGCTTGCACCTCAGAAAAGTATATACCAAACAGTAGAGGTCCCATGACTGATCCGTGGGGTATGCTGCTAGTTATAGGTCTACTACTAGAGGTGGCTTCCCCTGTTTTGACTGAGTGGGTTCTATCAGTGAGCCAGTTAGCTACCCATCTGGTAACTTATGGATTGATGCCTAGCTGGGAGAGTTTATCTATTATACCTGAGTGAGGAATAGTGTCGAAGGCTTTGGCTAGGTCAAGGTAGGTGGTTTGCACTGTCTTGCCCTCATCCATGGCTTTGGTGACTGTTTCAAACAAGGTGACCAAGTTTAACAGGCATGATCTCCCTTTGACAAAACCAAACTGTGTGGGATCAAGCATTTGGAGGCTGCTAATGTCCTTGTTTATAAGATCCATGATAATGTGTTCCATGGCCTTGCAGATCAGGCTAGTTAGGCTGATGGGCCTATAATTGCCTGGGTCGGTGGATGTTCCACCTTTGTGGAGATGGATGACAGTGGCTGTCCTCCATTCTGCAGGGATGAAGCTGATGTACAGGCTTTGGTTGAATAAGGTGCCTAGTGGTGTTGAGAGCTCTTGCCTGAGTTCATGTAGTACACAGCCAGGCATGTTGTCAGGTCCCATGGAGGCTGTATTTTTTGCCTTTGAGAGGGCATTAATAACATGCTCCCTGGTGATGAGGGGAGGGGGGCAGGTGCTGGATATGTCCTGGTTTACTGATGGGTGGGGGGTGAAGTTTTCACTGAATTTGTCAGCCAGTAGGTTGGCTATATTTATGGTGTTTGTGTATGTGGTATTCTTGACCACCAATTCACAGCAGATTTGGGAATTACCTTCGAGATTGCAGACATATGGGAAGAAGGCCATGTGATTGTCCTTAGTGGATGTGTCCAATTTGGACTCAAAGTTAGCCTTAGAAAATTTCACTAGTGACCTTATTTGTTATTCAGACAAAGGAGAGATTGCTTCCAACTTGGCACCTACTCCTTCTTGGTCCTGGACAGCATTTTTTTTCCTTTTATTATAGAGTCTGTGTATTGCTGCTGCCCACCAGACAGGTTTACTCTTCCTTGAGGAAGATGATTTGGTTCTGTCAGGTATTGCTGAGTCCATGCAGCTATATAGGTGCTCATGTCGTTTTTTGGTGTAGGCTTGGACATTAGTGCTTGATTCAGCTGAAGGGATGGTGGCTGTGAAGCTGCTTATACATGCTATCAGGAGGTTGTAGTCAGCTTTGGAAAAGTTTTTTTTTGTTTGACACTGGCAAGGGGGGGGGTCAGGGGAGATGATGACTTTGAAAGTGATTGCTTTATGGTTGGATCTTACCAAGGAGGATGACACTGTAGAGGTGCTGCAGTGGCTACTCATGTTGCTTATTACCAGGTCCAGGATATTTTCACCTCTTGTGGGGGTGTCAACCACCTGATCCAATGCATTGACATTGACAAAGTCGAGGAATCTCTGGGCATCCCTGTTTGAGCTAGAATAGGTCTTCCCCTCTGTGGTTGGGTAGTTAAAGTCGTCCAGGATCAGGTTAGAGGGTTGAATCTTTATGGATTCAAATAGGTCCAGATAGGTGGAGTGGGCCTCCTGAGTCATGGTTGGTGGTCTGTAGCTAGCTATGATTTGACTAGGTGTTTTGTCAATAGTTAACTGCGCCTGGAGTTTCTTCTCTGTGTCATACTGTTTGACCAGCCTGGAGGTGTGTATGTCTTTGATAAATATTGAAACTTCACCTCCTTTGGCTTTGTAACCCTTTGTTTGGGGTCTGAAAGTATGGTAGGACAAGTAACCTGGTAAGGCTGGGGTGCTCGCCACAGCTTTGAACCAGGTCTCAGTGACTGCACAAATGTCAGCATCTTCCAGGGTGAGAAATGCTTGCAATGAGTGCAGTTTCATGTTAAGACTCCTAGCATTTAGCAGCATAAGCTTTACATTTCATTTAGAAGAATTGTTCACATTGTTAATTTTGTCCTCATGACTTTGCCTAAAAAAGGCACTATGGGGGAGGCAATAGCTTTTTCCAGAAGCCTGAAACCCAGGAGAGACAGATGAAGGCCATCTCCAGCAAAGCATCGCAGTCTGTCAGTCATGTCCTCTCAGGCTGTCAGGTACAGGATCCCCTTGGAATAACACCATAAACTAAGGAATTGTTAAAGTCAATCATCTTCGGTTTGTACTGAGGATCATTCTGGGTGATGGTAGGATGCTGCTTAAGGCCAGAGACATTCCTTGCCTGGGACACATAATCAACAAGCTCAATCATGTCTCTCTCCATATAGTCCAGTGAGGTACATCTCAAGTCATTCACACCAACATGGACTATGACAGAGTCATAACAGTACCTGTTGTTGAGAGACTTGAGTGTGTGAGTGATATGGGGGATTCTAGCACCTGACAAGCAACTTACCGTGACTTTCCTCTTGTCTAGCCTGGTGAGGAGCATATCTATGTGTCTCACGATAGTCTCCTATGACTAGTATGTTGGGTTTGTGGCTGGCCTTAGAGGCTATGAGACACAGGCATGTGTACTATGTATGTTGTGTGTGAGCTTTTGCCTCAGAGTTCTCTTTTGTTTAGGTATGTTTTTGTTGAGACCCTCCACCTGTGTAAGAATGTACTGTACTGTACAGGTGTGGGTGGTGTTAGAGGTGTGGTGCTTGTGGTGTTTGTACAGATAACCTTCTCAGTGCCAGATGTGCTGGCTTGTGATTGAGACAGCAAGGATTCTAGGTTCTTAATGTAATTGCATCTCTCACATATTATGTTCCTAGGTGGTAAAAGAAGATGGTTGCCTATGTACATGAGGCAGTTGCTACACTGTCTCAGGATGCCCATATCAACAAGACTAGCAGGCGAAAAGTACAGTTGTGTACACTTACCATAAATGGAGATGTTCGAGTGTATTCACTGTTGCAGTCCTAACCAATGGGTTATCCGGCTCCCGGTAGCCCTCGATCAGCCAGAATACCAAAGGTAAGTAAAAATAATGTCAGCTGTCATTATTGTAAAGTATGTCAGGGCATCCGATACAAAAGGAGGCAGCCGACGTCACTTCCTCAGTCTTTCTTGCCATAACTGTCAGAAGCTCCCAGAAAACAAGGCTTAAACCAAATGTAGCCTGTACCTTAGGGAAAGAGAAAAGGGGGAAGGAGGGAGGGAAAGCAGGACTGCAACAGTGAATACACTTGAACATCTACATTTATGGTAAGTGTACACGACTGTACTATGTTCATCGTGTTTCACTGTTGCAGTCCTAACCAATGGGTTGATTACCAAAGCCCAGAGAAAAGGGAGGAGGAACCAACCGAATTAAGGATTGGAGATAATGCCCTGCAGAACAGCAGTGGCAAACCCTGCCCTGGCTCTAGATAACAAAGGCAGATTATAATGCTTTGTGCACCATGTGGCAGCCTTCAAAATGTCTTTAGTAGGGACACCCCTTAAAAAGGCTGCAGAAGTGGAAGCTGTTCTAGTCGAATGGGTCATAACCCCTTAAGGAGGAACCTTGCCATGAAAGGAATAAAAAAAGTAATACAATGAGCAATCCATTTAGAAATGGTTTGCTTAGAAATAGCCTTGTCCTGGGGTCCAGGGGCAAAGCTGACAAATAGCTGTGCTGATTTCCGAAGGTCTTTAGTCCTGTCCAGGTAAAACCCTGAGTTGTCTATGCATATCAAGAGACTGTAGGATCCTTTCACCTCTATTTCGAGGATTAGGAAAGAAGGTAGGAAGGTGTATGGACTGATTAAGAGTCAGACTAGAAACCACCTTAGGCATAAAGGAGGGGTTGGTTCTCAGAGAGACCCTATCTGCATGGAAAATAAGAAAAGGCTCCACAGCCATCAAAGCATGCAGCTCCGAAACCCTCCTTGCTGAAGTTATAGCCAAGAGGAAGGCAGTCTTCCATGAGAGAAACTTTAAATCTGCAGTGACAGTTGGCTCAAAAGGAGGAAGAGTGAGTTTCTCTAGAACAAAATGAAGATCCCAGGCTGGAGTAGGCACCCTTATGGGAGGTTTTAAGTTGCAAGCACCTCTGAGAAACATTTTCATCCGAGGATGAGAGAAAATGGGCTGTTCAAAAGAACAATGAGCAGAAATGGCTAAAGCATGGATCTTGATAGAGGAAAAAGAAAGACCACCCTGATGCAAATCAGCCAGGTATTCCAGGATCAGAGGAAGGGTAGGCTGAGAAGAAGATTCATCTCTATTCTGCATCCAAAGAGAGAATCTTTCCCATTTGCCAGCATAAGACTTCCTAGTGCTAGGCCTCCTGGCCTCCCTCAGCACATCAACCACCTGCTGGAAAAGGGAAGAAGAAAAGGATGGAGTGATACAATGAGCCATGCTGCCAAATGGAGAGACTAAAGATGAGGATGTTGAATGTTTCCCCCTTCCTGTACCGAAAGATCTGGCTTCAGAGGAAGATGCCAATGAAGAAATTGAAAGAGACTGCAAAACAGTGGATACCAATGCTGCCTGGGCCAGTCCGGAGCTATGAGAATAGTCTTTGGTCGTTCGTCACTGATCTTCAATAATACTCTGGGAAGAAGAGGAAGAGGAGGGAAGGCATAAACTGACAGCAGCGTCCAAGGGAAGGACAGAGCATCCACTCTCCAGGCTCTGCTGTGATGCTGTCTGGTGCAAAAAAAGAGGTAGAAGAGGGTTGTCTGGAGAGGAGAAGAGTTCCACCTGAGGAATGCCCCAATGTTGAATGATGCTGTAAAAAACTGCTCTGTTCAGCTGCCACTCATGAGGATCCAGGGTCTGTCTGCTCAACTGGTCTGCCAAAACATTGAGCCTTCTTGGAAGAAACTGAGCTAGGAGATGCAGGCCCAGAGATGCTGCTATGGACCAAAGACTCATGCTCTGTCTGCACAGGAGGTAAGAATGAGTCCCTCTGTGTTTGTTGATGTACCACATGACTGTGGTGTTGTCTGTCCTGACAAGAAGGGTCCCTGGAGAAAGAAAATACTTGAAAGCTAGTAAGGCCTGCTGGACTGCCATCAACTCCTTTAAATTTATGTGCAGGTGCATCTGCTGGGCATTCCAACTTCCCTGTATGCATCTGCCATCTAGGTGAGCTCCCCTGGTGAAGTCCGATGCATCTCTGGTAAGAACTTGAGTGGCCAGGGGTGGACGAAAAGGCATGCCTTTGTCCTGTAGACAGGCTGCTGCCCACCATAGAAACTCTGTCCACAGACATGGAAGCAGAGGAATTTTCACATCCAGGTCCTGTGTGTGTTGACTCCAAGTGTTCTTGAGGTACCATTGCAGTTTCCTCATATGCAGTTTTGCATATGGAATCAAGAGAATTCCAGAGGCCATTAATCCCAGAGCTTGCAGGTATTTCCTTACTGGGACAGGCTTGCCAAGTCCTTGAATTAAACTAAAATCATTGTCTACTTCTTCTGGGTGAGGTATATCATCTGGGCAGCTGTGTTCAGACTCTGTCCCAGGAATGTTATCTCTTTGGATGGCACCATTTTTGATTTTTCCACATTGAGAGTGTAACCCAGGGAAGACAGAAGAGTCTTTACAAAGTCTAGATCCTTTAACAGCTGTTCCTGAGAATTTGCTTGAATTATACAGTCGTCCAAGTATGGCTAAATCTGAATTTTCTTTTGTCTGTAAAAAGCAATAACTGGAGCCAGGCACTTTGTGAAAACTCTGGGAGCAATAGATAAGCTAAAGGGCAGCGCAGAGAACTGATAATATTGCTTGCCCACCCTGAAATGAAGGTATTGCCTGCAACTTTCCCTGATAGGGATGTGCAGATAAGCTTCTTTGAGATCCAGTGTTACCAGCCAGGAATCCTTTTCTAACACTGGCAGCAACTGATGCAGAGTGAGCATTGTGAACTTTGGAATTATCAAGAAAGAGTTCAGGATGGATAGATCTAGGATAGGATGTCAGGTGTCTTCTTTTTTTAGAACTAGGAAAAGTCTGGAATAGAAACCCTGGCCTACCTGCTGAGCAGGAACTGATTCTATTGCTCCCAGATGTAATAGAGACAAAATTTGCTTTTCTACTTCTGCCCCTTAGTTTGGAGGAGCGTTCAGGAATCGTTTGGGTACTGGAAAGGTGTGGAAAGAAACCTTGTGCCCTAGGGATACAGTTCTGAGTACCCATTTGTCATCCATGATGGTGGCCCAGACCTTTGTAAAAAGGACCAGCCTTCCCCCTAAAGGACTCTCCAGGCAGGCAAGAACAGGCAGAAGTTGGACAGAGTCATTGAGAATGTTTAGACTGAGATGCAGGCTTACCACCTCCCACCTTGGAAGAGGAAGCTTGCCAACGCTTAGACCTTTGAGGGGTAACCACCTGTCCCCTAGAAGATTTGTAACCTCTAGTCCTAGAATGGGCCTTGTCTTCCATCTTCTTGAGCACTTCCTCTGCTTTGCTGCCAAAAAGACTGTCCTTATGCAAAGGTACATCTAAAAGCTTAGCCTTAACAGGCTCTGGTAGGGGCTGCTCCCTGAGCCAAGCGTGCCTTCTAATAACAGAGCCAGTAGCTATAGCCCTACAGGAGGCTTCTAGAATGTCAAAACCACAATGTAATGAATGTTTATTGACTAGACTGGCAGAATTCAGCAAATCCTGCATATCCTTACTCTCCACCAACTGAGCCACACCTGCTATCCTAGACTTAATAGCTTCCAGATTGTGCTGCTGGTACTTCAGCATATAAAAAAGACAATTAGTAGACCTAATAGCAAGAGATGCAGAGGTATAAACCTTTTTACCCCACCTATCTAGGTTCCTAGATTCCCTGTCAGAAGGAACAGGATTTTTAGTAACAGTGGCCTTAACTCCTTTAGGGCCTTGAGAAATAACCTCTGAATCAGCCAACGGATTCCTGAAAAGAAACAAATGAGAATCAGGGACTCTATAGTGCCTGTCAGGTTTCCTGGGAGCAGGAGGAACCGAATTTGGAGTCAAGGAATTTTCCAGAAAAACATCATCAACCACTTCCAACACAGGTGGAATAGCCAAAGGCTTATGCTGAGGCAAATCCAAAAACTCCCTAATCCTTTTCTTAGAAAGGGGGTAATCCTGACTTTCCCATTTAAAATGCTCCCTGAGAGTATTTAAAGTATCACCAAAAGATAAATCTTCTTGAGGAGAAGCAGAAGGGATGGACTCCTCTGCGTCTGAATCCTCAAAAGGAGAGAAAGCTTGAGAAACTTCTTCTTCATCAACAGAAATGCTAGAAGTATCAGAACCTGAAAAGGACAAAGCCTCAGGAGAGACATCCCTTCCTCTTTTTAAAGGAGGAGGCTGTGAAAACCTAATAAGAGTCAAAAGGTCATTAGCCATTTTAACCATTTGAGAATGAGAGAAACGAGAGGAAACTGGAGCCTGTTTCTTCACAGGCTTATGACTGGAAGATTTACCTGCAAGTCTAAAGGACTCGGGAGGCCTAACAACTGCTGAAGTTGCAGCCGAAGTCGTTGGTATGAGCTTGCTGTCTGAATGAAGAATGGACATCTCAGACACCGGAGTCAGCTTCGCGGCTCCAGATCCAGCTGAAGAGGCAACAGGCAGAAGGTCAAAAGGCAAAATGGATGCTGGAGGCCTGGGTGCCTCTGAAATGGTCTCAACTGAGGCCTGTGGTTGAAAATCTGTGGGCTGCAGGGGCTGCAAAGGCACCTCACTGGCTACCGCATGACTGATGACCAACCTAACATAATCCGAGAACTTGACCTTCGGAACCCTGTCGCGGTCCTTATCTTTACACTTCTTGGGGATATGCAAAGCCTGAAGACCAGTGGACACCATACTGACAAACTTAGGCCAAACTCCAAAGTGTTTAGCTAAAAGCTTAGCCCGATGACGAATAGTATGCAGATTAAAGGAAGCACAAAGATCACAATTAGGAATGTTGTGGTCAAGGCCTAAACAAATAATACAATAGGAATGAAAATCTCTATGGAGAATCTGCTTTCCACAGGTAAGACAATTATTAACCTTTTCTGACATTCATTAAGGCAAGAAAAGAGGATCCCCAATGGGGTACTTAGCTGTAGTTGACTTCAACTTTGTAGTTGGAAACAAAAAAAGGTAAACTGCCGACTGGCACTCGTGCAAGAAATGCTTCTGCTTCAGGCTCCGCGGCAAGAAAGACTGAGGAAGTGACGTCGGCTGCCTCCTTTTGTATCGGATGCCCTGACGTCCTTTACAGTCGACGACAGCCAACGTAATTTTTGCTTACCTTTGGTATTCTGGCCGATCGAGGGCTACCGGGTGCCGGATAACCCATTGGTTAGGACTGCAACAGTGAAACACGACACGATGAACATCCACAGGAAATTGTCTGTCCATGGTTGTCAGAATCTGTGGAAGAGAGGTAAAGGATGGTAGAGTGGGTACTATCAGTATAGAGTACCTATAGATGTGAGTAGGGCTGGATAAAATCACAGTAGTTGCAAGGGAGGGCATCAGTTACACAGGAATGCTGGTAAGGGAAAAAATGCAACTGAGATACCTTGCAATGGGTTAAAACTGCTACCTCATTACCAGAGTCAGCAAAACCAACCTCAAATGCTTTGCTGAAATCAGCTTGACTATGTTTCTATTGCAAAGTTTTCGGTCTTCTTCCTTATTTTTTTTACTTTTAGAGTGAGTGAATAAAAAAGACACTCTTTATTTAAAAAAAAATCTTTTTTTTTTACTTATATTTTTTATTTCTATTCCAGCTGTTACTTAACTCATTCACACACTAGCTATGCAATGTCACCTCTAGCAACCTATATACATCCTTAGATTCCTAAGCATTTTCTGAAAATCAAATTAAAAAGCATAAGCAATATTAAATATCTTGTGAACAACACAAGCTGTTAAAGTACAAACCACAGAGTTAAAAAAAAAAAGTATTTTATTAATTTATTAACTGGAAAAGCCCAGTGGGGGCAAGAGTCTGTTTTTAGTAGCAGCCCTAGAACACTGTCTGGTTAAATGACTTGCTCAGAGCCATACGTTAGACAAATGGAGAAGGAATGAATCAAATGTTGTACCTTGGGCACAAGAAGCAGCTTGTTAATAATGCAGCTTCTTCAGCCTTTACACTAACTGCTAGACCACAGTATTCACACTCCATGTATTAGTAATTAACTATATTATAGTGGAAAAAAATCTAGGGTAATATTAATTTTCAAATATTTACAAGCAACTTTTCATATCTTGGAAACTGTGCAACCTAAACATATATAAAATACTTTTCTTCAGCCCAGACTAGCTCTTTCTGATATTTACAGAAATATGAAACAGTATGCCTCTTTGCATAGTTCTGCCCAGACTGGCAGTTTCAGATATTTACAACAAAATGAAAAATTATTTCTATTTCCATAATTAACAATATGAGTAACTCTCATTATTTCTCAAGCTAACTGACTTAGAATGCAAGGACCAGCAACAGTTTTCTTCAGCATCATCTAAGGTTTCACTTGATGTCATGCAGTGATTTTTTAGTCACTTGGTTTTGGAAATATTAATGTACTTGTAGAAACACTGCATATTTCATAATTACTTAAAAATAATATGTCTAGTCTAGTATGTGACAAACAGTGCATCATCTCTACTGCAGGACATCCCAGATTAATAATCTTAAGTGTAATTTATAACTTACACCTTGTACTTTCATATGCTTCTTCTTCTTTTGGCTTTTCCCGGTTAGGGGTCCCAACAGCAGATCACCTGTCTGCTCATGATTGGCAGTGGATTTTTACGGTGTCGAGTTGCCAGCCTGGCGCCCAACCTTCCACAGAAGGCACACACACACACACACACACACACACACGCCTAGGGCCAATTTAGAGTGTCCAGTCCACCTACAGCATGTATTTGGGATGTGGGAGGAAACCAGAGCACCTAGAGGAAGCCCACACGACCACAGGGAGGACATGCAGACTCCACACAGAAGGCACCCCAGCCGAGGATCGAACCAGAGAACCTCTTGCTGTGAGGTGGCAATGCTAACTGCTGCACCATCATGGCCGCCCAGCCCTTGTACTTTCATATGCTACTTTTTATTAATTGGTAAGTTGCTTAGTTAAGGAATCCTTCCCCCTAGTGTCATTATATTAATTTTCCAGGTTATTTTGAGAAACTCCTTTGGGTTTTAAGTCAGTTTGATCCCTCTCCCACTATTCCATTTTTTTTTTTGTGGCATACTGGCAGCTATCCAAAAGTTAACTTGTATCTTTTACTTCATTCATAAACTAGGCTACCTGCTTTCATGATTACATATACCTGGCATTTTAGCTCACCAGTCAGATGGGCATAACATCATTTATACTGCTCAATAAACTGACAACACTGATTGTTAATGGTTTTTAATAAACTTTCCTCTTCTTACTCCCATCATCTATAAATCTGGCCTTTATAATTTCATTTTAAGGATCATTACTGGAATGATCTGGCCTCTTAAATTGATTTGCCCTAGTGATAAATCTATAAAGAAAAAGGAAATTATAAGTTCTTAACTTTGTGTTAAAAACAGGTGTTCAGGCCTTGAGTCTGTCAAGGAACATCCGTAATCATAAAGAAGGATCAAAAGCTGAGCTACACACCCAGATATCCAAGTTTTTCTTACAAATATATAGCGAGCCAGATTTATGTATTCATGTGGCAAGTTTACTTCACATTATAGATATTAGCTCTGACAAACATAGGCTCCTGGCTTTTATTTTATTTAGCTTTAATTTATTCATGTTTCCAGAAGTGTTATACCAGTCACCAAGAGCAATTTAGTATTGCTTTCTGCAATATTGTACAATGCTAACTGATTTGAAAACAATTAATTAACCCCTGAATCAAATTTTATAATGAATTAAGTGCTTCTGATAAACAGAGAAATGCTACTGCTCAAGTCTGTATTTTTCTCTAGTGAGTCTAACTCACCTGGCATTTTTTGATGATAGTCCTGAATTATGTAGGTACAGCTTGCTCATTTAGTTTAGATCAGCAGTATTAATGATGTTATATTGCTGCCTTATGTGGAGTCTTCCATTCACAAAACATGCCACCAATACTCTTAGTGAATTTGTAAACTGCTGCAGTATGAAAGAATATAAAGAAATTGCAATGACACTAAGCTTTGCATAGCTGTCTTAAACTGGGTTCTGAACCAATAAAACTTTATTCTGCCATATAAACCTTATATTATTCGGAAAGCATGTGAAGCTTGATTTTGCATACAATACCAGCTCCTTGTAGTTTATGTTTATTTCTTACAGCCCTTGTTGGCAATATTTCATGAAGTATCATAATTGGAAAAGTAGCTGCAAGAGCTAATGTACAATCCTAAAGTGACACAGAAATTGGAGGTTTCTTATCCCTGCCTCCTGTTTGACATTATTAGTTCTGCTGTTAGTAGTTTTGCTAAAGTGCTCTTTGTTTCCTGTATTTTGCCTTCTCAGATAGTTGAGTGGCACTCCAGCTTCTCTTGCACACTTTATTTCAGTCTCTCACCTGTCACTTTAATTAATAGAAGGGCAGGTGTACTGTGCCTACAAGCAAGTGAAACTTTCTTCTTACTTAAATAAATGCTAACTACAGTAGCCATTTGCAAAGCTCAGACTTATGCTTTGGATTGTGCTGTTGATTTTCCAAGAGCTACTTGTCAGTCAGCAAATACGTCACTTCACGGTAGCTTGTATCTATTTTCGCACTGAAATAGTTCCTATTTTAGTATTTTAAGTTATCTTACAGGCCTGGGTTGGGCTGGAAGCTTGTGATCAGCACACCAAATCCGTTAGGAAAAATGAAACAAATAAATCCTTAACAGTGAAAATGGTTACAGCAGCAAATGAAATGGTATTGCATAGATGAGGCAAATAGAGCAAGTCTGTAAATCAAAGGAAATTGTTACAGTATTATTCATTACTCATTTTCCCGAGTTCATGCATAGGCTAGAATCCAGACCTGAGAAAGGGAAACATTTTAACATATAAAATGGCGACAACTGTGGAATAAACTTTATAAAATCTTTATTCAGGCAACTTAGTTGTTTAAGAGTCATACTCATTTCCTCACTCAGTGAAAACTTTAAAATCTCAGTATGTAAATACATATATTTTATATATGGCACCTGGATGCTTATGGGCATCATCTGGATTCAAAGACCCTGTGTTTCAGAAGTATAGCCAAACTATCCACTTATGCTAAGGCCAAAACATGCTGATGATGTCAATAAAAAGACTGAAACATGCATGTCCACAGCTAGTGGGGTTTGACTTTATTGTCCTGAATGTAGCCATAAAGACTTAAAAAGTAAAAAGTCATGGGCTTTCAGAAGACGTGTAGATGAAACACTTGATGTCCTTAAGTGGTCATTTGGATATATCCCATGGGCCTTTTCTTACAGTTTTTTACTGAATGGTTTGTTTAACTGACCTTTTTACCTTTTGGTATACATGTATATTGGATGGCTCAATAATGAAAAATATGCGGTTATTCTAATGTTTTGATATGAAAATGTTAGTTTCTGAACTGATATGCACTTTGAATGTTTTTTTTTTTAGTTTAAATTGTGGGCAGGAGGAATATATGTGCCATTAAGCAGAGTAAAATGTAGTTAAGAGCCTGCATCCTCTGCACTGGCTACCAGCCTACTCAAAGTACATTTTCAAGGAAGTGAGTTTCAGTGCATTTTCAAGGCTTTATTTCCACAATAACACACACCCTATTGGGTGTTATTGCTTGCTTAAATTACAAGGGCCAAACATTTCATGGGAATACTGCGGTGGTGGTACTGCGGTAGCGTTGTCACCTCACAGTAAGACGTTGTCCTGTTCAATTCTCAGCTAAAGCGTCTTCTGTGTGGAGACATGCGTGAATGGGCGTACCTTCGTTGAAGGTTGTGTGTCAGGGCTGGCAATTCGGCACGTAAAAATCTACTGCCAATCATTAGCAGACCGGAGTTCCACTGTGGCGACCCCTAACTGGGAAAAGCCAAAAGACACAACAACAACAACTGAGCTAGGCTTTTAAATATCCTCATGGATCAGTAGCCTATTAAATACATATAAACCGATACAGGTTTATAGAAATAAGACTTTGAAGTGATTAAAGAAGGAATTGAAGGCAGTATTTACTAATGTATAACACGTACCAAACTACTGTGTACAGTTTAGAAATAACATAGTGTTTAGCTGTTCACATATGAGCTAGTTAGTATAGACCTTATTTAGCCATTGTCAAAACATTGCCACTTGTATTCATTACTAAGAAACTCATTTTTGAATGCAGTTAATTTCTATTTTTAAATATTGATAGATGGTAAGAGGCTGTGAATATGCTAATTGATGAGGCAGTTATAACCTGTTTAGGCTTTTTTTGTGCTATACAGTAGTGGGTTCTGAAAGGGGTATTTGCTGTAAATTCAGCAGCTTTGTTACAGCATCATTCAAGTTTTAATTTTTGTGAAGCCTGGAGCTTAGCGAGGATGGGCGCACTATAAACAAGTGTTGGAAGAGATAAGTAGTGGCAAGTGTAGATTTAGTTGTGTCAGTGAAAATGTTTTTGGCTCTATAAAGAATCCCTAGTTTTTGATGAATTTTTCTTATGCAATTTTGTACATGCAGGGTGAATATAAGATTATCATCCACTATCACCCTTAATAGTTTGCTATGAGAAGTGACTTCAATAGTTGTATTATCAAGAGATACTACTTTAACTTTTTCTTTTATTATTATTATTATTATTACTACTATAATTATTATCTCCTTGTGTTTGTGGATTCTTTCTCCCCGGCCTCCACTGAAAAAGGGCAATAGTTCAGTTGGACTATCCCGGTCAACAAATGTCAAACAAATAAATAATAAATAAAGAGAGAGGACTTTAAATTTTGTATTTTCATGAGGGATTTGGGGAAACAAAGAAGTAGTTTGCTAGTTTTTGGGTTGACCATGAGTTGTGAGTTATGCTGTCATGCTTCAGTGACTGTTAAAAAACCTGAGTATTTTTTGGAGGTGTATCATGTTGTCTGATGTGGATATAATAGTGGAATCATTTGTGTACTGTATTTGGGTGGCATGTTGTGTGGATGTATGGAGGGTTTTTGGTGAAAATGTTAAAGAGGAAGGAACCAAGAATAGAGCCTCATAGTACACTGGTGGTTTCTGGGAGGTAAGGCAGAGCATGGAGTGCCATTTTACTGATACCTATTGGACAGGTAGCTTTGGATCCACAGAAGAGGTGGGCTGAGAGAGACCTAGTGAGGACATTTGAAGTAGAGGCTTATTGTGACAAATTGTGTTGAAGGCTTTAGACAAGTCTAGAAATAAGGAAGGGACTAGTTTGCCATTATCTCTAGCTTTATTGACAATATCAGTATAGGTTAGAAGGGCAGTGCAAGTACTATGGGAAGGATGGAAGCAATGGTGTGTAGGGGATATGAGTTCTTCCTGCAGGAGATAGTCAAACAATTGTTTTTTAATACATTTTTCAGGTATTTTGGTGAGGGAAGATAAGGTTGCTGTATGTCTAATGTTATTAATGCCTGTTGAATTTCCTCCTTTGTGCAGGGGGAATAATGTGGGACTTTTTTCAGTGAGAGAGGGAATGTGAGATTCCTGGCTTGACCTATTTATAAAGATCGAGACAGGATAGACAATGCTGTTTGCTGCTATTTTTAGGTACTTGCTTGGAAGGTCATCAGCTGAAGAACATGATTTAAATTTGCTTATGAGTAGTTTTATATAGGACGTGGGCACAATTTTGAAGGTGAAAGAGTATGTAATGATATGTGGCTGTTGAACGGGGCTGGAATTAGATGTTGAGTAGCCCTTGGTTAGAGATGCTATACTATATATAAAATAAGAGTTGAACTGTACTGCAGCTTCAAGTAGTGAGTTATCAGGACACGGATTTGGGTAGAATTTTTTTCCCGGGATGTAAGACTTCTTTAATGGATGTCCAAAAATGTTTAGGGTTGTGTTCAGTATTATTCTGAAAGTTATTATAGTATATTTTTGTCTTTATTTATTTGCTTTTTAGTACAATTGCAAAGCATTCTGAAGTTTTCAAGATATTGAGGTGTTTTTTTTATTTTTGCCATTCTTTTTCTTCTGCAGAAAACACTCAATTAATATATACAATAAAAAAGGGGGCGGCAACCCACAAGGCAAACACTCCGTAGCCCACGAATAATATAATCAAAAAGTAAAAAGTCAACAGGTAACGGAGCAACCAAGGCAGCATAAACAGCAATCAATCTATTCATAAAAAACGTTTTATTATTGACATGAGGTGAGAGCTTTTGCATAAAATGCTTCTGCAGACTAAGGTCACAGAAGATTTAGAAGATGCTGGATGTATTACTTCTATTTGCCTTTGATGTCCTGTGGACTGGTGAGCAGGTTGTTACTGGAATCCCTTATGAAGGATGTCTGACTGCCTTCTTTGTCTTTGCCTTGCATTCAGATATAGTTCCTTTGTGCCATTTACTGACTCACTTTCCAGAAGTTGGTAGAGTGCCTCTGATGCCTTGTTCCTTGCTATTGAAACTAATTTCTTAGCCTCTTTGTTAGCCTACTAGTATTCCTTCCTAGCCTGGTCTGTCTTTTCTATCTCCCACTTTTGCCTGCACCCCTTCCTGGACTTCTCCATTTTACCACCAGTTTCCTTATGTACCTTGTTTCCATATCTGGCTCTGCCACATATCTGTTTAGTAGTCCTCACACATGTTGTTTTGAGGCACTGAAATTCTTCATCTCCACCTTTTTCCTCTTCCTCTTGAGGTGCTAGAGCCCTAAGCAATTCCTTGAACTGTTGTGCTTTCTCTCCAGTCAATTTCCAGATCTTCAACCTGGCCTCTGTTGACTTAGAACCTTCTCTGATGACTGCCATGGGGCAACTGTTTCACTGGAGATGACTTTGCAATCACTGATTCTACCCCAATACCCTTTCCTTACTAGGAGAAAGTCTACCTAAGCTGCGTTTTGGCCACTCTTGTATGTGATCTTATGACTCTCTTTCTGAACTATGTGTTGACTACTGTCAAGCCATATGCCAGACAGAAGTCTAGAATGGCCTCTCCTTTATTTCTCTTCACCCACCCATATAGACTCAAGTAGTCCTCATATCCTGTTCTGTCTCTCCCACTATGTGTATTTAGGTAACTCATTATCAGCATCAATTCATGTTGTCCTGCTGTGTCTAGTAGGTCCTGCAACTGCTGTCTGAATTAATTATTTTCCTCACTATCACAACTTGCTTTGGGGCATAGGCTGAGATTATGAATGCGGCCCTATCATTAGGCTGTTGTCTTATTGCCATGAGTCTGCAGGCAACATCCCTCACTGACTTATGAAGCCTCTCCCTCACCATAATTCCCACACCATTTCTAGGCTTCCCTTCTCCCGAGTAGTAAACTTTGGATTCCAAGCCAAGTGGCTTTGCTGAATTGCTCTTCCATCTTTTCTCTTGGATACATAGGATATCCAGTCTCATCCTTACCATCATGTCATCCATTTCCAAGTTCCATGCTGTCAGTGAACCTACATTGAGTGTAGCAATTCTTATTTCATGTTTGGCAGGTTGATTGGTTTTACTTACGGCTTTCACTAAAGTAAGCTATTCTAGGTAACACAAGCTGGGCAGCTGGACACTGGCTGGCCAGTAGCTAACTGACTCAGGGCTGCTGGACTTTATAGTGGGTAGACACTGTCCAACAGGAACACATATACCCCTCCCACCATTAGCTTGGGTCCCTGGTATAGATCGTTGTAGGCTGGGTCCTTAATCCACTTATCACTGACAAATACCCATGCCCATTTGGTGACATTAGTCAACATGATTGAATCACCTAGAGCCATATTTTACACCGAGTGGCTAGTCCTGCTGTGGCTCACAGTCTGTGATCTGTGTTCTCTTATCTTGAGGATACTGTGCATTACAGTAGATGACCAAAGCAGATGGCCTTTATAACCCTTCCCCCTACAGGACACCATGTAGAGTCTGTGCTGCTGCTGCCCACAAGTCTATTCTTTGGTAAAAAGCCTAGTATGTACCAATGAAACACTAATCTTCCTTGTAGCTGTAACCTCATCCAAGAAAATGTCTACATTATAAGCACTTTCTGTCAATCCTTCTTATTTAATGTCCAACAAGGAAAAATGTGGTCTTTATGAAAAAAAAATCTTCATGCCCAGAGTCCCAGGTAGTCACATTCGAACAAGTCAGTTAAAAAAAATCTCTTTTTCCTGAAAAGTTCTAACTGTGGTGTGTGACAAACTGAAATGTTTCCAGCCCAGCTAGCTAGAATTTTGTAAATAATTATTTGCCACTTGAAAATATTAATATGATTTATACAGAAACATGACAAAAGGGAAATACTACCAGTACAGCTATATGGAATTGTGTAAATAATCATATGTCATTTGTGAATATTAATATGATACATAGGCTTGTCTTACAAATGTAAGAGAACTATATGTTAGGTGTGTATTAAACTGCTGGTGCAGAAGTGTGTGTTAAACTGTATGTTATGTGCTGAGCTTCAAGAATGTAACCACAGTGTACCCTACTGGAAAAGAACAGAAATGTATATACCTGTGCAAATGTATGTTTTATTAGAAATAGCTGGAACATACAGCGATAACTTGCAAACCCTCAAGAAAATAAGTGGAAATTGTTTACGATCATGGTATCTTTCAGTTTCAGCTAGGAGACAGAATGTGTGCAGCTAGAGGTTTATTTCCATTGTCTGGAAACATAAATAATTACAAGTTTCAAATGTAAAAGTGTTTAACTGTTTTATGACTACCAGTTCTAGGCAAACATCTGAGAGATAAGTGTTTTTGACACAGAGGTGTTAAATTTTAAGTTTCTGTTAGCCTGGGAACTGAAGGCAGTGGTGATAAAGAGTGATGTCATCCAGCCATCCCATCAGTAATATGTGTTATTAATTTAAGAGCTATCACTCAGAGAAAGTCTGTGCATTTTGTATTTGTCTTTGGACATGAAAACATCCATTCAGCACTACATTTGCCTTACTCTGTAAGTAAGTCATTTAGGACATAGTATCTCTTACATGTAGATAGGAATACAGTAAAGATTAGTTTAGATTTTTTTCTGTATTTATTTGAGGCTGTCCTGCAATGTTGTTTTGAAATATTTCCTGTGATTCTGAACTCTATTGTCACTGTGTTCCCTTGAGTTATTGTCTTGTGTTTTGATAATTTATTATTAAATATATTTATTTTATTTATTTTTATTTTATTTTACATTTGTTAACCGGGCTAGTCTAACTGGATACATGTCCATTTTCAGTAGAGGCCCGAGGAATTAAGCTCCAAGTTAGGACAAAAAAAAATTAATGCAATAAAGTATAAGGATACATGAGCAAATATGAAGTGTTAACAGTATGCATAAACAGGTTATCACAGTAAAATGTACAGTGCATGATACAAGAATAATAAAGGGATGAAAATACAATCAGAGTAGTCAAGAGACATATGCAACATAGTTTAAAAAGGAAAATAGAATTGCTTAATGAGTAGATGGGTTAGACATAGTAGAGTATATAGAGACACTTTGACTAGTCAGGTTTAGTGCATTGACATAACCAGTGTGTTTTCAGGAATACTTTCAATTTGTTTTTGAAAGAAGATAATGAGGAAAGTATGGAGAGTTCATTTGGAAGGAGGTTCCAGGCCTTCCCAACTATATTAGAGAAAAGGGAGTCACCAGCTTTGTTGTATGTTTTAGTGGTATGTACTAGAAATTTCTGAGAAGACCTTAAGGATGCTAGGTTTTTATAGGGGGTGATTAGTGTCGAGAGAATAGGTGTTTTAGAAGATTTGTAAAGAGTGTTATGGGCTATAGTTAGCTGATGGAATGTAATTAGATTTTGAAGTTCAAGCCAACCTAGCTGTTTTAAATTAAGGCAGTGATGGGTTCTGAAAGGATTACCAGTTGCAAATCTAGCTATATTATTGTAGGACATTTCCAATTTGTTGAGATTATTTTTTTGAAAGGTTAGTAAAAATGGGTAACAGAAACTTAAAATTTAAACTTTTTAATTGTGGCTGGTTTGTTTAGTGATATTTAAGCTCTTAGAGTACTTGCATATGTATTTGGTGACATTGTATAGGCCACTCCAATAGCCTTAAAGTCTTGGTTACACTTACCATTTGGATAATTGTAACATTACACAGTATAATTGGTTACCCTTTGGGAAGGGCCTTATAGTAGCTAATAAGGAGCTGGTTGGTGGCAGTGATAACTACCTTTTATTTTGGGAAGAAGGGGGCATAGCTAGCAAACCTGTGCCAGCCTTTCCCAGGAGTGTGTGTGTTTGTATATAAATCAAATCTAAAAGTGTGTGTGTGTCAGCTACTTGGGTAGGGACATGAAGCACTGGTTGGACAGATAGGGTTTTGGCTTGACCACTCAGCTCAGATCTTAACCCTATAGCTGTGCCATTGGGATGTCTTATTGGGGATCTGGAGAGAGAGGGTGAAACCAGCCCCAGACTGACTGTGATCTCTGTGTGCTTTTAAGGGAAATTGCACTTTACTGTGTGTACTTGTCATTCTCCCAATGTGCACGTCCCTCACTGGTTCTAGTGGTAAGGATTGAGGCTCCATGATTAATTGGGCCAGTGCAGGGGCATTACATATTTATAGTTTGGCAGTGGTGGGATATCCACATCAAATATTAATTGGTTGATAGTGGTGAGATAGCCACATCACATATTGATTGGCTTTTAGTGGTGTGGATATTGAATTCCTGTAGCCTATATACAGTGATCACTAAAGGTGTTTGTACTCTTAATCAGCCATGAAGTGGACATTCAGAGTTCATATCACAATTGTTTTATTATTTTTTTTGTTAGCTTAGTTAGTCCCGGAGAGCAAGCTTTAGTCACAGCTGCACCAGAGAATAGCAACCAGGAGGACAATCAGACTGGCTGTGGAGATGTACAACTCTCAGAAAATGGACAGCTCATCCTTTCCACAGAGGACTTAAAAATCCATCTGGATTTAAAGTGACTTGAGTTGGAGGCCAAGCTTTTGGAAATAGAAGCAGCAGAGAGACTGAGCGATCTAGAGACTGGGGAAAATGAGAAGCTGCAACATCTGAAGGCTGAGGAAAATGAGAAACTGTGATGCCTGGATGCTGAGTAGAAGGAGAGGTAGAGGCAACATGAAAAGGAGATGCTGACTCTTCGCCACAGTAATGGAGGTAATGGGGAAAAGAGTAACCAAACCCCAGAAGCAATAAAGGTCAGTACATTACTTCCAAAATTTACAGAGAGGAATAATTTGATAGTTTCATTCATATGTTTGAGAGGATATATAAACACTGTATGATGACCAAGGGCTCTGGGTATGTTTCCTGACCCCCTTACTCCATGGTAAAGCTGTAACTGTAATGTTCAAACTGCCTGATACTGACTGTTTAAATTATAATGTTGTAAAGAAATGTTTGCTATAATTTTTTAAGTTAACACCTGAAGTTTATAGGAAAAAGTTTTGTGAGCACAGATGCAAGGCAGATGAAAGTGTGTTTGAATATGTTGCTGAATTAAGCACTTATTTTCATAGGTGGTGGAGTGGATGTCAAGTCATCACTTTTGAAGGGCTGGTAGACCTTTTGGTGAGGAACAAGCCCTTATCATTTTGCCTGAGGACATGATAATCTGGTTAGCTGATAGACAATGCCTTACTGTAGATGAGTTGGAGAAGAAGGGAGACCTATACCTAGCAAGCAGGGCATCACTGTACAGGAAAGGGACACCCAGTGCTGCTCATGGGTCTAAGGGAACCCATGGTGGGCAGTCCAGATGGTCCCAACAGAGTCTACCAGTAGCAGGGGGAGCCACTAGTCTATGTGCACGTCCAGGCCCTAGGGTTAACTGTTTTAAATTCAACCAGCGGGGCCATGTAGCATATAGATGTCCATGAAGGCAAGGTCGGGAACAAAAGGTGGGAGGGTTAGTAAGTGGGAATCATACCTCTCAACCTGGAAACATCAAAAATCTGGACAAGGTCCATGAAAAATAGGTACAAATCTTTATGCTGATTAAAATAACATTTGCATACATAATTACATAACCCCACCACTCCAATGGAATTGTGGGATACCATCTTTCAAATGAAACTGAAGAACAGACAACTAAAATATGGCACCAGAGTCTCCCTGCAGCCATTCCAATGTCCCATTACCTGCCTACTTTGCCCCATTTACCATAAACATTAATGTGCATACTGTTTTACTTCTACAAGGATTATTTGGATTTTATTTTTACATTTTATAGCACAATGCAGAAACACTAATAGACATCTGCTAAATAAAGCAATACTGTCTCACAATGAAAACAGACTTAGCATTAAAACTTCTCTGTCCTTGAAGCTCACATTCATTGAAACAGCATTAAAACCCACACCACATCCAAATAAAATGCATCTGGCCATTGGTGGATAAAGATTACCTTTGGGCTGTTTTCAAAATTCAAATCATAAGCCCCTTGCACACAAAACAAGAAACATACATGTGTTCTTTGATACACCTTCCTGACTTTATTAAATTGTATTCCTTGTATAATACAGCACACTTGTTAGACTTAAGAGCACATTTTAAATTTATTGTTTGAACATTTCTCCAGTAGGCAATGAAACAAAATACATGAACCATTAATGACAAAACTGCCCAATTCAGAACATTTCCATCATAAATGTCTACTTACACACACACACACACACACACACACACACACATATATATACATACATATATATATATATATATATATATATATATATATATATATATATATATATATATATATGGATTTAGGACACATGCTCGACTAGCATATGTCCGAATCACAAAACATCGAACACATATACACGAAACGAAAAGTGCTTTCGTGTATGTGTAGTTCAAAAAAAAATCTACGTTTCTGCAGGGGGGCTTTGCCCCCCTGCACCGCCCCACCCCCCTACTTTAATATTCTCACTCTAAAATTGCACTACAGTGGGGAAAAGGGAATTTTCCCTTACCACCACTGTAGTCTGATCTATGAAACAGGCACACATACACGGAAGCGCTTTTCGATGTTAAGCGCTTTCGTGTATCTGTGATCGATGTTTTGTGATTCGGACATATGCTAGTTGAGCATGTGTCTGGATCCCATATATATATATATATATATATATATATATATATATATATATATATATATATATATATAGAATGACAGTAGTGTAAGCCATAGGTATCTTGCATAGCTTCTTGAACTTATTTTCATTTTCAGTTTTTTCCTTACTTACACTGAGTTGTGTTATCAGACCAACTCAATAACTATAAACGCACAACAAAATAAACTAGGCTAACTGCATGTTTTAAAACTTCCAGTTTTTAGTCCAAGTAATGACAGACCCTCTCCTATATTAATCCTGAAGCATAAAAACTATGATTGCAGTCCAGGTGCTGTTAACTGGCCATTCTTGCTTCTCCACTGTCTGCAGTGGAAAAATATGTGTTTTATCTTGAATGCTGGAAAATGTACTGTACTTGTTTAAAAATATTTTTTTTTATAATGCAGCACAGAATATAATTCTGATTTTCTGTTCCTGAATTTGGGTTAATGATATTTGTTGCTCTTTCCACTGAGGTACAAATGCCCTTGCACATGACATTTTCTCACTTCTGTTGTATCTGTAGTTACACCCTTGACTTGTTACACCCACCCCCTTTAAAAGTACAACAACACAGTACAATATCAGCAATGCATCTACATACTGTGGGAGTAGAACCCACAGCCTTCTGCATCAAAAGCAAATATTTAACCTGTTACGCTATTAACAATGGAAGCAGACTCAGCATAAGCAACACTAAACTTCTCTTCCCCTGAAGCTCTCAGTTCCTTGTAACATCCACTAGACACTCAACTGTATCTCTCAAATTTGCAGCACAAGAAATCTGGAAAAAGCCAAAATTTATTGGGTGGGGGTGGGGTGGGGGGGGCAAAAGCTCAAAAACCAGGAACACATTTTAAACATTGTTTTATAATTTTGGAATGTTGCTTGAATAAAATATTGTATTACCGCCATACATTTCACTGCCAAGTCTTGAACCCAGGACTGTATGCACTACAGGCAGAGCAACATACCACTATGCCAAATCAGCAGTTTCCTGAAAAATAGAAAGACTGAAACTTAAATGGCTATCATTTAGTGAATTCAGTTCTCACTTCTCACCGTAGCTCTCAACCTCTTAGCACAAAAAGCCTGGACAAAGCCAGTAATGGGGGAATACAGCCATACTGATCTTAGAAACTTAGCACAAAAAAACCTGGACAAACCCAATAATGTGGGAATACAGCCATATCAATCTTATAAACTTAGAAAATTGCTAGAATAAAAGGTTTGGTGTTACCATTTCTTTTCTAAAGAATATGTAGTCTGAAATTAAAATGCCTGTCATTATTTAGTGAATTCAATCCTTCACTGAAATCCAGAGAACCACAGATTGTATGAGGAATAGAACAAAATATGATGCATAAATGTGGAAAGGTTTCAGAAGGGGTGGTGGGTAGAGACCTTAGGCTCTTGTTACCTGTACCGAAGGTACAAGGTTTGAGCCCGAGTACCTCCTCTAGCCAGCAGGTATATTCACCTGGGGCATTACACACACACAGCATTGTTTATTCAGTCATGCATGCACATTGAGCTTCAACTCAATTCTGACAGGCTGGCAGGCCGTTTCACATGATGACATCAGCTCAAAATGCCAGGGAATAAAATTTAAAATAAAAGCACCAGAAAACTCAGAAATTAAAGAGTGCCATTCAGGAATTGTGGCACCCCATTATTTGGACCCCAAAACTCATTTTTTACCAAGTAATTCAGCACAGTTGGGAGGTATGGTGGGAATGACAAAATGCTAACAGTAGGCTGTCTCTAGACAATAAGGGTACCAAACCACTACCCTGCAAATGTCCTGATAGGGAATGATTTTGATAATGTAGTACCATGTGTTCATGCAGTTACACACAGTCAAGCTTGGAGACAAGCATGTGGTTCTGGTAGTCAGGGGAGACCCAGACAGACTGTACACTTGCAGGAAGGACTAGTGAGGTGGCTACTTCAGGGAGGGAGCTACCCTGTAGCAGTGAGACTGAAGGTTTGCCACAGCTGCTTGTGAGTACTGATGTTCCCTTGGACAGAGTGACTGCAAGGGCAGAGGTGAGTAGTAGTACCCAGGCTGACAGTGAGGCACCACTGCCAGAGGATACCAGACTTCCTGTGGAAGGGGAGCTCTGAAGGGTTACAGAGAGAGAGAATTGAGACAGGCTCAGTTCTCAGACCCTACATTACAAGGCTTGAGGGAGTTGGCTAAGGAGGCACCTGATTCTCAAGGGAAGGAGGAATTTGTATACTGGGACAAAGGGTTACTGTATAAAGAGTGGACCCCTGAGGGAGGGCTACAAGGTGAGAGAATACAACAGCTGGTAGTGCCCAGAACCTACCGTCTGGCACTTCTAGCCATAGCCCATGATATTCCCTTTGCAGATCATATGGGCATAAAACGTACAAAGAGATGTATTATGCCAAACTTTTATTGGCCTGGGATTTCCAGAGATGTAACAGGGTACTGCAGGACCTGTGAGCAGTGCCAAAAGGTAAGCAAGGCAGGAGACAAGGTGAAAGCTCCTTTGATGCCTTTGCCTGTGATTGAGAAACCATTTCAGAGGGTAGCTGTGGATATTGTGTGCCCTCTGGGTATCTCAAGTTCCACAGGGAAAAAATATATCCTAGTGGTAGTAGATTTTTTTTTTATTTTATTTTTTTATTTTATTTATTTAACATTTGTTGACCGGGAAAGTCCGACTAGGTTCCACAGAGCCTGTTTTCAGTGGAGGCCCGGGGAGAAATGCTCCAGATTATGCTACCAGATACCCTGTGGCAATTGCTCTGTCCTCCATTGAGGCAGAAAAGGTGACAAATGCTTTGTTAAAGATTTTCAGCAGGGTAGGTTTCCCAAAAGAAATACTGACTGACAGAGGTGCCAACTGTGTGTCAGACCTGCTGGCTTGTCTGTGGAAATACTGTGGGGTGAAGCACCTAAAGACCACCCCCTTCCATCCTCGGAATAATGGTCTTGTTGAGAGGTTAAACTCTACACTCAAGACCATGCTACAGGCATTTGCAGACCAGTTTAAGAGGGACTGGGGCAAATATTTGCCCCATCTGTTATTTGATTACAGAGAAGTGCCCCAGGAATCCACAGGTTTTTCACCCTTTGAATTGCTGTATGGGCATAGGATGAGAGGGCCTCTAGATTTAACTTGAGATGAGTGGGAGGGTGAGTGTGAATCCCACAAGGAGTGTGTTGTGGCATATATCCTAAATTTCAGGACAAGGCTCAAGGAACTCATGGGCTTGGTCCAGGGGAACCTTGCAGAAGCCCAACAGCAGAAAAAGGTCTGGTATGACAGGAATGCTCAAGCTAGAGAGTATGCTGTAGGGTAGCAGGTAATGATTTTCATTCCTGTCAGACACAAGAAGCTGCAAGCAGCTTGGGAGGGACCCTGCAAGGTGGTTAGGAAGGTCAGTGATGTTAACTACATGGTAGAACTACTAGGCAGGAGGCAGGGGCAGAAATTGTACCATGTTAACATGATGAAACCATACCATGATATGGAGGCCATTGTGCTGAGTATTTGCAATATGAGGCAGGAGGAGTCTGTGGGGAACCTATGGCTACAGGGAGCCAGCCAGGAAAATCCAGATTATTAGGGTGGAACCTAGGGTTGCAGGCATATGATGGGACAGCGCAGGGCGGTACTGGGGTCAGCAATGCCAAGGCAGCTGGAATCTCGACAGGGGATGAGGTAAGGTATTCCCAGATAGGCTCAACACTCTCCAGCAACGTTTCTCAAGTGTTACTTGAGAACCTAACTTGAGTTCTCGTTGGGGGAAGAAGTGTAACAAACTGAAATGCTGCCAGCCCAGCTATCTGGAATTTTGTAAATAATTGTATGCCACTTGAAAATACCAATATGATTTATATAGAAATGTGACAAATGGAAAATACTGCCAGTCCAGCTATCTGGAATTTTGTAAATAACCATATGTCATTTGTGAATATTAATATGATCCATCGGCTTGTCTTACAAATGTAAGAGAACTATATGCTATGTGTGTAATAAACTGCTGGTGCAGAAGTATGTGTTAAACTGTATGTTATGTGCTGAGCTTCAAGAATGTAACCACATTAGCTCTTCCATTATTACATCAGGATATGTCCTTTTCTGAACCATAATTCGCAAGTTCTCACACTCTTCCAAAAAATGTTTTTGTTTCGTGATCATCCGGGATGCCCTTACGAGCTGTCCCTTGACCACCGATCGCTTCTGATGTTCTGGGTGGGAGCTAGTATAGTGGAGGAAGCTGTTACAATATGTATCTTCTTATGACTATATAGTCAATAGTAACTGTTACAGTTTAGCAAAATTTCCTTCTGTACTCCCCCATGCTTGCTTCCCATATCACCACTGTCCTGTCTTCCCCATTTCTTTTTTATAAAGCATTATTGCTCAATGGTGCACATTGTGCATGATCACCAAGCAACAGTGAATGATACCTGTATATAGATGTATGTCAATGTATCATAGACACCTGTAAAAGTACTACGTATACCTGTATTAGAACCCAGTACCATCTGGCCCAAACAACAAGGAATATATCAATGCATTAACATGTGCTGCCACAGTCACTTTTCCAGTACTTGCATTTCATACAATTAATCCTGTCACATTTTAGTAGGGAATTCCTATTGTTCTTCTCCCTGCCTGCTCCCCATGTCACCACTGTTCTATGTTCCCCATTTGTATCCTTTAAAGCATTATTGTGCAATAGTGCACATCATGCACCAAATCGCAGCAACACTGATACAAAAGCACTTAAATGTATTAGATACATGTGTATTTGGACCCAGTACCATATGGCCCAAAAAGGAACGTATCACTGCATTAAGTGCATTAATACCTGTTGCCATCCATCTGGCCCAAAAAGGAACTTATCACTGCATTAAGCCCATTAATACCTGTTGCCAGAGTCAGTTAAATAGCAGGTGTATGAAACTTCAGTTAAGTCTGCCAGTTGCTATTCAGTCTCTAAAATATACCTGCTACTCAACTGAGTCTGTGGCACCACCTATTAATGCATTGATCCATTCCTTTTTGGGGCCAGATGGTACTGGGTTCCAATACAGGTGTATTTAACACTTTCAAATACTTTTTCATTTGCTGAGCTTAACATCACACAAATGCTTGAAAGTGTGTGATGCCAAGCAGCATGTTTGTTTGATGGTAAGCAGTGAGCAACACTTTGAAACAATGTGTACTTTCGCAGTAAATCTTTTAATTGCAATTGACAGAACACATCATTCTGCATTAGTCTTGATCTGTGGCAGGTATGGCAGGATTGCGTGGTGAGGGATTGAGATTCTGTGCTCAAAAATGGGGTGTCCAGGAGTCCAAAGTGTTTGTTGGACTCCTAGTGAAAAAACATGTGCACTGACTATTGCAGAAGAACTATTCCAGCTTAGAGTACAAGCCAGAGGCATGGGATTGTCTTGCCTGGGCTGTGACCAGTGATACCAGTATCTCCCACACTGGAGAGTAATGTAGACACCAGTACAATGACCTCTGGAGGAGTGAGATTGTTAGCAAAATATGTATTAGTAATATGCATGCTTAGTGCATTCGAGGTTTAAAAGGGTTAATACATTTATTCTGTTCACACTGCATGGATCTGCACAGCTATTAGAAACTTAACAAGAAGCATTCTATTTTCTGCTAATGTCAGCAAATAACAAGAAGTATTTCATTTCTACTAGTGTCATGAGACTTAACAAAGAGTTATTGATTTTCTGCTTATGCCATGAGAAAGTACACAGCTATTTAGAAGCTTTGATAAGGAGCACAATAGATGCTTGAAAGTATAAACCGTAGACAGCATTACTTGTACCTAAGCTAGAAATGTACCTTGAATCTAGGTAAAATGTAACACATATATTAGAACTGCACAATTGAAGAAATGAAAGTTTGTGGTGGGCTAAAATAAGCCCCAAGGCCAGGTTGTTTTTCTCAAATGTTTTGTAAATCAGCAATTATTCTCAACTAGTCAGCAATTAGTCTAGTAACATTTTCTGTAGAACAACACAGAAAGCTGTGTCTAACTATGTCAGCAATAGAAGTAACATTTCTGTGTAACATGGAAAGAACTGTATAAAAATGCCATACTAATTATTAATGTCCAGACAAACCATTCTGCCAGCATGCTTTGTCTCCTTGCTGCAGGTTAATAAAGGGTGCCTTACTTGAACCTTACATGAATTGGTCTTTGAAGTTTTTTCCTTTGACAGATTGGTCCTTCGGACCGGAACCCTCTCTTCACCTCGGATCAGACGGGCCAGGTGGTTGAAACCGTACGGGGAAGAAACCAAATCGGTTCTTCTTATTTGAAAAGCCCTCCGACTGAATTGTTGTTCAAAAGAGGCCAGCCACTTTCTAATCTGCGACTGACGGACGGGTCTCCACGAATCAGGTGATCAATCACGCAGGCTCAGGTAAGGTGAATCTACTTTTTCCTGTTTTCTGTTTTAGATCAGGGACCAGATTTGTATTGTTTCTGTCAAGACTGTATTTTTGCTTACAAGTCAGGGACAGAAAAGATTACTGTCTTGTCATAGAGCAGGAGAAACAGAATAAGTAGGCAGTCATTCTGAAGAGACTATAACAAAATCCGTGGTACCACGTTAAAAATAAGAGAAGTTACGTAACGATCAAAAGGGTAGAACAAAATGAGTAATAATTGCACAAAAAGACCCCAAAATCCGCCGTTAACAGAGGACGTAAAATACATGCAGTCGCAGCGCGCCGACAATACTAAATATTATTCAAAATGGGTTAATAAATATGAATTTGACGGAAAATTAGAAAAATCCTCACTTATCAAACTTATCAAACAGCTCAATACCGATTCCAAAGGTCGGGTAAAAAAGCAACGTAAATTAGGAATTCCTCAAGCACACATGTGGATTGAGGAAGTAAACCGTAGGGAACAAAAGAACAAAAATTCAAAAGCAATGTTTTTAGACAAGGAGGACAATAGCTTAGTTATAGCATCAGCACCTCCGCCTCCCTTACCGGAATATGAAGCAAGTGAACAGGTTAGTCCACCCCCACGATATCCTGTGGTCACTGAAGAAAGAGGCATTATGAAAATAAAAACGTATATTAGAGATCCCATCGGGACCAGGTCTCGAACAAGGGCAGGTAACTCAAATGAAGGCATCGAATTATATCAAATGGTTAAGAATTCACGATCTATGAGTGAAGAAGAAATATGACCACTTATAGAACTACCCAATCCTCAGGCAGGACAAGATAATCAGGACCCAACTATTGTAGTGTATAGACCTTGGACTCCGGAAGATATCCGGAAAGCCACTGAGAGAATTCCCCACCCGAAAGTTAATTTTAGAAAATTCTCAGAAGATTTGCAAGGAATGAGGCTGAGTTATAACCTAAACGGAGAAGAGGTAGAAAAAGTAGTTAGACAAATTGTGGGGCCAGATTGGCACATGCTTAGTGGCAACTGGAATCCCCGTGACGCTGCACAAAGACCTCTCCCACATAGCAGTGCAGAATTAGACAACAGAGTAAAAGGTCTTACAGACCGCATCTCTGAAAAATGGAAGCCTAGGGCAGACTGGACTTGCATTAATCAATGCATCCAACAAGAAGGTGAAACTATTGACCGGTATTATGCCAGACTATTAGAATGTTTTAACAACCACTGTGGAATGCAGGTTCCTGAAGATCAAACACAAGATTCCCCATATGAACAGCAGTTAAAGAATGCATTTTTAAAGGGCAGTATTGCACCTATAAGCAGTTTTATTACAAAACACATGGTAGACCATCGTACAAGCAGGTTACAGTCATTACTTGAATATGCTAGGCATGTTGAAAGGCATTTAATAGCAAAAAGAAAAAGAAAGCTCAAGTATTTTCTGTAGAAGATGGAGCAGAAGTTGATGTAGTACAGTCCGGGAAAAAGGGCAAGAAAAATGCACAGGGAAACAAACAATCTGATCAACGATCAGAGGACTTTGAAGGGCGAAAGAAAAGGGGTGAATGTTTTAAATGCGGTAAAAAGGGACACTTGGCAAAGGATTGCAGGAAAAACAAGAAGGCAACAATGGAAGACAAGGAGGGTGAGGACTGACTATATGGTAGTGAGGAATCACTAGAAGGGGATAGTGAAGAAAGAACAAATGAGAATGTGATAGAGGGAGTAGAGGATGTGACAGCAGAGATAAAGGAAGTGCAAGAAGTTAGTGACAATGAAGAAAATGAAATATTAGACCTAGCTTTATTGAGCTTGGAGCTCTATTTAGCAGACACGAAACCAGAAGTTACACTCTTGGTAGAAGGGAGGGAAGTCAAATTCTTGTGTGACTCAGGGGCATCACGAACCCTGATACATCCCTCCAAACTACCAGAAAACACGGAGTCACCTGATTACATACTGGTAAAAGCAGCTAATGGACAGCTGTATCGGGAGCCCCTCTCCCGTAATATTGCAATAACTGATCCAGTTTCAGGATTGACTCAGAAAAGCAAAATTGTTGTTTCTGCAAAATGCCCAGTAAACCTCTTGGGCAGAGACCTCATGCAACTATTCGGTATAGCAGTAGTCCCAACCATGCAGGGTATGAAAGCACAGTGACAAATTGATACCTTTGCAGTGCAATCGGAGGGTGAAATGTTTTATTGGTACAGCCAGGACTTGGTTACGACTGGTCCAGGGACTGTGACCGAAGAATTAATGAATGTAGCCATCAGCAAGTTCCCCTCCCTTGACATTGATAAGCAACACCTGTTTCACTGTACCCTGTATTATTGTAACACACCAGGACCTGATAAGGAATGTGAGCAAGAATTGTTTAAAAATCATGCAAACAGATTGATATTACATAAACTGTACTGGGATACAGAAGGGAACAGTGTAGCCAGCTGTTCATTGCCCCAGGAGTTCTTTGCACTTTATAAATCTAATTGATTACCACATGTTAGCGTAACCAAAAATGGAAATATAGAATGGGCAGACCTAGGAGAAAAAGTTATGAGATGGGAGAAACAGACAGAATTAGAACTATCAGAACAGGGAATACAAATACAGAAGTTGAATTGGATAACTCAGACCCACCCAGCCGAGCACTTGCAGTCTAGCAAGGACAGCTGATTAGCACTCCTATTAAAGGAAGAAGAGAATGCCTTACAAAATATACCAGAGACTCTATGGTCAACAGGAAAATCAGATGTAGGACTTATTCGTACAGCGGGACCAGTAACTATCACGCCAAAGTCAGCATTTAGACCACAGAAAAGACAGTATCCCTTAAGAAAAGATGCAGAGGCAGGGATAAAGCCTATTATAGCAGCCTCACTTAAAGGAGGGATACTAGTAGAATCTCCCGATTCACCATGTAACACACCCTTATTTCCAGTTAAAAAAGCAAATGGAGAATGGCGTATGGTCCAAGATTTACAAGCTGTAAATGATGCAGTAATACCAAGGGCACCTACGGTGCCAGACCCACACACCCTGTTGAATAATTTAAAACCTCAACAGAAGTATTTTTCTGTGGTAGACATCAGCAATGCGTTCTTTTCGATACAGATACACCCTGATAGCCAGTATTGGTTTGCATTCACATTTCAGGGGAAAAGGTATACATATACGCGACTACCACAGGGATATTGTGAAAGTCCAACAATATTCTCACAAGAAATGGCAAGCAACTTGGCGGGATTCACCCCACCAAGAGGCAGTCAGATTTTACTTTATGTTGATGACATCTTGTTGGCAGCCCCCACCCAGCAAGATTGTAGAGAAGATACCATAGCGCTATTACGATTCTTAGCCGCTGAAGGACATAAGGTAAATAAAAATAAACTGCAGCTTTGGAAAAAACAAGTCAAATACCTGGGATATGTAATATCCAAGGAAGGTAGAACACTAGATGAGGACAGAAAAGTAACAATTTTGCAAGCACCAAAACCCACTACCAAGAAGGAAATGATGTCCTTCCTGGGTACAACTAATTTTTGCCGGAGCTCGATTCCAAACTATGCTTTGGAATCTGTACCGCTAACTGACCTTATATATAAGAAGCCTATGGCAGCACAGGATTTGTTACAATGGACACCAGAGGCAGAATCTGGTTTCTGCAAACTGAAACAGTTAATAGCGTCCTCATTAGTTCTAGGATTACCAAACTACCATAAATGTTTTTTCCAAACTGTAGATTGTAAGCAAGGTTATATGACATCAGTGTTAACACAACAGCATGGGGATAAGCAACGCCCCATTGCTTACTATTCATCACAGCTAGACCCAGTGGCACGGTCCTTACCCCACTGTGTACAAGCAGTAGTTGCAGCTGCAATGGCAGTACAGGCTTCAGCCTCAGTAGTCTTATTCCACCGTCTCACTTTGAAAGTGCCTCATGCAGTTGCGATTATTTTGCTACAAGAAAAGGTGGCATATCTTTCCCCTGCTAGACATCTTTCCTGTATGACTATATTGTTGAGCCAACCTCACATGACAATTGAGCGATGCACGACTTTGAACCCTTCTACTCTGCTCCGGACCCCTGAAGATAGCACACCGCACCGCTGCCTGCAGGTAAATGAGAAAAAGACACTACTTTGAAAAGATCTCACGCATGTCCCCTTGGATGACGCCGAGGTGATATACTACGTGGATGGTTCATGCAAAAGGGGTCCTGCAGGACAGAACCTAGTAGGATATGCAGTAGTTTCTGACACTGAGATTATAGAAGCAAAACCTTTACCACACAACTTATCTGCACAGGCAGCAGAATTGATTGCCTTGACATGGGCATGTATCTTAGCAAAGGGTAAACGTGTAAACATTTTTACTGACAGCCAGTACGCTTTTTCTACTGTACATGTTTTTGCGCAACAGTGGAGAAACTGAGGAATGATAACATCTACTGGCAAACCTATAAATCATGCACAGTTTATTTTAGATCTTTTAGAATCTATTCAGTTACCTCAGAAAGTATCCATTTATAAATGCACAGCTCACACCAAGCAACAAGATAGGATTTCAAAAGGTAACGCAAAAGCTGATACAGCTGCAAAACAAGCAGCCACAGAAGTATTTCTTTTAAATGAGGAACTACAACCCTCTGAGATTTTAGACTTAGAAATGTTAAAAACAATGCAGACACTTACTACGCAAGCTGAAAAACAAAGATGGGTAAAACGAGGAGCAATTCTCGAAAAGGGGCTGTACATCTCTAAAGAAGGGAAACCGATACTACCATCTAATTTGTTTAGATATGCAGCTTTGTTGAGCCATAGGCAGTGCCATGTCTCAACAGGGGGAATGGTACAGCTGGTGAACCAGGTGTTCACAAAGTATGGATTTACAAACTACTCTAAAAAATTCTGTTTGACGTGTCAAATTTGCAACAAACATCATGCACAAGGGGCATTAAAGCCCAAGCAAGGGAGTTTCCCTACACCACCATATCCATTTCATACTATCTGTATGGATTTCATAGAATTGAACAAATGTGAAAATAAGAAGTATTGTCTTGTCATTGTAGATATGTTTTCCAGATGGGTGGAAGCCTTTCCAACCAAAAATCCAGATACAGCCATGGTGGCAAAAGTACTTGTCAAAGAAATCATCCCTAAATTCGGCATTCCGGAAAGGATCTACAGTGACAATGGTACACACTTTGTAAACCAAACCATACAGCAGTTAAGTAAGCATTTTGGTATTTCTTTAAAAAATCATTGTGCATACCATCCGCAATCTGCAGGGCTAGTTGAAAGGCATAATGGTATATTAAAAAACAAATTGAGAAAGTTAATAGCTGAGACAGGAAAGAATTGGTTGTATTGTTTGCCCCTGGCGCTGTTGAGCATGAGAACTGTTCCGACTGCAAAAGGATTGACTCCTTTTGAAAAACTCTTTGGAAGGGCTTATTGTACACCCCAATGGAAACTTCTCATGTCTTCAGACCAGGAAGTTGATTTTACACTAGCTGAATATATGAAGAAAGTCATGAATTCTAAACATCTGTTGCAGTCAAATTCTGTTTCAGATAGAAAGCAAACCGAGACATCAGAGGTGGCAGTGACACCTGGGGACTGGGTGTGGATAAAAGTCATAAAAAAGAAGAATTGGTCATCACCAAGGTGGGAAGGTCCATACCTGGCGCTTCTTTTGACACCCACTGCAGTCAAGATAGGAGAGCGAGCTTCGTGGATCCACCTGACGCACTGCAAACTAGTTAAAAACTTTGAACTGGACAAAAATCTTACCTCTCCATCGGGGCCCTCAGCACAAAGTCTGGCTACAAAGGGGGTTCAGATCGATAGGACTGATCCGTCTCAACCCCAGTGAAGAAACCATCGGTGCTGAAGGTCCTATTAGGGCAGAGAGTAAGATCACATGTCAAAAGCAAAAACGATGGATTCCAGAAAAATCCAAATACACCTATTCGGAAGAGTCGGAGAAAAGAGGAATGCAGAACAACCGTTTCCTCAGAAGTATTGCATATTCATCCTGTTGACTGTACTAGTGACAATAATCTTTTTGTTGTGGCCATTCCTTTTCCCAGCCACACAAACTGAACTGAATAAGCGTGGAGAGTTGCACGTAGAGTGGCACCCAAACTTCAACACTTACCAGGCAATCAAATATGTGTATGCTGAGACCTTCAATGTTTCGAATTGCTGGATTTGCACAGCTTTGCCAACAGCATACGGGGGGTTATTGTTAACTTCAGTCCCCCTAGGAGCCAACAAGACCTGGGAAAATTTAGTCTATGATACATCAGATGTCACATCACAAGATAAAGTAGCATTGCACTTGTCTGTTCGACAGAAGGGGACTGTGTGTTTTTACAAAACTGATACAGTTCAAGTGGGTTGGAGCAATTGAAATGTGACTGTTCCCTATAGATGCTACAATAAAACTGATAACACAGGTTCCTATTGCAACACAAGCTATGATTCATATTTTGAACTGATGCATAGGACAACTGATGAAGTAAAACCTAATGCTGACCTCTATAAACAACTGATTATAGTTGACAAAAAATGTTTCATCCAGAGCCAGGACATAGTAAAGTTACTATCAAAGTAGAAGATTGCTACTTTGTATGTGATAGGAAAGCATATAAGTTGTTACCTGAGAATTGGTCCGGCCATACGACACACAGCAGTTTTACCTCAGGGGAAAATTCGGAATGTTCGACGAGAAATCAAGAAACCTGTCAACCCAGTGGGGCAAATCAATGCAGGCTGGAAAAACCATCATGCTGTGAACCTAGGGAAAAATGGACTGTCACATATGGACTTGGGTGATACCATCATCTCGTGGGCAGGTGTACTGCCAGCATATGGAGCAACTAAATCAATCTGGGAACTGAGAAAACTCTCTAAACTTCTTGAAATAATGAGCAATGCAACCTTTTCCACTCTAGAATTGGTGACTGATGAACTGACTGCCATGAGAACTGTAGTACTTCAAAACCGTATGGCTCTTGACTTCACCCTAGCGGTGAGAGGAGGTACTTGCGCTTTAATCCAGGAAGAGTGCTGTTCGTATATTCCTGACCACAAACACGAGATAGACAATCACCTTGAGGTAATTCAGCAGGTGTCGACTATGACCAAGCCTGGACCAAATCCATTGACGGACTTTTTCCAGAGATTGTTAGGGGGTGGGGCAGTATCCTAATGAACATCCTGATTGCCATCTATGTAGGAATGATCCTGCAGGTGGTATGTTTGTGCTGCTGCATCCCCTGCATGAAAAGACTGGTTAAAGACTTTATAGACATGTCAGTTTCAGAAACCTTATACCAAGGTGCTGAACTTGAAGAATTGTTGAAAAATTGAAAATGCTTTCATAAGTTTAAACTGAATGACTCTCTTAACTGCAAATCCTGAGTAGGAAGAGGTTAGGGGAAGAAAAAAAAAACTGTTTATGCTTATTTTGAAAGTAGAATAAAAGTATTAAAAGTGGGGAAATGTTAGAAAAATATGTATTAGTAATATGCATGCTTAGTGCATTTGAGGTTTAAAAGGGTTAATACATTTATTCTGTTCACACTGCATGAATCTACACAGCTATTAGAAACTTAACAAGAAGCATTCTATTTTCTGCTAATGTCAGCAAATAACAAGAAGTATTTCATTTCTACTAGTGTCATGAGGCTTAACAAAGAGTTATTGATTTTCTACTTATGCCATGAGAAAGTACACAGCTATTTAGAAGCTTTGATAAGGAGCACAATGGATGCTTGAAAGTATAAACCATAGTCAGCATTACTTGTACCTAAGCTAGAAATGTATCTTGAATCTAGGCAAAATGTAACACATATATTAGAACTGCACAACTGAAGAATTGAAAGTTTGTGGTGGGCTAAAATAAGCCCCAATTTCGCTTGTATTCAACTCAGCACCGCTCCTCATGGTGTCCTGCAGAGTTCTACAAGCAGCAGAGAGCAAAAGAGTGACTTTTTCCTGATTTAAGTATTTTTTTCTGGCTTTTTGATTATTTACTGCTTAGCGACTGCATTTTCGCCTGTTTATATAGCTCTGCATTCTATTTAAACTGTTTTTGTGTTGATTAACTGTTTTGCACTTTTAAAAAGTTATTTGTTGCTTAATTTTACCTGTAGGCTAACACACTCAAGTGCGCTAGCCGTTTAAAAGCATTTATAGCATTTACTGTCTGTTTTTCCTCTGTTTTCTGCAAAAAAAAAAAAAAAATCTTGTTTTCCCGCCTTACTGAACTAGAATAGTCCAGTCTTCAGAGTTTGCTGATCTCTGGGCTTTGTCTTGGTTCCTGTGCTATTCCATATCCTTATTTGGATAAAAGGAAGCGTCTTTGTTCACCAGTGGGAGTGGGGAGCACTGAGCAGCCTATTTGTCCATAGAGGAGTGGTTCCAGCCAGAAACTTGTAGTCTATTGGCCATTTTGGGTCAATTCCTAGCTCTTTTCAGCCCCCCTGTAATAAAGCCCACTTTAGCGTGCTTTTTCGCTTGTATTCAACTCAGCACCGCTCCTCGTGGTGTCCTGCAGAGTTCTACAAGCAGCAGAGAGCAAAAGAGTGACTTTTTCCTGATTTAAGTATTTTTTCTGGCTTTTTGATTATTTACTGCTTAGCGACTGCATATTTGCCTGTTTGTACAGCTCTGCATTCTATTTAAACTGTTTTTGTGTTGATTAACTGTTTTGCACTTTTAAAAAGTTATTTGTTGCTTAATTTTACCTGTAGGCTAACACACTCAAGTGCGCTAGCCGTTTAAAAGCATTTATAGCATTTACTGTCTGTTTTTCCTCTGTTTTCTGCAAAAAAGAAAAAAAAAAAAATCTTGTTTTCCCACCTTACTGAACTAGAATAGTCCAGTCTTCAGAGTTTGCTGATCTCTGGGCTTTGTCTTGGTTCCTGTGCTATTCCATATCCTTATTTGGATAAAAGGAAGCGTCTTTGTTCACCAGTGGGAGTGGGGAGCACTGAGCAGCCTATTTGTCCCTAGAGGAGTGGTTCCAGCCAGAAACTTGTAGTCTATTGGCCATTTTGGGTCAATTCCTAGCTCTTTTCAGCCCCCTGTAATAAATCCGCTTTAGCGTGCTTTTTCGCTTGTATTCAACTCAGCACCATTCCTTGTGGTGTCCTGCAGAGTTCTACAAGCAACAGAGAGCAAAAGAGTGACTTTTTCCTGATTTAAGTATTTTTTCTGGCTTTTGATTATTTACTGCTTAGCGACTGCATTTTTGCCTGTTTATACAGCTCTGCATTCTATTTAAACTGTTTTTGTGTTGATTAACTGTTTTGCACTTTTAAAAAGTTATTTGTTGCTTAATTTTACCTGTAGGCTAACACACTCAAGTGCGCTAGCCATTTAAAAGCATTTATAGCATTTACTGTCTGTTTTTCCTCTGTTTTCTGCAAAAAAGACAAAAACAAAAAAATCTTGTTTTCCCACCTTACTGAACTAGAATAGTCCAGTCTTCAGAGTTTGCTGATCTCTGGGCTTTGTCTTGGTTCCTGTGCTATTCCATATCCTTATTTGGATAAAAGGAAGCGTCTTTGTTCACCAGTGGGAGTGGGGAGCACTGAGCAGCCTATTTGTCCCTAGAGGAGTGGTTCCAGCCAGAAACTTGTAGTCTCTTGGCCATTTTGGGTCAATTCCTAGCTCTTTTCAGCCCCCTGTAATAAAGCCCGCTTTAGCTCGCTTTTTCACTTGTATTCAACTCAGCACTGCTCCTCATGGTGTCCTGCAGAGTTCTACAAGCAGCAGAGAAGAAAAGAGTGACTTTTTCCTGATTTAAGTATTTTTTTCTGACTTTTTGATTATTTACTGCTTAGCGACTGCATTTTCGCCTGTTTATACAGCTCTGCATTCTATTTAAACTGTTTTTGTGTTGATTAACTGTTTTGCACTTTTAAAAAGTTATTTGTTGCTTAATTTTACCTGTAGGCTAACAAACTCAAGTGCGCTAGCCATTTAAAAGCATTTATAGCATTTACTGTCTGTTTTTCCTCTGTTTTCTGCAAAAAGACAAAAAAAAAAATCTTGTTTTCCCGCCTTACTGAACTAGAATAGTCCAGTCTTCAGAGTTTACTGATCTCTGGGCTTTGTCTTGGTTCCTGTGCTATTCCATATCCTTATTTGGATAAAAGGAAGCGTCTTTGTTCACCAGTGGGAGTGGGGAGCACTGAGCAGCCTATTTGTCCCTAGAGGAGTGGTTCCAGCCAGAAACTTGTAGTCTATTGGCCATTTTGGGTGAATTCCTAGCTATTTTCAGCCCCCTGTAATAAAGCCCGCTTTAGCGCGCTTTTTTGCTTGTATTCAACTCAGCACCGCTCCTCGTGGTGTCCTGCAGAGTTCTACAAGCAGCAGAGAACAAAAGAGTGACTTTTTCCTGATTTAAGTATTTTTTTCTGGCTTTTTGATTATTTACTGCTTAGCGACTGCATTTTCGCCTGTTTATACAGCTCTGCATTCTATTTAAACTGTTTTTGTGTTGATTAACTGTTTTGCACTTTTAAAAAGTTATTTGTTGCTTAATTTTACCTGTAGGCTAACAAACTCAAGTGCGCTAGCCATTTAAAAGCATTTATAGCATTTACTGTCTGTTTTTCCTCTGTTTTCTGCAAAAAAGACAAAACAAAAAAAAAATCTTGTTTTCCCGCCTTACTGAACTAGAATAGTCCAGTCTTCAGAGTTTGCTGATCTCTGGGCTTTGTCTTGGTTCCTGTGCTATTCCATATCCTTATTTGGATAAAAGGAAGCGTCTTTGTTCACCAGTGGGAGTGGGGAGCACTGAGCAGCCTATTTGTCCCTAGAGGAGTGGTTCCAGCCAGAAACTTGTAGTCTATTGGCCATTTTGGGTCAATTCCTAGCTCTTTTCAACCCACCGCTATAAAGCCCGCTTTAGCGCGCTTTTGCGTGATTTAGCGCGGAGTTGCCCATAGAGCACCATCGGGCAGCGCCGGTTAAACAAAGTTAAACTATTTCTGGCTCCGTAAAGTCTGCTCTTCAGTTTTTCCCTTAGAACTTCTCTACTTGCAATCTAAACAGTCTATTCTCTATCTCAAAAGCTCAGCACTTGCTCCTAAAGCATTTTTATATAGGTAAAGTACTTATATACTAAACAAAGTACTACATTAGCCTAGAATGAGTACCCATTTCCCTATAGGTCCCTTCTGACTCAGTTACACAGCAAACTTTTTCACTTTTTCTAGCATGTCAAGGGTCAGTTGCTAGTGTCCTCTCCTGTTCAGCTGGTGAATCTGGGCATCTTGAGGCAATGTTACAATTGCCTCATGTACACAGACAACCCACTCCTTCTCCCACAAAACACAAATACATGTGAGAGATGCAACTATATAGCCAAACTGGAGGCTGAGCTCTCTCAACTCAGGACTGGCAAGACCAGACAGGAGGAGAAGGAAACCACGCACACCACAAACCCAGTTTCACATAGAACTATCACAACTGCAAAACAAACACATAAACACACAAAGACATACTCGGAGGCACTGATCAAAAATCTACCAAAACTACTGAGGCCTCCAAAGCAGACACCCAAGCAACTGCCACCTCAAGACATAAGACATGCAACACATAGTTCTCAAAGTCAATGTGCTTAACAGTCACAGCCCTTAAGGCCAAACACAATGCCAGACACACTTGTTATAGGTGACTCCATAGTCAGACACACTGACGTCCCACTCACCAGACTGAACAAGGAAAAGATCACAGTAAGCTGCCTGTCAGGCGCTAGAATCCGCCACATAACACAAGCACTCAGGTCACTCCACAGCAAGTACAAGTATGACTCAGTCATTGTCCATGCCGGTGTGAATGACCTGAGACGACTCCCTGGACTACATGAAAAGAGACATAGAGGAGCTCTCAGATTATGTAGCCCAGGCCGGTATGACCCTGACCCTGAGCAGTATCCTACCCTCACCAAGAATGATGCCACAATACAGAGACAAAATGATCAGCTTTAATAATTGGCTTAATTACTGGTGTCATTCTAAGGGGATCCAGTGTCTGTCTGCCTGGGATGACATGCTTGACAAGCCACGCTGCTTCGCAAGGGATGGCTTGTACCTGTCACCCCTGGGCTTCCGGATATTGGCAAAGGCTCTTGCCACCCCCATAGTGCCTTTTTTAGGCAAGGCTCAAATGATGAACCTACCGCCCTAGAAAACAAAAATGGAGAAAAACTAAGGGTAATACTGCTCAATGCCAGAAGTCTAAACCTCAAGATGCACGCCCTCGAAGCCCTCCTCAGTATGGAGAACATCGATGTCTGTGCTGTGACTGAAACCTGGTTCAAGGCTCCTGAGAGCACCCCAGCACTATCAGGTTATACCTCATATCATGCGTTCCGGCCCCAAAATCCGGACCGAACCACAAAAGGAGGGGGAGTATCCATATTCATAAAGGATACCCACATTTCCAGGTTAGTGGCAATGCACGAAGCATCGGAGACCATCCAGGTGCAATTAACCATAGGTAAAACTGCCCTACAGTTTGTAGCATGCTACAGACCACCCTCTCAAACTCAGGAAACCCACACAGCCTTCCTGAAGACACTGGAGAGTATGAATGTCTCTCCAAACACCATCGTATTGGGTGACTTCAACTACCCAAACATAGACTGGGAACATTACTCAAGCCCCAACACCCTAGCCCAAAGGTTCCTGGAGTTCATAAACTCATATGCTATGGAACAACTAGTCACCACTCCCACAAGAGGAGAAAATATACTAGACCTGATCATCACAAACATGGGGACAAAATGCTCCACACCGGAAGTATATCCCTCATTGGTGAGATCAGACCATAAATTAATCTCACTGGAGATCCACATCCCGCCCCCAACCCCAGCAAAAAAGACCACAGTGAAGAACTTCTCAAAAGCAAACTTCACACTTCTTAAGACTGGAGTGGTATCCTTTAAGGCCCCTGAGCCAGTGGAAACCACAACCCACGCTGCTGAAACCCTTACAAATGCCTTCTACGAGCACCTCCAGGAATGTATGGATCAAGCAATCCCTAATAAAATCAAGACCCTTTCCACCAAAGGCAGGCACCCGGTCTGGTGGACCCCAGCCATAAACAAACTCTACAACAAGAGGAGAAAACTACTACATGACAGAGCAAAATCCCTAAAAGGGAAGGCATCTCTGATCACTACTAGCAAAAAACTACGATCACTCATAAAATCATCCAAGGCCAACTTTGAGAGAAAAATCGCTAATGACACAAAAGACAGTCATAAGGCCTTCTTTAGCTATGTTAGAAACCTGGGTGGAAACTCCCAGATATGCTCAGAATTAGTCCAAAATGATACAAAAATCACTGAACCCACAGACATTGCCAACATACTGGCAGAGAGGTTCAGTGCAAATTCCCCCACCCCCAAAAGGAGAAATATCTATCCCACCAGAGTCTAGCCTCCCAAACATCTCAGATGCCCAGGTGAGAGCTGCTCTCTCTAAAGCAAAAACACAGCATCAATGGGACCGGACGGTGTCCCCGGCTGTGTGCTACATGAACTCAATGAGGAACTAAACCCACACATAAGGCTGCTGTTTAATCTTAGCCTTACTACAGGATACGTACCCAAAGAATGGCGTACGGCAACTGTGGTCCCACTCCACAAAGGCGGTGCTTCTACGGACCCTGGAAATTACCGCCCCATAAGCTTGACGAGCCTTGTCTGCAAAGCTATGGAGAGGATCATAATGGAACTCATAAATAAAGACATTGGGGACCTACAGACACTGGATCCTACCCAATTTGGCTTTGTCAAGGGCAGATCCTGCCTCTTGAACATGGTCGACTTTTTCGAAACAGTCACTAAGGCCATTGATGAGGGTAAGGCAGTTCACACAACCTACCTTGACCTAGCAAAAGCGTTCGACACAATACCCCACTCGGGCATCATAGAAAAGCTCACCAGCTTAGATGTAAACCCATATGTCACAAGATGGGTTGCAAACTGGCTCAAGGACAGAACCCACAGGGTTAGAGTTGCTGGTGCCATGTCAGACTCTAAGCAGGTCATGAGCGGTGTCCCACAGGGCTCAGTCCTGGGCCCCCTCTTGTTCGGCATTTATTTTTCTGAAGTGCAGACAAACATAGGGGGATTGTGGCTGACAAAATTTGCAGATGACTGCAAACTGGGCACCATAATTGACACTCCATCAGACACAGACATCCTCCAGAGAGGTCTCATAGAAATGGATAACTGGTGCCAGAGCCATGGCCTTAAGCTAAATGCCAAAAATGTATAGTCATACCCTTTGGGAAAAACAAGGTAACCCCTAATTACCACATAGGTGGTAATCCATTAAACACGGAAGAAGTTATCAGGGACCTGGGGACCCAAGTTGACAGTAACCTCTCTTTTGACACTCACATTGCCAAAGTGGTTAGGAAGACCTTCTACATTGCCCACCTGATCATGAAGGGATTCACATCCAGATCAGGAGAGTTCATTGTACCCCTGTACTCTTCACTTATCAGACCAATGATTGAGTACAACACCCCATTCGGAATGTACCTTACCCGACACCTGCAGCAGTTAGAAAGACCCCAAAAGTTCCTCACCAAAAGGATAAAGGGGCTCAAACATATGTCATACACTGCCCGACTGAAGAAACTCCAGCTCTATTCAGTCGCATACCGTCTGCTCAGAGGTGATCTGTGCCTGACATACAAGGCCATGTCCAACCCGGAATTAATGGACATGCTCCACCTCAAAAAATCCAAATCCACCAGAGCCACGAGAGCAAGAGACTTAAACCTCAACACGGATATAAATAGGACATGCTGGAGGGACAGATTCATCACCCAGAGACTCCCTACACTATGGAACAGAATCCCAGTCCATGTGAGGCAGAGCCCCTCACTGACTCTGTTCAAGAGAAATCTTGACGAGTGGATGGGAGATCGTAGGTTTACCCCTGGAATCATCTCTGTGTCACTGCTGGACAGAGGCACAGCAAACTAATGGGTATAGTATTCTCATCCTAAGGGGTGGTGAAAGCCACACACACTCTGGCTAGGCTTATAAATGCCCTAGGGCAGATAGCCTAGTATGAACCTATGAACCTATGAACCTAAAATGTTTTGTAAATCAGCAGTTATTCTCAACTAGTCAGCAATTAGTCTAGTAACATTTTCTGTAGAACAATACAGAAAGCTGTGTCTAACTATGTCAGCAATAGAAGTAACATTTCTGTGTAGCATGTAAAGAACTGTATAAAAATGCCATACTAATTATTAATGTCCAGACAAACCATTCTGCCAGCATGCTTTGTCTCCTTGCTGCAAGTTAATAAAGGGTGCCTTACTTGAACCTTACGTGAATTGGTCTTTGAAGTTTTTTCCTTTGACAAAGATGCATACGCACAAGTTGGAATGGGGATTGTAGGACTGGGGACACTCCACAGATGTGTAAGTATCAATTACAGAGACTACTTGTAAGAATTAAAAGCTGAATATAGTCAGGACTGGTATTCATAATGGTATTCTGTTCTATTCTGTTTTTTCCACAGCTGCCACGGAGAGAGAACTGAATGTGCGAACCCACATGGCTAGATTGGCCCAGATGAGAGAAGCATGTAGTATGTATGCATCAGAACAGTACTGTTATTGTAGCATGCATATCTCAACTGTAAGAACACGCATGTATGCATTACTGCACAGCACAAACCAGCAGTTAAATATTCTAATATCAAAGTGAGCAGGCATCTCTCAACTGTAAAATTAAACTATTCATGCATTAGTCTGTAGGCCAAACCAACAGTACAGTATTATACAGTAGTGAGAGATTGTGGATTCACATGCCACACTTCCCAGGTATACAATACTTTTAATGTGTCATCAATATTTTAAGGTAAATTCAAACCTCTATGCCAGTGGCACAAATGGCCTGCTGTAAACTGTAGTCTGTATAATTGCAATACACATATGTGCAATATATGCACACATCAAGGATTACTTGCTACAATCTGTAGCATAGTGTGCATCTGTGATGAGCTGGATAGTCTTAAAAGTAAAAGAGTTATTTGTTAGGAGTTGGTAGCCTTAAAAGTAAAGGTAACAGAATAGAGTCAAATAAATGTATCAATGCATTGTATGTCGCATATGAAGTTACTAATGTTATCCCTTTCTTTTCTCTCACCCCAACCCTTATCTTCTCTTTTTTTTCACAACACAACAGGTTAGACCTGACCCAAAGGATCCTCCTGCTCTCACCTCCTGTGGCTACGGCACTGAGGCCCAGCACATCTGGGATGCAACCTGGCAGTACTCCTTCTGCTGCCCCTGCACTACCTGGCCTCTCAGGTAGTTCTGCCCCACAGGATAGGCTAGTGGTTACTTCTGGGAGCAGTGGCACAGGTGGTGATTTTGTCATCTGTGACAAACTGCCAGGGTTGGTGCATGCCTATGCTGGATGGAGTGCGTGCTCTTCATCATTGTGCAGAATATCAGGAGGAGATGCAGATATCAGGCATTGCAACCATTGGCACAGTGAGGCAGTGAGGTTGCAGTGATAACAGTCCAGTTGGTGAGGACTTGATTCACTGTCACCCAGCTTGATGACCATGGGTTTCAGATGTCACCACCCTGACCCCAACCATGGTGTTCACCAACCTCTTGTGTCCTTCACCATTTCTGTGTCTTGTGTTGTATGTCCTGTCTGTGATTGCTTCCTCACCTACGCATCCTACCTGAGCCAGACATACCTACATCCCTTTCTCAACATTCCCCTCTCTCTGAAAAATAAAAACAAAAAATGGGCACCTGTCCCACAAAAAAAATTAGTCCAATACATAGTTCTCCATTTCACGCATGTGTCTTCTTGCCACACTTGATGCAGTCCTGTTGGCTGTACAACATGATCATGTTGTGGTCACCACTCTCACCAGAGGTGACAGTGCAAATTCAGCTAATATTCTGCACATATGATAATTTTTTTAGTGGTGAAGAAATGGATAGCTATGGTTCTTTCCTCCCTCCCTCCTGTACATTCCTGCCCTGCTTTCACTTTATTTTCCCCCTGCTTGCTCCCCATTTCACCACTTTCCTATCCTACCACAGATCAAGACCAATTTAGAATGATGTTTTCCTGCCAATTGCAGTTATCTCGCTTACTGGGAGTGTGCACACTGTTTGAAAATGTTGCCTTATGCTTACCATCATGCGAATACAGTGCTCAGCAGTGCATAATGGTAAGCAGAGCACAATATTGGCAAGTAATTTTAGGATTATTGGGTGTACAGGCCTTTGTATATATGTTATAGGAAAAAGTAAAGGCCATGCCAGCCCATATAGCAGGAATACACAGATAGGAATATAGTACACAATATATTTTCTATTTTTGGCTGTCTGCTTCCTAGGTGGTTCAGGTTCTCTGGTTCCAGTGTTTGTGTTATGCGATGAATTGTGCAAACAGTGGCAAAAAAAGAAATTTAAGTGAAGAATACTAAGGAAATGGAAAAGAAAATGCCATGTTGTCATACAATCGTACTGAATATCATGGCGGATGTGCACCATACGTTTGGACTGGAAAATCATGTAAGAGACATGTTAGAAAGTAATTATACACATTGCAGTTTCTTACTTCACAACCATCACAAGAGCATTCACTATAAAGTTGTGACATTTCGATGCTATCAACTGTTGAACTTCCTGAGGCCAATATAAGTTAGATGTACAATGACCAGTTAAACAATACAAATGCAGATATACTAAGCAGTAAGTTAGCTATGCACTCTTAGCATCAGACACAGATTTTGTATCCCTAAATCAGAAAGGTAGAACCCAGGAATATGTCACAGTATCATCACTTGCACAGGGTGTTGTTTGGGGTCTATATTATGTGATTAAACAGTGAAATGTTCGAACACGTAATAATTGACCCCTAAATTTCGAACAGTCAAAATATTGAACGGTTCAATGGAGATCTCCATACAGTGTGGACATGGAAGTTTTCCATTGTCTGCACTGTAGTGTGATCTTGGAATGGGTATATTTAAGTAGCGTGGGGTGTAGGGGGGGCTTGCTCTCCTGCTTAGAGTGTTTTAATGGTTTGGGTGTTTTTTTGTTTTTGCCATTCGACATTACGGTGTTTTGATATCTTGTGGTCGATGATTATGTGTTCGAACATTTCACTGTTCGATCACATAATATAAATGCATTGTTTAGGGGGGTGAGATGCCCCTCCTCTGGGCCAGTAATCAAGGAACCTCAAGCCTAACCACTGACACTGGTGAGGGATGTTCACTTGGAATAAAATAGATACACACAGTATATCCAGATGCAGCTGTCTAAACCAAAGCACAATTTCCCTTAAGAGCACACAGGGATCACATTCATCCCTGGGACTAGGTTTCCCTCGCTCTCTCTCTACAGACCCCAAATAAAACTCCTCACTGATACAGTTGTAGAGCTGAGTCCTCAGCTAAGTGTTCCAAGCCAAGTCCCCCACCACCCTCTCTGTGAAACCAGCGCTGTATGTCCCTGCTCCAAGTAACTGACACACAAACACACACACACACACACACACACACACACACACACACACACACACACACACACACACACACACACACACACACACAAACACTCTTTGATATTTGATTTTCATGCACACAAACACCTGGGAAATACTGGCACAGATTTACCAGCTATTCCCCCTCTGCCCAGACTGTAAGGGAAATATTGCCACCAGAACACTACAAAGCAAGCTACTCTAAGGCTCTTACAAAGGTACCTAATTATTACTGAGTAAAATTAATACGAATACAAATGTTAGAGTTTGACAAATGCATCAAGGCTTTCAGGAGTGGCCACAGTGTCACCAAATAAATAGAAGTACTTTCAAAGGTTAACATATTCTTTAAAAGACCAGCCACAATGAAAAGTTTAAATATATTGAATACTAAATAATAACTTGAAAATGCTAAACATCTGTTTACAGGCCTAAAGCAGGTTCCTATCCTGACTGTCTAAAAAAACTCCAGCTATACTCTGTGGCATATCGTCTACTCAGAGGCGATCTCTGCTTAATATACAAGGCCATGTCAAACCCTGAGCTGTTGGACATGCTCCACTTAAAGAAATCCCAATCCCTCAGAGCCACACGCTCCAGGGATCTAAACCTTGTCATCACAAGGAACAAAACATGCTGGTGGGATAGGTTCCTGACTCAGACACTCCCCATACTCTGGAATAGACTGCCCATACATGTCAAGCAGAGTGTCTCCTTGGTGCTCTTCAAAAGGAACTTTGACAATTGGATGGGAGATAGGAAATTCACCCCGGGGATCACATCAGTCACCCTGCTAGACAGGGGATTAGGGAAGTAAGTATTGTTGGAAGAAATATCCAGGGAATTGTTATGGCTAGGCTTGTATAGGCCCTAGGGCCGATAGCCTAGTACCAACCTATGAACCTATGAACACCAGAGTTTCAATCACAGGAAATATTAAAAATAACACAGATGGATAGATTTACACAGATATAGAAAATCAGTATTTAGCTAATCTCACTATATTTCCTAACTGATCTAAAGAATTACTATTCCCTGGTTACTTACTAAAGCAAGGCAAGATGAAGTGGGTGAGTGATCCTTCTTTGTCAGGTTTCAAAAACAGACTACCCTGAGACTTCTGTTTTATGTATTAAAACATCATTTCAGTGCTGGATTACATAATATCACATATATCTGGTCACTTGACTTCTGGCTCCCACACTACCCCCTTTACTAGAAATTGAGCCAGAATCTTGCACATATGTGTTACCATACACACAAATAGAATTTTGCTAAGGTATGTTATAGCATCTGGAAGCTATAAAACCATTTCAAAAACTTCCACCCTCCCAGGGTGGCAATTAGTTCACCAGTAAGGACAATACAGTAGGAATTCTAGTCCTGGTTTTCACAGACATTTTGTCTCTGGCTGCAGTCAGAACTGTAAGATGCAATCTTTATGGCCTAAGCCAGGTAATTTAATTTCAGACTATATTTCAATGTAAGCTGGACTGAGATTAGCCTCTTCACTTCTGGAATCCTCTGTTACACTATATTAATTTTAATAATTACAGTACAGTCTGACATACAGGTGTATTTCTTTTCTGTCCAGCAGGGCCCACTGTTGGTACATTTTTTAACACAAGCAACTTTACAAATACATTTTCAACACAAGCACCTGTACAAATCATCAGTTTGATATACAAATGACATATAATTTTTTACAAAACTCCAGCTAGTTATGCTGGCATATGTTACACATCCAATGTTCTACTTCTCCTGGCATAGCTGGCAATACCTCACATCATCACAAGGAGCAGAAACCTGAGCTGATGCAAAAGGTTGGTGAGTGTGTGTGAGTAAGAAGGAGAAGAAGGGAGACATTTTAACAAAACAAGAAATGGGCAATGAGACAAAATGAGTAACTCTTGTGTGTATGTCTGTAGGGGGTCCTCCAGGTGAAATTGGTGTGCAAGTGTGTGCATGACCACAGCCAAGCTGAGTGCTAGCTCTATGTCTTGGTGTGTTAGACAAGTGTGGGCCATGCATGGTAGAGGTGGCAGTTCATTTTCGTCATCCCCGAGCATAACTGGCTTTGCCAGAAGTTTCACTGGCACGTTGACGTCCAGGACCACACTCAGATGCAGTGCTGCTATTTGAACATGACTGCTGTCTGCTGGATGAACTCCCTTCATGGGAACACCCAGGACTATGACCCCATGGTCTGCCATATCTGTGTGGACAGCACACTCATTGATGGAGCAGTGGCACTATGGGAGTGTGATCAGGCATGGCCATGTTGGCTGACAGCAGATAATGTGGCTGACCCACACCCACAAGGATGCTGTTCCCCTCCCAGCAGACATTCCTTCACAGACACTGCTCATTCCATGACAGACACCCCTCATTCCAACATGTCATTAATCTGATCCAGTGAATTGGCAGCACTGTGGAGGCAGTCACCCGTGTCAGACTGTGCCACATCCAGAATTCTGAACATTTGTCTGGAGCACCTATGGAAACATGCTTGTGCCTCCATGACAATCCTAAATATATGTTAAATAGCATGGGAAGTGACAACATTACCATGTGGAGGAAGGACAGCAGGCCCCCTCCAAGAACCCCTATCAATCCTCCTGTGTGGCACCTCACCCACACTTTGGCTGCAGCCATATTCAACAAGCACTGAAACATCGGTAGCCATACTTCCCTGATTAATGTCCTCATCCTCCATCTGTCCAATATCTGTGGGCTCAGTGGACAGGGTAGGCATAGGTCTACTGGCTGTGTCCAGTGTAAATGCAGGGTATGGCAATATGTCAACCTGTGTGTCATATTCAACCTCTGCACCCCCCCACTGTGCCTCAGGTTGGCCACCTTCATCATCATTGTCTGCTGATACACTCACATCAGGTGGCACAGCGACCACAGTTCCACTGTCAGATTCACCTGTGATAAAAAACAAGAAACAAAGAAATACATTAATACAGGCACTACAATAATGCGATATACGCTAATAAAGTAAAACTGCTGCCACTATTATAGACAGTCCAACAATACATACAGCACACCTGAGATCAGTCCCTCACTACATTATTTGTTTAAATGAATCACCAGTACTGACATAAACATATTTGTCTTACCAACTGCAGAAGGCAAGCTTTCCTGGAGGCTTGATGGTCCTGAAATAAATTAAGCAACAAAATCACAATCAACAGTAACACAGGGGATAATACATTTGCCCCCTTATAGCTACAGTAAACAATCTCCTAAACACGAATGTGGCTGAAAACTCCAAGCTAATCTTATAACTGTAGGAATACCCCCAACCAAATAAATAAATACATGTGAAATAGAATTAATTTATTCATTTAAATTCTTTAACTGTACAATAGTATTCAACTTTTCAGATAACGAGGTTTACCTGGAAGCTTCTCCTGGGATGTGGTTGGGAGATTTCTGTATCCCTTATGTTGGCTAGGAACTGTTCATTGGGGCTCAGTGGTAGTTCCCTAGCAAGGTCTCTCCCTGTAACCAGTAAGTCACAGCCTACTGCAGCTGCTTGCCTTCTTGCAGAGGATATCAAGTCAATGGTAAAGAGAAAACAGTACCAGTACACTGATGAAGAATCAGCTCACAACAAACAAAAGTCCAAAGAATAAAAAATGAGCTAATTCACCACGGCTGTAGAAATCCACTTTAATATACACAAAGAAAGTAAGTGCTTTCACGGCCTCCCTGACCGCTTCCTCGGACTGAATACAAACTTCACAGTAGCACTTGCTTTTAAATACTCACATAAGTAAGCAATAATCCAGTTATTCAATTAATCTATAAAAAGAACTTATACAAAACTTAAAATATATATTTTTATATATTTAAAAACATTTGTAAAAATATATATATCATACATCATTAATGTCTAAGTGCCCTATCTTTTAGTAGGGGTTTCAACGAAATGGCTTCATTAATTCCTGGAAAACTATATGCATTAAGCTTTAAAATCCATCTCTGCTCTGCCTTTTCTGTTTTGTTCTTAAAGTCACCCCCTCTTATTCCTTCCTCCAAGATTTCTAACACTATGAATTTAAAATAATGTGTACTGCCTGCCACTACCACATGTTTTGCCAAAGCATTTGTCTCTTTTTTATTCAAAATATCCCTATAGTGTTCCTGTATGCGTTCTTTAAGCATACGATTCATTTTTCCAACATAGTAAACATTGCAGGCTATTCAGAATGCAAAGTATACTATGTTTTTGGTTCTGCAGTCTGCATAATGTTTAGCATGTAACTCAAAATGTAAAGTTGAATGTACAAAAGTAGTACAAGAATGTACATATTTACACACTGAACAGTTCCTGCACATATATGTCCCTTTCCTTTGGGATAGATCATTCATCTTTTTCTTATTACTATTATGACAGAGCTGGCATTTTAAAGATCTCTTGTTCTTAAAGGCGAAGTGCGGTACATTTTCTACAAAACCTTCCAAATCCTTAACTGTCCTTAAAATATTCCAGTTTCTATTAAATACCTCACAAAAGGTACCAATGTCACTGGTATATGTAACAGGAAATCTAAGCTTACTTGTATTGTTACGATTATCCAGTCCATCCCCTCTCTCAGAAAAAAAACCTTACCTCTGGTGTTTATTTCACTGGCCAACTCAGAGGCCTGTTTATCAAACGTGCTGCTAGAATATCCTCTCTCTAGAAATTCAGCTCTGAGATTGTTCAGAGCGGGCTCAAGCAGTGAGTCATCATTATGCAGTCTCATTGATCTCAAGATTTGTCCTCTCACTACATTATTTCTACCAAACAGCGGATGCATGCTATCCCTGTGTAACAGGGCATTCCTTCTAGTAGGTTTCCTATAGATGCTAGTTTGAATTCCCAATACATCATATTTCTTTAACTTTACATCAAGGAAATCTATCTTTCCCTGGAGATCTTACTGGTGAAATTCAAAAAGGTAGTGGTAGTAACCAAATATTCTATAAATAACTCATGTTCTCTCTGTGTACCTCTCCACAGAAAAAAACATGTCATCCACAAATCGAGTATACCAGATCAATTTATCCTTATAAAATTCATTAGACAAAAATGCATTAGACTCCCATTCAACTAGAGCTAGGTTAGCGTAGCTATGGGCACAAGGTGCACCCATAGCTACGCCAGCCTTTTGTAGGTAGTATTCCTCTCTAAAATTAAATATGTTATTTTCTAAAATAATCTCGAGTAGGGAACATATCAGATTAATCTTCTCATGTGTGTAAAACTGTTTAGAATTTAGTAAATTTCTAACATTTTCTATCCCCCACATATTAGGGATAACCGTAAATAATGACACAATATCCAATGTGACAAAGAAATATTCCCCATTTACCTCTTTGATTTTATTATACAGCTTTTCTAAGAACATCTTTTTATCTCTTAATACACTGTTGCAACAATCTAGTACTGGATGTAAACATTTCTTTACATATATCGACAAGGGTTTGGTGGCCCACCCTTTATTCAAAACAATTGGTCTCATCGGAGGGGTCTTGCAATTCTTATGTATTTTCGGTAACTGGTATATGGTGGGATAGACAGGATTCTCAACTGTAAAGTATTTAAACAGGTCCTCAGTAATCATTCCATTAATCAAAAGATCAAATACCATGATCACTATTCTATCTATGATTCCTTTCACTTGTGTACGAGTTATTATCTGATAAGTTTGCTCATCATTCAATTACAACTGCATTTGAGCAATATACAAATCTTTATCTAATATAACTATCCCTCACCCTTTATTGGCATGCCTTATCTATACAGATTGCAGCATCTTTAATTCACTTAAAGCAATACTTTCATCTCTGCTCATATTAAAATAATTAGGTGCTGTGCCATTATTGAATATTTGTCTTATTTCATGTTCATAAACAGAAACAAATGTCTCAACAATTGGATGTTGTTTAGGAACAAAAGTGCTAGGTTTAACAAAAATACGACTTTCACTGTCAGTTGTTTTAAAAATAGTCTTCAATGTGAGGTTTCTAGCAAAAAGGCTCAGTTCCTGTAATATATCTACTAAGACAATTTTTTTGTGCAGGGATAAAGGATAGTCCTTTCCCTAATACAGAGAGTTGTGCTTCAGTAAGAGATATACTCAAAATATTTGAAACCAATCCTTTGTGGTTTTGCTTCTCGTTAGTCTCTGTTGCTTCTCTGGTACAAACTGTCTTTTGGGAACTTTCCCCCTTCGTCCTCGACTCCTGAACCTCATTGAAAGGGTATAATTTGAGTAACTTTCTGTCGGCCCAGTTCTTCTGAAAAATAATTCATAGATGTTGTATGGTTTGCTAATGTATTAGGGTTACTGTCAATGATTCTATTAGGGTTACTGTCAATGATTCTATTCTCAACACTACTAGCCATTGGCTGTGTTTTCTTTATACTAGTCTGTGCCCCTTCAGGAGTGAGCGCTTTCTCAATCACTGTTTCCTGTGTGTTAATTTCCTCTTCTATTTCCCTCCGCATGATTGGTCAGTGAATATTCGAATATTCAGTAGACTGTTCGCTATTAGTTGTAGCAAGCCTCGGCCATGAAAAGACCTTCCCAGTTTGGAAATCATTCATATCTCTCTGCAATTTCTTAAGTTTACCATTTTGCAGCCGCTTATCATAACTAGATATCTGTTCATGCAATGTATCTATTTTATCTAGTATGATATCTGCAGAAAATGTGTTCTGTAGATGAATATAAAGTTCTTTAAGTTCCTTCACCAGCTCCTGTTCTTGTGGTAAAAAGTGATTAATCAACAAATGCATATAATCATAGCTTAACTGAAGATTCATCTGTTGACATTTTTTTAGGCGCTCTGGGTATAAATCTCCATATGTGGGCATTGTTAGAACCCATAAACCTCTTGGCACAATTTTATAATGTAAAAATGCCTCGAGGTGAAACCTCTGCCACTGCAGATGTTTAAACTTATAAAGTTTTTCATAGTCTCTAAATTGCTCCCTGAAACATATTTGCACATTTGCATCAATATTATTGTTGTTGCCCTCTGGGAATATAAGTTGATTTAAAAGAGGATTAGTTTCCATGCATAAGATCCGATCTAAACATTGAGTTTGCAAGCGTAGTCCAAAACTGCCAATGCAGTAGAAACCATTTCTAAGTCAGAGCCTTCAGCCATGTCCAGGACTGATAATGACAAACAACCAGGATAAAGAGAAAACAATACTAGTACACTAATGAAGAATCAACTCACAGCAAACAAAAGTCCAAAGAATAAAAAATGAGCTAATTCACCACGGCTGTAGAAATCCACTTTAATATACACAAAGAAAGTAAGTGCTTTCACGGCCTCCCTGACCGCTTCCTCAAACTGAATACAAATTTCACAATAGCACTTGCTTTTAAATATGCGCATAAGTAAGCAATAATCCAATTATTTAATTAACCTATAAAAAGAACTTATACAAAACTTAAAATATATATTTTTATATATTTAAAAACATTTATAAAAATATATATATATATCATATATCATTAATGTCTAAGCGCCCTATCTTTTAGTAGGGGTTTCAAAGAAACAGCTTCATTAATTCCCGGAAAACTATATGCATTAAGCTTTAAAATCCATCTCTGCTCTGCCTTTTCTGTTTTTTTCTTAAAGTCATCCCCTCTTATTCCTTCCTCCAAAATTTCTAGCACTATGAATTTAAAATAATGTGTACTGCCTACCGCTGCCGCAGAGATGAAAGTATTGCTTTAAGTGAATTAAAGATGCTGCAATCTGTAGAGATAAGACCTGCCAATAAAGGGGAGGGGTAGACATTAATGATATATGATATATATATTTTTACAAATGTTTTTAAATATATAAAAAATATATATTTTAAGTTTTGTATAAGTTCTTTTTATATATTAATTGAATAATTGGATTATTGCTTACTTATGTGCATATTTAAAAGCAAGTGCTATTGTGAAGTTTGTATTCAGTCTGAGGAAGCGGTCAGGGAGGCCATGAAAGCGCTTACTTTCTTTGTGTATATTAAAGTGGATTTCTACAACCGTGGTGAATTAGCTCATTTTTTATTCTTTGGATATCATGTCAGTGGCCGTGTGGTGCACCTGTTTATATGTTCTTCAATGGCCACCCATGGCATTGACATTAGCAACAGTTTGCTGCCATATTAGCAGCCTACAGCCCATATCTTGCCTTCCCCTTTGAAGGGGAAAGGCACCCTATTGCCAAAAACCGTCGGTGATTGTTTGTTTTTTGCCATCCATAAAGGGTTGTTGGCATAAATTCAGCCATCTCACTGGCATTATTGTTGATGCCCTAAATGAAAACAGAAGTATAATGCACATACATATCACATAATTAGAAAATAAGTGTTTACAGATACAACATAAAAGGTAGCCAGTCAGTATTACCCACTGAAGAAACACTAAGCAGTCTAGAGATGTGAAATGCAAACAACAGACAGGATGCAAGGTAAGAAGAGCAATATATCCTTGTTAGTGCCATAAGAGTAACTCACCCTAGCTCCCACCTACACAAAAGAACAGGCAAATGACCCTTTTGGCTAACAAAACATTTTTGATGTGCTAAAAGTGTGGTCAAAGGAACTGTCCCTGAAACATTTGTACATATTTCTCACACAGCATTTCTTTTCATGTATTTTCATGTCTTGCCAATCATGTCTACCTCCGAAATGGCTTGACAAACATGGCCATGCCATCAGTACACTTCTAAGTAATTCATACAGATAACAGTGTAAAAGCTTATGCTTCACATTATTGTTAAATACATTCCAGCATATGCAGTATGTAGGTGACAAAATGGAGCCATACCTTTTGAGATTCAGTACTCTTCTGTACAGATATCTTGAAGAAAATATTTCTCTCACTGTTCCAAACATATAGAACTCTCCTCAACATCAGTTTTCCTTGCTGCAGGGTTGCCCTTTTATATGTTATATATTATAAATGGATTGCAGCTGTGAGTGATTATTGTTTGAGAGGAGGAAATCACCACTGGGTGTGTCACCTTAGAGCTAGAAAGTGTCTCTGGAAAGACCACAGGCTTTTCTCATCAACATAATACAGAGGCTACAAACCATGCCATGAAGTATGTGGATAGAGTAAAAGCCATGTCGTGGTAATCTCTCTGGTATAGGATGAGATCACATCTGCCTAGCCTCCAGCTCGCTGTCTGACCATGACCCTGGTGGGATTACTGCATATACAAAACTATTATATAGCTGATGACATCAGCAGAGTCTGTTGAGGTCAGAATAAGTGCCCCACATGCTGGGCAACAGCTCACACACACACACACACACACACACACACACACACACACACACACACACACACACACACACACACACACACACTTACTTGACTGCAACAAGAATAGAACCCCTACCTATCTCAGGTACACAGACTAAAGAACACAGTACTTTACTCAAGTGCCACACATCAACTCTGATTGGAGTGTGAGACAACACTTTATAGCTGATGACATCAACAGTGTCTGGTAAAAAAAGGAAAGTGTCCCACATGTTGGTGCAAAATGCTCTCAGCAATGCCAAGCAACAGCTCTCACACACACACACGTGATTGCAGTGAGAATAGAACCCCTATCTAAGTATACAGATTACAGAATACAGAACTTAACACAAGCTCCATGAACTTAGTGATCACACAAGTTGTTATGATTATGATTGAAATATACAGCTGTATCTTAAATGTCTGTGTTTCTTTGTAATTCATCACTTATCTGACCGGTAGTGTGAGACTGTATGTAAGCCATTCCATATTATTGGCCATAAAATGTGTGAGGATATTAACTAGGAGTTATATGATATGCACTTGCCAGCAACTGAAGGCCAGGTTGGATGGCACAAACAAGCATATACTGTTCTTTTGAGGGGAGCATATGTGAGTTATTGTTATGGCACAAACAAGGGTACACTGCTCTTTGGGGTGAACAAAGCTCAGTTACTGTTACGGCACAAACAAGCGTAGCCTGTTCTTTTGGGGGGAGCAAAGGTGAGTTACTGCTATGGCACAAACAAAGATATGATGCTCTTGTTACTCGCGTTGTTCTGCATCCTGCCTGTTGTTTGATCATGGGAAGAGTTGTGAAGTTAGAAACTGCAATGTGTATCATTGCTTTCTGACTTCTCTCTTTAATGATTTACCAGTATAAAGGTATGGTGCTAAACTGAGGGCATGCAGTGATCATCAGTACTTTTGAGGGGTATTCTGTGTGAATCTTTGATGCCTGAGGCCTACTACTTACTAATGAACACATATAAGTAAAATACATTCTCTGCTGTCACATGTTAAGGTACTTTCTGTACAAATCCACCATTATTTACTTGATTATTGTACCAAGTTAAGAAATACAAGGATATGCCATTATATTATTAAAGAATATACTCTAGGTTCAGGACTTACCCTGGAAATGCAGCAGTTGACACAGTTTTAGTTCAGGGCTGCCTCTGTCTGATGCAAGCAGTACACAGCTAATATATGGGGAGGTAAATGTTGTGTGAGTTGCCTGGCATCAATTTTACTATATATATGCAAGTAGGGGAAAGGTATTAGGCACCTGGGTGGTCAGTGAATGTGCTATTAGTTGTCTCTTAGCCAAAGCAAGGCCATACTGAACATGCCTATGTCTGCCTCCAGCCACAGCAGCTGGTAGTTCCCCCTCCAAGTCCTCCTCTGATTGTGGCTGTGGTGGCCTAGGCATTGGTAGGGGGATGTGTGTCATTTCCTCTTGCTGATCCTGCTGCAGCTGTTTCCACAGGATCAGATTGTGTAGCATAGTACATACTGTGCAGATCTCGGTACATATGTGTGGATTATACTGGAAACCTGCCATTCATTCCTCCATTTGCTGTGATTGTGCTAAGTGCTGTGTTGTGCAAACAACAACCAAAATAATAAAAAGTACTTAAAACAGAGATAACACATTTTGCCAACAAGTGAAGAGGAGGTTGCATCTTAATGAAACAGCACGTGTGAATTTTGCACTCTTCTTATAGGTTCATAGGTTGGTACTAGGCTATCAGCCCTAGGGCCTATACAAGCCTAGCCATAACAATTCCCTGGCTATTTCTTCCCACATTATTTACTTTCCTGGACCCCTGTCTAGCAGGGCGACTGACGTGATCCCTGGGGTGAATTTCCTTTCTCCCATCCAATCGTCAAGGTTCCTCTTGAAGAGGTCTAAAGAGGCACTCTGCTTGACATGTATGGGCAATCTATTCCAGAGTCTGGGGAGTCTCTGGGTCAGGAACCTATCCCTCCAGCATGTTTTGTTTATTGTGATGACAAGGTTTAGATCCCTGGAGCGTGTAGCTCTGAGGGATTGGGATTTCTTTAAGTGTAGCATGTCCAACAGCTCTGGGTTTGACATGGCCTTGTATGTTAAGCAGAGATCGCCTCTGAGTAGACGATATGCGACAGAGTAGAGCTGGAGTTTTTTAAGGCGGTCACCGTAGGGCATCTGCTTTAGGCCTGTGATTCTTTTAGTGAGGTATTTCTGAGGCCTCTCCAGTTGTTGCAGATGTCTTGAGAGGTACATACCAAATGGGGCGTTGTATTCTATAATGGGTCTAATGAGGGATGAGTACAGTGGGACAATGACCTCCTTTTTTCTGGATGAAAAGCCCTTCGTGATGAGGTGTGCCACATAGAAAGATTTCCTGACTGTTGTGGCGATGTGGTTATCGAAGGTGAGACCACTGTCCACCTGTGTCCCTAAGTCTCTTATCACACTTTCTGTGTTTAGTGTACTGCCACCTATATGGTAATTCATGGATACATGTTTTTCCCAAAGGGATAACAATACATTTCTTGGCGTTGAGCTTGAGCCCATGGCTCTGGCACCAAGCATCTGTTTCTGTAAGGCCCTTTTGTAGAGTATCCACATCATTTGGGGATTCAATAATGGCTCCCAGTTTGCAGTCATCTGCAAACTTTGTTAGCCAGAGTCCCTTAGTGTTGACCTGTACTTCAGAGAAGTAGATGCCAAACATGAGCGGCCCCAGGACTGAACCCTGAGGTACTCCACTTGTCACTTGTCTGGAGCTGGATTTGGAGTCGGCTACTTTTACAGTGTGGGTTCTATCAGTAAGCCATTTAGCAACCCATTGGGTGACATAGGGATTAATGCCCAACTTAGTAAGTTTATCTATGATTCCAGAGTGGGGGATGGTATCAAAGGCCTTGGCAAGGTCTAGATAGGCTGTGGTGACCACCTTACCCTTGTCCATGGCTCTGGAGACTGATTCAAAGAAGTCAATCAGGTTCAGGAGACAAGATCGGCCCTTCACAAACCCAAACTGGGTGGGGTCCAGTGTTTGAAGGTTGCCAATGTCTTTGTTTATAAGTTCCTTGATAATACGCTCCATGGCCTTGCAGATAAGGCTTGTCAGACTGATGGGACGGTAGTTTCCGGGATCCAAGGTGGATCCCCCCTTGTGGATTGGGATAACTGTAGCTCTGCGCCACTCAGTGGGCATGAAACCTGAGGTGAGGCTATGATTAAACATGACACTTAGGTGAGGTGCCAGTTCATATTGTAGTTCATGTAGTACACAGCCCGGGATGTCATCTGGTCCCATGGATGCTGTATTCTTGGCTTTAGAGAGTGCGTTTTGTACCTGTGTGGCTGTTATTACTGGAATTTGGCAATCTTCCGGTATTGAGATGGGCCATTTAGGGGCTGAGAGGGGGCTGAAGTTGGCACTGAATCGATCTGCCAGGATATTGGCAATATCCTTTGGATCAGTATATTTAATGCCATTCTGTTTTAGCTCAGAGCAGATCTGAGCATTGCCATTTAGATTCTTGACATAGTTATAGAATGCTTTGTGGTTGTCTTTGGAATCTTTGGCAATTTTATTTTCGTAACTAGCTTTGGAGGATTTTATGAGGCATCTCAGTTTCTTACTGAGGCTAATAAGGGAGTTTTTTGCATCCTGGGATTTTCCTTTTTTCTGCAAAAGTTTCTTCTTTTTGTTGTAAAGTTTGTTTATGGCAGGGGACCACCAGATTGGCTTCCTTTTTTGGATGAGAGCATTTTGGTTCTATTTGGGATGGCACGATTCATGCATGAGTGGATGTGCTCGTACAGTGCCTTAGTGTAGGATTCAGCAGTTGAACTTTCAGTTCCCATCTGCATGGGTGTTATGAAGTTTGTCACTTCTGACTTGAGTAGCATGAAGTTGGCTTTGGAGAAGTTTTTTATGGTGGTTTCTTTATTGGGGGGTGGGGGAGGGATGTGGATGTTAAGGGTGATTAGCTTATGGTCAGACCTGACTAACGAGGGGGTGACCATAGGTATGGAGCATTGATTTCCCATGTTGGTAATGACCAGGTCTAGGATATTGGAGCCCCTGGTGGGACTATGGATTAGTTGATCCAGGGCATTGGAATTTATGAATTCCAAGAACCGCAGCAAAGGTGTTGGGACATGAGTAGTTTTCCCAGTTAATGGCAGGGTAGATAAAATCACCCAGTATTTGGGTGTTTGGTTCTATCTTAATATTTTCCAGTATGTTTAGAAAGGTGTAGTGAGAATCTTGGGGTATGGTGGGGGATCTGTAGCAAGCTACAATTTGGATTGCAGTCTTACCTAGTGTTAGTTGCACTTGGCGAATTTCAGACACATTGTGTTGGCCAACTAGCCTGGTGGTGTGAATATCCTTGGTGAATATTGACACTCCTCCACCTTTAGTGTTTCGGTCCTGGGTTGGTGGCTGAAAAGTGTGGTAAGAGTTGTAGCCTGGTATTGCAGGGGTGCTCTCTGGAGCTTTGAACCAGGTCTCAGTTACTGCACAGATATCGATGTTCTCCATTTTTAGGAGTGCCTCGAGAGAGTGCATTTTGAGGTTTAGACTTCTAGCATTGAGTAGCATTACCTTCAGATTTTGCATGCTTGTACCTGCTACGGTGGTGGTTTTGTCCTTTGAAGTTTGCCTAAAAAAGGCACTATAGGGGTGGCAAGAGCCTTAGCCAGTAACCTGAATCCCAGGGGTGACAGGTGCAGACCATCTCTGGCAAAGCATCGTGGTCTGTCAATCATGTCATCCCAGGCAGACAGATACTGGATCCCCTTTGAATGACACCATAAGCTTAGCCAATTGTTGAAGTCAATCATTTTATCCTTATATTGTGGTATCATTCTGGGCGAAGGCAGGATGCTACTCAGGGCTAGGGTCATACCTGCCTGGGCCACATGATCCGAGAGCTCTTCCATGTCTCTTTTCATGTAGTGCAGGGAGGTACGTCTCAAGTCATTCACTCCATCATGGACAATGACAGAGTCATATTTGTACTTGTTGTGGAGTGACTTGAGTGCATGCATTATGTGGTGGATCCTGGCACCCGACAGGCAGCTGACTGTAATTTTCTCCTTATTCAACCTGGTGAGAGGGACATCAGTGTGCCGGACTATAGAGTCACCTATGACTAAAGTGTTAGGTACATTGTCTTGCCTTAGGGGCTGTTGCTGGGTGGCACACTGGTGTTGTGAACTATGTGACACTTCTTCTTTCGGCTGCTCCCATTAGGGGTCGCCACAGCAGATCAACTGTTTCCATTTCTTCCTGTCCTCTGCATCTTGCTCTGTCACACCAACCACCTGGATGTCCTCTCTCACCACATCCATAAACCTTATCTTAGGCCTTCCTCTTTTCCTGTTACCTGGCGGCTTCATCCTTAGCATCTTTTTCCCAATATACTCAGCATCCCTCCTCAGCACATGTCCAAACCAACGTAATCTTGCCTCTCTGGCTTTGTCTCCAAACCTTCCAACCTGGGCTGACCCTCTAATATACTTATTCCTAATCCTGTCCATCCTCATCATACCCAGTGCAAATCAACATCTTCAACTCTGCCACGTCAAGCTCTGACTCCTGCCTTTTTGTCAATGCCACTGTCTCCAACCCATATAACATAGCTGGTCTCACTACCCTCTTGTAGACCTTCCCTTTCACTCTTTCTGGTACTCGTCTGTCACAAATCACTCCTGACACTCTTCTCCACCCATTCCATCCTGCCTGTACTCTCTTCTTCACCTCTCTTCCACACTCACCATTACTCTGAACTGTTGATCCCAAGTACTTAAACTCATTCACCTTCGCCACCTCTACTCCCTGCATCCTCACCATTCCTCTATCCTCCCTCTCATTCACACACATATATTCTATCTTAGACCTGCTGACCTTCATTTATCTTCTCTCTAGAGCATATCTCCACCTCTCCAGGGTCTCCTCCACCTGTTCCCTACTCTCACTACAGCTCACAATGTCATCTGCAAACATCATAGTCCACGGGGACTTCTGTCTGATCTCGTCTGTCAACCTTCCATCACCATTACAAATAAGAAAGGGCTCAGAGCTGATCCTTGATGTAATCCACCTCCACCTTAAATGCATCTGTCACTCCCACCGCAGACCTCATCGTCTCACAACGTCTACACAACGTGTGAATTTTGCACTACTTATGTGAATTTTCACCCTTCACAGACCTACATGTATACCTCTGTAAGTCTAACCTCATCATTCACTGTTACCATCCATTGAAAACAAACACTGAGGGAGTGCCTACAATATGTGAACATCCCTATATGGTTCCAATTTATTGGAATTTAGCAATTCAAATGAGTTCAGACCTCACTGCGGGTGGTGGTGCTGCGGTAGCATTGTCGCTTCACAGTTAGACGTTGCCTGTTCGATTCTCAGTTAGAGCGTCTTCTGTGTGGCGACATGCGTGAATGGGTGTTCCTTCATTGAAGGCTGTGCATTAGGCCCGGCAAGCCAGTACGTAAAAATCTACTGCCAATCATTAGCGGACCGGAGTTCCGCTGTGGCGACCCCTAACCGGGATAAGCCGAAAGACACAAACAATGAGTTCAGACTTCACTTGCATCTTCATTTTGCTGACAACCCTGAATCTACATGGTTGGCAACCATGTAACCAGGGAAACTGAAGGGGAGTTGAATTTTAAACACACAAGGGAGGGTATTACTTTGCTGTATATCTGCAGAGATGAGTACTCTTTTTGAGAAATACACCTGTATTTCACCAGCTACATACTGCGCATGCTTACATGCCACTATGAATGGTCTGTTTCATGGGGTTTACACTTTTAGGTGTCTGCATTAGTTAAAAGTGTAAACTTCATTTGGGGGGTGGAGGAGTGAAGCTGTATTTATGTCATGGCACTTAAAAAGGATATGTTGCTATTGTTACTCTCCTTTTGTTGCATTCATCCTGTATGGAACTGTAATTATGTGTCTGCTGTCACATTTTAAGGTCAGTTATGTACAAATCTAACAATATTTACTTGCTCTTCTGTCCATGTAGACTCCTTTCTGTGGCTGTATTTGACAAGTTTTCAAATACATGGGAAACACCAGCACGGATTCTACACAGTTGCTTTAGAGCTTGTTGAATTGCTCTGTGTTGGTTTGCTTGATTAGCATACAATTCAGCTACTTATGTTGTAATTAGCATGCCACGGTATTTACCTTGTTTACACAGGAGTGCATGCCGCTACACAGAATCTGAAAATATCACATGGTGAAAAATGACCGTATAAGCTTTATTGACCCCCCCCCCCCCGACATCTGTGCATATGCAACTTGTCTTCCTTTACATTTTTGTGAGGCACTATCTGCTGGATATTATTTTCAGGTCCAGGTTTTTATTTCAGGAGTAGTGTTGTCTGAGCTATGTTCCAATGCTTGGAAGATCAGCTCAGGACTCTGCCTAAATATTACTGAAGATGGGCCTCTTATTCAGTATGAAAGTTAATGCACTTATCCCAATGCCAGTTCTTTAAAGGGAAGGTATGTCTTTGGTAACAATCCCTCTCTCCTTTTCTTCCTAGTGTTTCTTCTTCTTCTTCTGTTAGCTCAGTACCATGTACTGATGAACTTAAGAGTAAGAAATGTGTGATGCATGATATGATACAGGAGGATGAAAGGCAGCCTTGGAACTTTTTTCTGTAGGGTGATCTAAATGTCTGCAGCATCAGTCTTGGATTACAGAAGATAAATCTTCATACAGATCTGTCTTTATGGTTAAAACATAACTTTAGTATATATGTAATTCAGATTCCTGAAGCAATTAACCACTGCAAAATGGACATTTAAGCCAGAGTTTTGTATGATACCTTAAACCTCCTCCCATGTTGTTATATAAGGAATGAGTTTTCAAAAGGTGTGGAGCAGCAGTATCTGGATTAACAGCCATTCCTGATCACTGCCTCTACGTTAAGGGAGTAAACAGTCCTTTATTACAGTACCTTCCTTTCCTTGTTGTAGAGAGTATTTTCTTTGCTGATGCAATTCCTTTCAGCTACAGATATGTTACCTTTATGATTTTAAAATGCATCTGAAATCTTTAAAAAGGCTTCACACATAGTTCTCCAACTTCTCCATGAAAGTGGTCGAATCCAGTCCAAGATTTTATGCTTCCACTCTGTATGGTCTAATCCAGTCCAGGATTTTTATTCATCCACTCTGTAAGGCTTTGCAGCTGTGTATTTAATAGCTTTTCCAGTACTGGACATAAAGTGTCAAAATGTTGCAGGAGAATGTGACAGATGTACTTGCTGGAGTGTTTGTTATAACTGCTGGCTCTGTGGTGACATGTCTGCTAGTGAAATGGATACAGCAAAGAAAAACAAAGCAGAAAATAGAGGTGGCTAGAGCAGAGAGAAAACGAGCCCTGCAACAAATGGAGCAGGCAGTTCAGCAGGTTAAAGAAGAGGTTGGTGGCTTTTTATTGTGTGAGCAGCAGATCTCCTTATGAAGTAGTTGTCTGAAGTTAACTTTGTATGTAGGTAGGTAGCTGTGCTTGCTGTAATATTCACTTAGCTGCAGGCTTTACGTAGGCAGTGGTCACTTGACTCCGCACTTTGACCCTTTGCTTGCCATAGCTAGATCTACTATTATTAGCTGCTTAATACAATATCACTGCATCAGAATCAGAATTTATTGTAATTTATTTCTTAACTGGTCCTTCTCAGACATGAACTGGGTCACAAGGACAAGGGTAAATATGCTTTATTTCTCACATACAGATACATAAACTTGTGCACGTGTGTGTGTGTGTGTGTGTGTGTGTGTGTGTGTGTGTGTGTGTGTGTGTGTGTGTCTGTCTGTGGGTAAGAGACTTTTGCTGTAGCTAATAAAGTGGGTATGTGTATGTATGTTTATATATATATATATATATATATATATATATATATATATATATATGTAATGTACATATGTGTGTTTCTATATGTGTGTGTGTATATATATATATATATATATATATATATATATAATAAATATATATAATGTACATGTCTGTGTGTGTGTGCACACACACACACACACACACACACACACACACACACACACACACACACACACACACACACACACACACACACACACACAACTTTTGTCTTCTTTTTATATATTTTGCACTTGGTAAACAGCAAAAATGCTGTTTAGCAAGTGTAAAGTGATGGTGGCTGTTCAGTTTTCTCAAGTCCGAGCTCCACGGTGGTGTGATAAGCTGCTGTGAAGAAGCAGACTCGTTTTTCACCGGGCATTACTTGTACATTATACCCTGCTGGACAACGCTCATTCTTCATTTGGGGTATTGATGTACAGTTTGCCCATTGTCTAACCAAAAATAATATACTTCAACAAATAATACAGTTCAACATGCAGGATGCTTAGATCAGGACTCTTATTACATTACAGTTTGTTTATTTTACATTTTATTTTGCTTTAAACTTTTTTTCATGGAGTTTTAAAAGTTCTTGTCTATGGTCAGTTAGAAAAAAATCCCTTTCCATTCTCTGAGTATAAAGGAATTAAGTCTAGCTAAATAGTGAGAAGAGCTAAGAAATTATTTTTTTATTTATTTATTGACATTTGTTCACTGGGAAAGTCCATCTGGGTCAGAGACCCATTTTCACTGGAGGCCTGGGAAGAAAAGCTCCACACAAAATACAGACATTTTGACAGCTTACTGTTGTATGTACACATTACATTATATTACAGAAAAATACAATTTAACTTTAATATATTCCATGGTGGTGCAGCGGTAGCATTGTTGCCTCACAGCAAGAGGTTCTCCCGTTCGATTCTTGGCTGGAGTGCGGGGATTGCCTTCTGTGTGGAGTCTGCATGTCCTCCCCATAGTTGGGTGGGCGTTCGAAAGACATGCTTAAATGGACGTGCCTTTGTTGAAGGTTGAACGTTGAGCTGGCACCTCAGCGTTTATGAAAATCTACTGCTAATCATTAGCGGACCGGAGTTCCGCTGTGGTGACCCCTAACCGGGAAAAGCCGAAAGACAACAACAATATTATTACATACAGTTATAGACATAACACAGCATAATAAGTAAAAAGAATAACAGTTTGCATTCAAGTTTGTCTAGGATACAAGGTGGAATTATATTTGTGAGCAAGGGAGCCCGCAGGATTTTTTGCAGGGGGGTGCAAACCCAAGCCCCGCCCATGCAGCCCCACCCCCTCTGCTGCCACCCCCCACCCACGTAGCCATTCCAGTGTTCCATTACTTGGTTATTTCTCCCCATTGTCATAGACACTGTTCAAATCTCTCAGTGTGCATACTGTTTTATGCTTTACTTCTACAATGATTACAGATATCTGGATTTCATTTACAACTTTTATTTCAAATTTTATAGCACAAACACTGATAGACATTTACTAAACCTAAACAAAGCAATAGTCTTACAATGAAATCAAACAGCATTAAAACTTCTCTACCTTTGAAACCCACATTCACTGAAACAGCTTCGAAACCCACATTCAATGAACATGCATCTGGCCAGTGGCAGGGTATGTTTACCTTTGGCCTGTTTCCAAATCATAGGCTCCTTGCACACATTTTTAGAACCATGCAAAAGTTACTTGATTCACCTTCCTGACTGTATTAATTATACTACATAATAATTGAATTATATCCCTTGTATAATACAGCACCACTTGTTAGAGTGTGTTTTAAATTTATAGTTCTGAGCATTTTTCCTTTAAGCAATGAAACAAATCATATGAACCAATAATGACAACCTGCCCAATTCAGAACATTTCAACCATAAAGGGCCACTCAAACGTCTGTCATACAATCCACCAATATCAATCAATATGCAGAATCTCTGCAGAAGTAAAAGTCATCTGAATAATTCCACATTAAAGAGATCTGAAACCAATGAAGAGGTTGTTGCTAGAAAAAACTTTATATTTCAGTGTTTCATTTACAAATTCAGTGCCTGTTGCCCTTGAAGAATAAATTGCCTGTGCTACATTAAAATAAATGGTAAGTTGGTATATTGCAATAGGGAATGGGTGGCAGGCTGAAAAACAGGTTCATAGTTATTAGGTGTCTCATCCAAAGGAGGACATACTAAGAACAGCAGTACCATACCCCCCTTAAAATACAAATGTACATGCTGTATGAATAGAACCTACAGCCCTCTGCATCAAGATGCTACCCACTGTCCTAACACTGCTTTAAAATTCTATACCACAATAATGATACCATTTGCTAAACAAAACAGTTGCACATTTTAAGCAGACTTAGCATGAGCAGCAGTAACCTTTGCTTCCCTTGAAGCTCACAGTTCCTTGAAAATGCACTTGAAAATAAATTCCAAATGTTAGATCTAACTAGGGCATTTCTCTCTCTCTCTGAATCTGTCACACACACCTCAACTTCTTAGTGCAAGAAATACATAAATAGTTTTTTTTCAAAGTTACAACTTTAAACTCTGTGTGACCATGGTGTGTGTTTGTTTTTGACAGAAAGGTATAAAGGAACTCATGTCTATGTATATAGTTGAATCTCTCTGTACTGAAGTACTCCCTACCATGATGCTACTTTAATAAATAGTGTATTTGCATTCAGAAACTGTTACAGTTTTTATACTGAATTTTATAGCTACATGAATTAGAAAATAACCAATTTCCTTTTCAGAGCCTAAGCTAAAAAGCCCACTCCTTACAAGCACTGCTTCCCCTGGAAAACATCTATATATGCATCATCACAGAGACCTAGTTCAAGACCGATGACAGCACTCCTTTAATGCGGGATTTCAATACCTGCCACAAGTTCAGGCCTACCACCTTAGATGAAAGGGTGATGGTGTCTACATATTCTTAAAGAACAATTCATCTCCAGACTTGCTAGGTGAGATAATGACGTGGAATTCCTCTACATCCAACTTAGCATTAACAAAACTCCTTACTGTGTCATACCTAACTCTCTATGTACCCCATCAGTCCATATCTCCTACCTAACTAATATGGTGTCCCTATGCATTAAGCCAACACCATTATTCTAGGAGACTTCAATCACATTTTCTTCCAAAATTGCCATTTTGAGGAGGGATTATTAGGGGAGATCAACATTTTGAGCCAAAATTGGGGACAATGGAGAGGTTTGGATATTCCTAATTCTACAAAGCGATTTACACATTCCTCTCAACCTCTTAATGCAGGAAATCTGGACAAGGCCAAATACTGGGGGAACATACAAACACTACTAAAAATTGTTCTTGTATAAACTTAAGACAAGTGATAGAATAGCAGGTCTTGCATTAGCATACATTTTTCTGAAGGTTATGACATCTGAAACTCAATGTCTGTCATTTAGTGACTTCATTCCTAAATTATTTGCTAGAAAATCAAAAATTGTATGAGGAACAAACCAAAAATAAGAAGCAAATATCTATTCATTCTGCAAAAATATGGACAACTGAGAGGTATAGTTCAACCGGGGCTGTCTGAGATTGCTACCCTCCCCCCCTCACAAAATCATGGTCGACTGGAGCCTCCCCCCTGCAGCCATTCCAATGTCGCATTCCTTGGTTATTTTGCCCCATTTACCATAAGCACTGTAATGTGCATACTGCTTTACTTCTGCGATGATTTAGATTTCATTTGAAAGTTTTATTTTGCATTTTACAGCACAAACCCTAATAGAGATCTGTTAAACAAAGCAATGCAGTCTCACAATGAAAATAGACTTAGCATTAAAACTTCTCTGCCTTTGAAACTCACATGTATTGAAACAGCATTGAAACCCACATTCAAAGAAAATACATTTTGCCAGTGGCAGATAAAGATTAACTTTGGGCTATTTTCAAAATCATAGGCCCCTTGAACATGAAACATACACATGCTCTTTGATACACCTTCCCGACTGCATTACATTATATTCCTTGTACAATATAGTACGTTGTTAGAGGGCATTTTAAATTTATTGTTTTGAGCATTTTTCCAGTAAACAATGAAACAAAATGCATACACCAAATGACAAAACTGCCCAATTTAGAACATTTCCATCATAAAAAGTCTACTCAACCTTCTATAGTCCACCAGTATCAGTAAATATGCACAATCTCTGTAGTAGTAAAATCCACATTAAAGAAATCTGTAACTAATAAAGAGGTTGCTGCTAGCAAACAACTTTGTTTCATCTACAATAAAGTGCCTGTTGCCCTCGAAGAATAAATTGCCTATGTTGCATGCATTAAAAAATGATAAGCTAGTAATACCGCAATAGGGAATGGATAGCAAACTGATAACAGGTTTATAGTTACAAGGTATCTTTGCCAAAAAGGACTGCAGCATCCACCCCTTTTATAACTCAGTACAGTATCAGCAATGCATCTATCTACTGTGGGAGTAGAACCCACAACCTTGAGCATCAAAAGCAAGTACACTAGCTGTTGTGCTATTAACAATGCAAGCAGACTAAGCATAAGCAGCACTAAACTTTTGTTCCCCTGCAGCTCTCAGCTCCTTGTAAAATCTACTTGACACTCAGCTGTATCTCTGAACTTTGCAGCACAAGAAATCTGGAAAAAGCCAAAATTTATTGGGGGGGGGGCAAAAGGCCAAAAACCAGGGACACATTTTAAACATTGTTTGTATAATGTTGGAAAGTTGCTAGAATAAAATGCTGCATTACCACCATACATTTCACTGCCACGTCTTGAACCCAGGGGACCCTGTGCAAAACAGAGCAACATACCACTATGCCAAATAAGCTGTTTTGTGAAAGAGGAAGACGGAAACTTAAATGGCTACCATCTAGTGAATTCAGTTCTCACCATAGCACAGCTGTCAACCTCTTAGCACAAAACACCTGAACAAAGCCAATAATGGTTAAATACAGCCCCCAAACATTCAGTGAATTCAGTTTTCACCATAGCTCTCATCAACCTCTTAGCAAAAAACAACTGGACAAAGCTATTAATGGGGGAATATAGCCCCCTGCCCCCAAACACATTCAGTTCTTACCATAGCTCTCAACCTTAGCACAAAACCTGGATGAAGCCAATAATGGGGGAATACAGTCCCAAAAATTGGGACAAATTTTAAATAACCATCTTATACACTTAGAAAATTGCTAGAATAAAAGCTTTTGTGTTACCATGCACTTTCTGAAGAATATGAAGTCTGATATTCAAATGCGTGTCATTTTTAACATTTGTTAACCAGGAACGTCTGACTTGGAACAAAAGCTAACTTTTAGTAGGTAAGGCACCCCAGCCAAAAATCAAACCAAAGAACATGTAGCTGTCAGGCAACACTGCTACCACCACATCAATGCACTACTGGTTTTGCAAGGGCACAAAAATACAGAAACCACAGATTTTATGAAGAACAGAAGCAACCAAGCTCAACAGTTTTTTCATATGGTAATCCATTAGCAGGAATTAAACATTAAAATGCCACCATTTAATGTCAAAGGCAATTAAAAGACTGCCAACTTACATATTCTTTTTCAGATATCTGTGGATGAAATGAAGACATTGTGTACCATCTCATTAGGAGTTGGTCTACTCCTAGTGAGGAAGGTTTTAGTTTGTGGAGTAGTTTGTATATATATAGCTTGTTTAAACTGATTTACTAGAGATCCCAACTCTCGTCCCAAAGGGAAAAAAAAAACATTAAAATAAACCCTACAAAACATTAGCTGTAATCATTTTTGTAGGGGGTCTTCACTCCTAATGTAGAGGGTTTTACCCTCACACACTTACATATATTAAATCTGAGATCACACAACTGAGAAAAAAGGAACTTTTTTTTAATCATACTGTCTTTTCCGTATGTTTGGCAAACAATTGATAATGCATTTTTAGTCATGTCTCTTTGACAAACAGTACAGAACAACATAAGCAAGAATGTTATGTACTGCAAAAAAATTCAGCTGAGATAGTCAGCTCTATGGGGTAATGGTTATAAAGCCCCGACTATGTTACAGGTAACCTGAGAGACATTAGAGACATTAGTGTCTCAGGTGCCTGGAGGAGATGCCCAGGGAGAGTGGGAGTAAGTGCTGCTGTCATCATGCCTGTACTGGGGGAAGGTGATTGTGGCTTGCCACTTGGGTGACACTGCAAGAGCGCTAGTTGTTCAACCAATGGAATTTCAAGTTGGCCAAGTTCACACTATCATAGTGCATCTGCAGTAAGTAGCTGAAAGGGAAACTAGCAAGCAGCGGCACCTTTACTTTTTGGAGGCAGTGATTTTAGGCTTAGAGGAGATACAAAGGCATGAAGTACTGCTCCCATAGGGAGAATGTTGACTGCCTCCCAGGACCAGCAAGCCAGCCTGCTCCCTACTGCCTAGTTCTTGCTGTGAAATGGAAGACTGACATGAATTTATGGGCAGGAATGAATATGACATAAGGCTCTGAACTACACCAGAATTACCTGGCTTCTGCTCTATGTATGGGTCAGTTGGGCAAGGAATCAGTAACCATTGGGAAAGGTCTTGGGGGGGGCACAAAAAAAATAAAAAAATTGATTGCACAGCACATAAGCAACTTGCACAGCACATGAACAGTTCATGTAATTTTGTTTTGATCAGTAAATAACCATACTTATATCTCCAAAACAAGTAAACTGTTTTTACATTTGTGGTAAAACATTGCATGAAAGATATTCAGACTGTGTTTAATGTGTGCTGTCAGTTATAAAGAAGAGGGCAGAGGTTTCTTAAAATTTTGTGTGACAGCTCATAATTATCAGCAGTGCTTTTTTATTTATAAACTGGTAGAACTGGTTTTAAATAAACTAAAGTACTGATTTAGTTTTTTTATAACTAATCTTTTAAATACTAAAACACACACACATCTCTTAAATACTAAAACACACACACATGACACATCTCTTAAATACTAAAACACACACGCACATCTGTTAAATACTAATACTGGGAGGAGATAGATAATCCTAATGCTCTGCTAGGTATGGTCTGCACCTCTTCCCCCAAGGCTTTTGTACAGTGGTTAAAACTTTGTCCACCCCATAGTGCCTTTTTTAGACAATGTCAGTCCTTAAAAGCTTCTAACAAAACTAAACAGAATACAGGTAACATAAAGATCTGACTGCTTAACTCTAGGAGCCTTAACAAAAAAAAAAAAAAAAAAACTCCGCTTCCTACAAGCACTCCTTATCCTGGATAACACCACTGTAGGTATGTTTACATACATCTAGTTCAATCATTGAGAGACCCCCATCAGTGCAGGGTTTCATCACTTGCCACACATTTATGCCTACTGCACTAGCTGAAGACACTAAAGTTCATAGGTTCACAGAAGATTACTAGGTTAATGGCTCAAGACCCCTTACAAGCCTACCATTGTTAATTAAAGTTTACCCAATTTTAGATCCCTAAGGGATAGAGGATGGCTTAGGTTTGTTCCTATGTGTTTGAGTATTTTGCAGACTTGCACCTGTCCATAAGGGACATGGGCTGCATCCTAGGAGTGAATTTACGATTCCCTATCCATTGATCCAAACTGCGCTTGGAATGGGTCAGGGAAGGGCTCTTCTTTACATGAATAGGAAGTCTGTTTCAGAGAAGGGGAAATCTCTGAGACACATATCTATCTCTCCAGCATGTTTTGTTCATGTCACAGACCAGGTTTAGATCCTTAGATTGGGTGGCCCTCAAGCAGTTTGTCTTGTGAATGTGTAACTGTTCTATTATGCCTGGATTTGAGAATGCCTTATAGGCTAGGCATAGATCACCCCTTAATGGTCAGCAGGAGACAGAGTAAAGGGTTTGGGCTTTTAGTTGATCTACTTGTGACATGTTGTTTACACCCTGTTTTTTTTTTTTTTTTGTAAATAAGTAAGGAATTTCTGAGGCTGCTCAAGTTGCAAGTGCCTGAACAAATACATGCCGAAAGGTGCATTGTACTTGATTATTGGTCTGATGAGGGCCAAATACAGTGCAACTATAACTTCCTTGGATCTGGATACTATGCCTTTACTTATAAGCTGTGCCACATATAAGGACTTCCTCACCACTGTGGACACATAGTGGTCAAAGTTCAGGGTACTATCTATCTCTACCAAGATCTCTCACCTGAGTCCACTCTTAGAGGTGTGTTATTAATGTAATTTGCAAGGGTATTTGACTTCCAAAAGGGTATGATTATGCATTTTTTGCTTTTAGTTTTAGACCATGGCTCTGCCACCAGTCATTTGTCTGAGTCAGACCCTTTTGAAGGATATCTACATCACTGGGGAGGTTCACTGATTGCCCCTAGTTTGCAGTCATCGGCAAACTTAGTCAACCAAAGGATTTTGTGTTAGCCTTGACTTCAGAGAAGTATATTCCAAACAGCAGAGGCTCTAGCACTGAGCCTTGTGGTACACCAATAATAACTGGTCTCTTGTTGGATCTGGATTCTCCCTGTCTAACAACATGTGCCCTGTCCATGAACCATTTAGCTACCCATCTGGTGATGTAGGGATTTAGGCCCAGTTTTGTGGGTTTATCTGCAATACTCGAGTAGGGAATTGTATTCAAATGCCTTAGCCAGGTCAATGTTGGCAGTATACACTGTTTTACTCTCATCAATTGCCCAAGTGACTTTTTCTAAGAAGTCCACCAAATTGATTAGGCATGACCTGTCCTTCACAAAGTCAAACTGGGTTGGGTCCAGTGTTTGGAGGTTTCCTATGTTGTTATTTATTAGGTCTGTGATTATTCTTTCCATGGCCTTGCATATAAGACTAGTCAACCTTATGGGTCTGTAATTTCTTGGGTCTCTTGATGGTCCCCCTTTATGCAGATGAATGTTTATTGCTGTCCTCCACTCTAAGGGACAAATCCAGTCTGGAGGCTGTGGTTAAACAGAGATCTTAGTAGGCCTGATTGGTCCTGTTTCAAGTTATTTAAGATGCATCCTGGGATAGCTTGGGAGGATGTTTTTGTCTCAAAATTTGCTTTTGAAGACTTGACTAGTCCCATGATTTGCTTTTTTAGACTAATGAGATTTTTTTTGCACTGTTGTGTACATTCTGTCTTAGTTCTAAATAGGATTTTCTTTCTTTGTTGAATAACCTATTTATAGTAGGGGTCCACCAGGGTGGCTTGTTTTTGTGGTATGTCCTAGGCTGATTTCAGTATGTTACAGCTATTTCCATGCAGTTGTTTATATGTTATACCGTTTTTTTTTGTGTATGCCTCCCCATAGGCTTCTGTGTTTTCTGGGTTTGAGGAAGCTTGGAAATTAGCTATGTCATCACTTAAAAGGAGGTAGTTCGCCTTAGAAAAGTTCTTAAACGTTTTGGGGTTAGGTGTGGATTCTACTGTTATTTTTATTTCAAAGGAGACCACTTTGTGATCTGCTCTAACCAGTGAGGACATTACACTTAGGGGATGCAACGCTTTCCCATATTTGTGAGTATCAGGTCTATGATATTTGTATACCTAGTGGGAATGCAGAATAGCTGCTCCAGGTTATTTGCATTGACAAAGTCTAGAAATCTTTGAGCCTGCATGTTAGTGGTCAATTATGCTTCCCAGTTAATGGAGGGGTAGTTGAAATCACCATTGAATGTGGTATTGGGCTGAATGATAAGTTATTTTAGTAAATTCAGGTATGAGTTCCTGGTTCATGCAGGGGAACCGGTAGCTAGTAAGGATATAATAAGGAATTTTTTTTTCTGGTTAGCTGGACATGGAGTAGCACAAGCATGCCATATTGTTTGACCAGTCTTGATGTGTGCTTATCATTTATGTAGATGGATACACCTCCACCTTTTCTCCTTTCATGTCCAGTGGGTGGTTGCAATGTGTGAAAGGCATTATAGCCTTGTACTGCTGAAGTGCTTTCCATGGCTTTTAGCCATGTCTCAGTAACTGCACAGAAGTCAGCATTCTCCAGGGTGACGATTGCTACCAGGGAGTGTATCTTTTGTTGAGACTCAAAGCATTCAGCAGTATACGTTTAGCTTGTCCTGTGTAGATTTTGATATGTTGGAAGGTTTGTCTGTTTGGCATTGCCTAAAAAAGCCACTATAGGGGTGGACAATGTTTTTGCAACTATCTGAAAACCTAGTGGTGACAGGTGAAGACTATCCTTGGCAAAGCACCTTGGCCTGTCAGTCATGTTCTGTCAGGCTGACATATATTGGACCCCCTTGGAATGACACCAGTAGCTAACCCGTTATTAAAGCCAGCCGTTTTCTGTTGGTATTGTGACATCATCCTTGGAGATGATAGAATGCTGCTCAGTGCTAGGTGGCAGTGTCTTCACTTATGTAAAAAAAAAAAAAAAAACTCTGCCTCCATCTAGCCAGATAACAAACTGATCTCCTCCATATCCAACCATTAACAAAACTCCTTATCATGTCATAGTTAATTACAGGACCCCTGTATGCCCCCCCCCCCCTCAGCCCATAACTCCTACCTAACTATTGTGGAGTCCCCATGCATTAATCCAAACATCATTCTCCTAGGGGACTTCAGCTACCCCTCCATCAAATGGGAGAGGTATACATCCCCTAACATGTATGTCAGGACTCAAATTCATCCATGCAAACTCTCTGGATTGATTAGATTACACTCCAGGGGCAATAAAATCCTGGTCTTTGTCTTCACCAATATGGGACAGCTTTGCTCCTTGCCAATTGTAACTCCCTCCCTGCTCAAATTGGATCACACGTTAGACACTTTTGCCTTAAGACTGAAGCCAGGAACTTCTTCCAGTACCTCAGTATTCAGAAATTATGCCAATTCTAATCTATTGAAACTGAGGTCTTGACTAAATTCAACATCCCCTTCAACTTGATGATCCCACTGCTTAAGCACATGTGAATAGCTGCACAGATGCATCTGCCCTTCTGAAGGAATACAATACCAAATTCAAAAATAAACCAATGACAAATTCAAAAATAAACCCCTGTGGTGAAACCCAAAAATAAACAAAGTCTGTAAGAAAAGAAAAAAGTGATCCCTAAAATGAACAGGGAACTATGAACCCTGATCAAATCAACCAAAGACAGATATGAGGTAAAAATTGCCCCATGAGGAAAAGACTACCACAATACCTTCTATAAGTATGTTAGAAGCCTTACAAACAATGGCTAGCACTGTGTAGAGCTAATTGTAAATAATATCACATACTCAGACTAAGAGGACATAACCAATCTACTACATGATAAATGTAGCTCTAACTTCACCCTCATTTCCCCTCCTACCTTCCCATATCTCATACCCACATCTACAACCCCAGAGGACATCAAGATCCTCCAAGTGGGCCTTTCCCAAACCAATAGCTGGTCTCAAAACCAATAATTAAAACTAGATGCCAAGAAACAGTATCCTTCAGCAAACAGGAAGTATTCTGTAACTATCACATGAACAACCCATCAATGAAAACTGATACAGAAGTTAGGGACCTGGGAACCAATATAGAAATTGAACTGCACTTTGATCACCATGTATCCATGATTGTAAGAAAGAGATGGCTCACTGCATACGGGAATTTCAAAGTAACATTAAATAATGTGCTTCAAATACTAAAACTAGGCAAGATGTCATTTATTCTTACTGCAATACATTTCACCCAGTAGAAAAATGCACAGTTATGAGAAACAGCCCATCTTATGTGTATGTGGGTTTTGTCACGGTACACTTCCTTCGGCAGAAGCACTAAATTCAAAATCCCGAAGCACAGATATTTTGAATTTCTGCTTCCGATGGTATGGTATGTGGATGTTTGGGTTTAATATTGGTAAGTTTGTGTGTGTAAGTATGTTGGTTATGGGTTTAGTGTGTGTACGTGTGTGTTGTGACTGTTATGTGTGTGTTTGAGGGACTGTAAGATGTGTGTATGAGTTTCGTTTGTGTTTCTGTTTGTGCGATCTCAGAGTAAAAATATATAAGTAGGGGGGTGTGGGGGGCACATATGTAGTTTAGATGAATTTGATTATGGGGGAGTTTTGTGTATGTTTATGAGTATACTGTATGTGTAGCGTAATTACAGGGTCTTGAATTTTGCGGTTGTGTGTTTTCGAATTTGCGTGTTGTGGTTGGGTTTTCGACTCTGTGACTTCAAAATACAAAATTCGAGATTTCAGTATTTTGAAATTACAAAGTGGACCCATATATATATATATATATATATATATATATATATATATATATATATATATATATATATATATATATATATATATACACACACACACACACACACACACACATATATATATATATATATATATATATATGTGTGTGTGTGTGTGTGTCTATATATATATATATATATATATATATATATATATATTAAATGTTATAATGTGTGTGTATAATATATATATATATATATATATATATATATATATATATATATATATAAAATGTCATAATGTGTGTGTGTGTGCGTGTGTATGTGTGTGTATATGTATGTGTGTATATATATATATATATATATATATATATATATGTATATATACCACATACCACACTTTTTGGCCATGTAACCTGGAACGAAACACCAAAGGCGGAGCTGTGTCCATATTCATTAAGGATATCCACACCTCCAGGCTAGTTGCTCAGCATAATGCATCCAAGGTTATCGAAGTGCAACTAACTCTGGGCAAAACTGCAATCCAAATTGTAGCTTGCTACAGATCCCCCACCATGCCCCAGGATTCCCACTCCTCTTTTCTTGATGTACTGGAAAATATTAGGGTTCAACCAAACACCCTAATAATGGGCGACTTCAACTACCCCACCATTAACTGGGAAAACTACTCATGTACCAACTCCTTAGCTCAATGCTTTCTGGAATTCATAAACTCCAATGCCCTAGATCAACTTATCCACACCGTCACCAGGGGCAACAATATCCTAGACCTAGTCATTACCAGCATGAGTGACCGGTGTTCCACACCTGAAGTCAACTCCTCGTTGGTCTGATCCAACCATAAGCTTATCAGCCTTGATATCCACATCCCGCCCCCACCCCCCATTAAGGTAACCACAGTAAAAAATTTCTCCAAAGCCAACGTCATGCTTCTTAAGGCAGAAGTGGTGAACTTCATGACACCCATGCAGATGGACAATACAGTTACAACTGCTGAATCCTACACAAATGCACTCTATAAGCACTTGCACGAGTGCATGGATCCTGCTATCCCAATCAGAACCAAGATGCTCTCCTCCAAAAAAAGGAAGCCAATCTGGTGGTCCCCTGCCATAAACAAACTGTACACAGAAGGAAGAAACTGTTGCAAAAGAGAGTAAAATCCCATGAGTGGAGGAGCTCCCTGGTCAGCCTCAGTAAGAAGCTGAGATCCCTTATAA